>NC_084834.1:32308485-32634394 GCF_033115175.1 Lepus europaeus | reverse complement strand
CACATCTGTGGCATTGTGTTATGGGCAACAGAAAATGGACTAACACTGGAGCCCTTTCCTTAATGCATCAAGCACTCCGGTCAGTGCACGTAAAAAGAAGCCCCCTCGGTGAAGATACATTTCATAAAAATCGACAATGCTGCAAGAGATAGGAATATAGTTACAGGAAAAGAAACACAAATGGCTTCTCTGACACAGGAAATTATACTCTGCCATGGCTATATTTGACTCAGCACTTCTATATATAAATAGGACAGCTTTATAAGAACACACTCCATCATTGTTTATAAAAATAAGAGATTGAAAATAACACGAACGTCAATCAATCGGAGCTACAATTGGCAGAATTAGGACCTCTCTCACACACTCACCAAAAATGTATGTATGTATATATATATATATATATATATATATATATATATATATATATTCGTGTCCTCATCTCCAGAATGTGTGACTGTGTCAGGTTACACTGCATCTGGGAGTTAATTAAGGTCGTGGATCACCTGGCCCCACGATGGAGCGATTCACTCTGATTATCCAGGTGGGGCCAGTGTTAGTCCTGAGGGTCCTTCAAAGTGAGGAGAGTTGCAGGAGGGTTTGCACGAGAGTGATGCAGAGCGAGAAAGATGCTATGGCCTTTTGCTGGCCTGCAGGATGGAAGGCAGCCATGAGCCAGGGTGTTGTAAAACAGATTTCTTTCTAGAGCCCCAGGAGGATGGCAGCCTTCCATATACGCTGATTGTAGCCCACTGAGACTCGTTCTAGCCTTCGATCCTCCAGAACCCTACTGTAACCAATTTGCAAGAAGCCACTAAATTTGTAGTAATTTGTTACAACAGATAACTGATATTAGGGCTCATTTCATAAATTATAGGAGTCCATTCAATGAAATGCCAAACAGAAGAATGAAGAGACTATGGACTATTGCGGAATGGTCTCTGAAATACACATGAAATAAAAAGCAGAAAAATGGGACAGCATGTATAGCGTGTCACCTGTTGCAAGGAACTGGTCAGAGTATTTACTTTTATGCAGAGAAACTAGAGACTGGGGCACAAAATTAGCTGACAAAGCCATTTTTCACAGCATATGCTTTTGTAACTTGCAAATAAGTAATATTTTCCTTCAAAATAAAGAAATGGGATTTTACCTAGGAAGCTGACTTTGACACCTCAAAAAAGGATCAGGCTTTTGTGCGGTGCAATCTGAAAATGTTTTGTGCTTTCCCTTTTTAATCAGGTCATACAACCATGATCTCACACTTCCTAGCCATGGACTGCAAGAGACAAATGCATGAAAAATACAGGTGAGAGTGAGTGCCATAGTGGCTAAGACCATGCTGGTTGGAGTGCCCTCATTCCATATCACAGTACTTAGGTTTGAATCCTGGCTCCACATCCAATTTCAGCTTCCTGCCAATGCACACCCTGGGAGGCAGCAGGTAATGGCTCAAGTACTTGGGTTCTGTTACCTAACCTCAGTTCCTAGCTCTCAGCGTTGTCTCCTGGGGAGTGAACCAGTGAATGAGAGCTTGATCTCTCTCTCTGTCTCTTTCTCTCTCTCTTTGCACCATCTATCCATGATCTATCTGTCTCTCTCTGCCTCTCAAATACAATAAGTAAATAATGTATATTTTCAATGAACTTTTTTTGAAGATCCTTCATAGTTATTGATACCCAAGAATTTGATCAATGTCTATCTTACACTTGGAGGAAGGGACCATATCTGTCATGTAACCTGTACCCGTCACAGTGCCTGATGCTTAATAAACTTTACTAAATATTGAATGAAGAAGATGGATTAATGAATGAATGAGGTCAACAGACCATGACTCCTTGAAGTTAAAAAGAGCATGAAAAGTTCAAAATTCTATCAATTATGATTTCCAAAACTAATTCTAAACATGAGACAAAAATATAAAAATAAAGAATACTATTCAGACATGTAAATTTGTAGCTATCAATAGTTATCCTTCTAATACTGAATGTTATAAAATCACAGCTAAATCTAGTTCTAGCACTCTTTATCCAGAGAAAAGAAGTTTCAACTATTTTTCAACTCATGGTGCTAAGATCCCTAGACCGTGTTCACAGATTGAAGCCATTTAGCACAGGGTTTGCCTTTGCCCAGCTGTCCCCGGCTTCAGCTGTCAACTGAGAGGCCTTGAGTTCACAGGCTTCGTGTCTGCTCTCTCGACCTCACTGTGCCTGCTCCTCGCAGCTTCTGCTTTCCACCGCAACTCTCTGCTTTGCTTTTCAAGGGCACAGCAGAGAAACCAAGAGAAGGGGAAAGAGTGAGCACTTTTCGATAGACCCGAGGACCTCCTAACTGCCCACAATCAGGAAAATCGTAGCAGCTAAACCACTGCTCGGGGAATGCAGTTTGGGCGTGAAAGTCAATTTTCCCCCTCCTGGGCAAACAGCTCGCCTGTGTTTTCCAGGCTCCCTTGGCGGCTGAGTTCTGGCCAATGGATACAGACACCTGGTCAACTCTGGGACTCTGGAAAACGGGGAGCCCACTGGATGGGGAAAAACTCCAGGCTCCTGAGTGGTCCCAAAGAAGGAAGCTACCCAGGGGATCCACCCAACCAGACACCTCTGATGGATGTTTTGGGTCAACAACTAATTTTCTGTTTTAAATCACTGACATGCCGATGGATGCCTTCGTTGTAATTCAGACACTGTTAGCTGGAAGCACAGGCTAAATGGTGAGGTGGTGAATGGTTAAGAAAATCGTTGCTCGTTCTGGAATGATAAATCCTATGCTACATATGGGCCAGACACTACGAAAAATTGTTGCCTACAGTAGCCCGAAAGTAGATCAGACCGAGCGGGAGCTCCAGGGGAAGTGGTTGGAAATGATTTCAGTGCTTGTGAGCTGCCCACCATTAGCTGTCTTTGGTAATGTTTTATGGGAAAGAGATGAGCTCAGGAAAGAACTGGCTGGCTTGCCAGTTGAAATAAAAGAATAAAGAGACAGTCAAGAAATCCTGGGTGTTGACATGTTGGACAGATGGCCTCTATTCCCAAACAGTAAGAGATAAGGCTTTGAATAAGTAAGGGACCATCCTGGGGCTAAGATCAGAGGAGCAATGTATCCGCCCATTTATTATTTTAGATGGGCATAGGGAAGGGAATTAAATTGAGGGAGAGAGGCCTAGGGTGAGGAAACAAGAATTTAAAATAAATTTGAGAATTATGTATAGGTAGGAATGTTGGATCAGTTAGTGTACAAGGAACTGGTTAGAAGCTTATCATGTTTTCAAAGCACTTTTACTGCCAAAGACACCGTGACCATCCTAAAAATGTCTTTGTGCTATAAAACAACTTCTGAGGGGCCAGTGCTGTGGCGCAGTGGGTTAAAGCCCCGGCCTGCTGTGCTGGCATCTCATGTGGGTGCTGGTTTGAGTCCTGGCTGCTCCACTTCCAATCCCATTCAGCTCCCTGCTAATGCTCCTGGGAAGGCAGTGGAGGATGGCCCAAGTGCTTGTGCCCCTGCACCCCCATGGGAGACCAGGAGAAGCACCTGGCTCCTGGCTTCAGATCGGTGCAGCTTTGGCCATTGCGGCCATTTGGGGAGTGAATCAACAGATGGAAGACCTCTCTCTCTCTCTCTCTCTCTCTCTGTCTCTACTTCCCTCTGCAACTCTGTCTTTGAAATAAATAAAATATATCTTAAAAAAAAAAAAAAAAAACCACAACTTCTGAGTCCCAAACTTGATCCAACAGGAGGCAATCTATAAAAGTGTGAAGACTTTAAAGAGAACACACTTCTAGGTGCCCATTGTGGCTATGGCCAAAACACAAGATGGATAAGGTGGAACCTCCCGAGGGTAGCGATAAGAGCTGGGGAGAGCAGTAGAGCTGAATGGGCAGAGAGCTTTCTGAGGGTCTGTACAGTGGGATTTTATAAATGCATGGACAACAACCTCCTTTGTGTCCTTATTCTTATCTTTTTCCAAATACAGCTTTTCACTGTGGATATACTGTCATCCTTAATTGTTCCAAAGGGAGGGGAGAGAAAGAGGGACAAAGAATTTGTCTTTTGTGCAACCATGAGGAACTACATCTGGACCTAACGGAGGGAACGTTCATCACCAGGAGATCCTGGACCTTGGGCAGGATGTGAGGACTGAAAGTTGTGATTTAGAGTTGCTGCCCAGGGAAAGGCTGAGTAGGCACTATGTATGGGAAGAAGTTAGATAGATACGGGATGAGTAGAAAGGCAAACGGAGGCAGCGATAATGCTGCAGGCCCACGGAGCATTTGCTTTTCCTCCAGGACACACAGTTAGTCTACATCTCCCAGCCTATTCTGAAATGTAGTGCAGCCATTGAACTAAGCGGGCCGATTGCCACTTCCAGGTCTGTTCATAACAATCTCTCGGTCTCCCTCCCTCTGTCTGCCAGAAGCAGAGACACAGGGAAGGTCTCGGTGCCCTGGGGCAGCGCTGCACGTGGGCTTATTGGATACGTCTCTGTTCGTGCGACAGCACTGAGCAGTTGTGACAGGAATGGAATGGCACACACCGCCCAGGATATTTACTACCTGGCCCTCTCCGGACCAGCGGCCTGCTCTTGGAGTAATCGCACGGAAGGAGTCTGGCTCCTCAGTCACCACCCACCGTCACTGGATGAGAGCCAGCTCTGACCAGGAACACTCATGGTGAACTGTTGACTGAGCTAGAGATAAGCTTTCGTTATTACAAGCCACTGAGACTTGGGTAACAAGTTACAAGACTTCACTCACTCCAATACAACCACGAAAGCATGAATGGGCTTTGGAATACAGAAAGCTGAAAACTTCTCATTCCCTGTAGTACAGTTTCCCTTCGGTATGCACAGGGGATCAGTCTCAGGAGCCCCCATGAATACCAAAATCTGTAGGTGCTCAAGTCCTCTTTATAAATGCCATGGTATTGCATATAACCTATACAATTATCCTGTATACTGTAGATTGCTTATAATATACAAATGCTGTATAAGTAGTTATCATAGGGAATTTAATAGCAAAAAGAAAAGTCTATACATATTTAGCACAGGCACAATTTTTTCCCATCATTTTCAATCCATGACTGATTAAATTCATGAATATGGAATCCGTGAATAGTTTTAGAGCCAATTAACTCTACTTTGGAGCATGACTCTGTCAGGCAAAAAGATCAACTCTAATGAGCAGAGCTGTGTCCTGAGGTCTTGATTCAGGGTCTACTTGTTTTCTCTCTGACTATTTTTTACCTTGATTTGAATTCAAAAAAGAGCCAGTGTCAAGGAACTGTGATAGTGTGGGTTCAGATATTGATGTTATTTATTAGCTACTTGATTTTGGTAAAGCTACTCTTCAATCCACTAGATAAGGAGATTTTCACCCATGCCTAAAATCTAGTATTTTTTTTAAAGTATTTATTTATCTGAAAAGCAGAGTTAGAGAGAGAGAAAGAGAGATCTCCCATCCTGCTGATTCACTCCCCAAATTGCCACAATGGCCAGAGCTGAGCCAATCTGAAGCCAGGAACTTCTTCCGGTACAGGGGCCCCAGCAGTTGGGCCATCCTCCACTGCTTTCCCAGGCACATCAGCAGGGAGCTGGATTGGAAGAGGAGCAGCCAGGTCTTGAACTGGCACTCCCATGGGATGCCCTCACTACAGGCAGCAGTTTAACCCACTACACCACGGAGCAGGCCCCAGATGTAGTATTTTCTTGGCCACTCCCTTCCCCGGAACCCTTACAAACCACCCAATCTTGAATTTGACTTGCTCACTGACTCAAGGGTTGTCTTGGTAACCATGACCTGCCTGCTGTTTTCTTATCCTGTTAGCCTTCACAGATATTCTGGACTCTGCCTACTAACCTGTATCTGTGCCATTTACTTATCTATACCAGTTAAGCCAAAGAACAAAGGTCTGCCTTTAACTTTTTTCTTCCTAGACTTCTAGAGCTCTGATTTTTTATTTTTTATTTTTTTTCCTCCTCTCCCCACCTCCATGGTGGTGCCTTGTCCAGCCACCATCTTCCTTTATTTGGCTTCCCAGAAAACTTTTCCCCTACTGCTAATTTTTTTCTGTAAATCACAGCCAGCATAAGGTCTTTCAGTAAAGAGTTTATCAAGTCTTTACTGGAATTAAAAACTGTATGATTGTCCTTAGCTCTTAGGGTTAAGCCCACCTACCCATGGGGCCCTGCAGGTGTTGGTAGTTTACACTTACGGAAGTGTCACTATATTCCAAAAATTTTTTAAATATTCTTGAAAATGTTAAGCACTTAAAAATAATGGTTTTCAAAATGTATTCTTTTTGATTACACAAAAATATAGAAATATTAGAATTATAAATGTGTGAAAGCAAAAATGTATGTTCAACTAAAACCAGCCCAAAATCCAAATGCCCAGAAACAAAATGACTATGAACTTTTTGGTGCATACTCTTTCAGATTTCTACCAAGCAACTATACATCTTTGAATGTTTTTGTGAGACAGAAAGAGAACTACGTCTGCAGCTTCACTCTCCAAATGCCTACAACAGCCCCAGAACGGGCAGGGGCCAAAGTGGGGGGCTGGGAATGCACTCTAGTCTCCCATTTGGGGGGCAGAAACCCAATCACGTGGACATCACTGTTGTCTCCTGGGGTATGCAGCAGCAAGGAGCTGGCATCAGGACTGGATTCCAAGTACTCACTCTACCACGGGAGTGCTTTAGCCACTAGGCATACATAGGCACCTGTGTATATAACTTTTTTATGAAGTTGAACCGTGCATATAATTTTTTTTTTATTTTTGATAGGCAGAGTGGATAGTGAGAGAGAGACAGAGAGAAAGGTCTTCCTTTTGCTGTTGGTTCACCCTCCAATGGCCGCTGCGGCCAGCGCGCTGCAGCTGGTGCACCGCGCTGATCCGAAGCCAGGAGCCAGGTGCTTCTCCTGGTCTCCCATGCGGGTGCAAGGCCAAAGCACCTGGGCCATCCTCCACTGCCTTCCCGGGCCACAGCAGAGAGCTGGATTGGAAGAGGGGCAACCGGGATAGAATCCGGCACCCCAACCGGGACTAGAACCCCGTGTGCCGGCGCCGCAAGGCGGAGGATTAGCCTGTTAAGCCACGGCGCCGGCCAGTGCATATAATTTTAAAAGTTAAATTGGAGACTACACTTTCAGGGATCATTTCTGTACTTCACTCCTATGGAAGCTTCTCTCGTGTAAAGCACTGGGAGTCATGAGTGGAAGGTGCAGCATTCTCTCAAGTGTGAAGCCAGCTCTTGGCCTTGCTTTGCTGCCATTTACCATTGACGGTGAGGGGAGAAGAAGAGGGAGAAAACACAGTCTGAGTGGCTTCTGTTAAAACAGAAAAAACAAAGGGATTGTAAAGCACATATTCTTTTATAAACTTTTTATGATTTAATGTTTTAAACATCCATCAATATCAGTAGGAATAGAGATACAATGTCATTTTAAATGGCCATATATTTTTTTGTTCCACTGTATGGTTAGCCATCATTCTTTTTTTTTTTTTTTTTTTTTGACAGGCAGAGTTAGACAGTGAGAGAGACAGAGAAAAAGGTCTTCCTTTTTCCGTTGGTTTACCCCTCAAGTGGCCACTACGGCTGGCGCGCTGTGCCGATCCGAAGCCAGGAGCCAGGTGCTTCTCCTGGTCTCCCATGCGGGTGCAGGGCCCAAGCACTTGGGCCATTCTCCACGGCACTTATAGGCCACAGCAGAGAGCTGGCCTGGAAGAGGAGCAACCGGGACAGAATCCGGTGCCCCAACCGGGACTAGAACCCAGGGTGCCGGTACCGCAGGTGGAGGATTAGCTAAGTGAGCCGTGGCGCAGGCCAGCCATCATTCATTTTAACTAATCCTCTGCTGTAGGACATTTGCATTTTTTCTGTTTGTTGTTGGTGGTGATATTACTATTTTAAACAGATAAATTGTCTACTACATATAGGTCTTCCCAATTTACCTGATAATCAATTAAATGAATTGATCCTACAATTTCTGTATCAAGGATGATGAATCTTTTTGGGGGTTTGCAACATATCCCCTAATATAACTCTAAAACTGTTGTGGAAAACACAAATAAAACTCTTAATTAGACATCTGAGGCCGGCGCCGTGGCTCAATAGGCTAATCCTCCGCCTGCGGCGCCGGCACACTGGGTTCTAGTCCCGATTGGGGCTCTGGATTCTGTCATGGTTGCCTCTCTTCCAGTCCAGCTCTCTGCTGTGGCCTGGGAGTGCAGTGGAGGATGGCCCAAGTGCTTGGGCCCTCCCGCATGGGAGACCAGGAGAAGCACCTGGCTCCTGGCTTTGGATCAGCGCAGTGCGCCGGCCGCAGCGCGCCGGCCATTGGAGGGTGAACCAATGGCAAAGGAAGACTTTTCTCTTTGTCTCTCTCTCTCACTGTCCACTCTGCCTGTCAAAAAAAAAAAAAAAAAAAAAGACATATCTGAGTGTAAAAGTGACACCTAAACTTCTGGCCATTGCTTCTCAAATTGCTTCTTATACAATTATATTGTCTCCAGACTTAGGAACAACATCCTGCCTGGTTAGGATGAAGGATTCATTATAGGGAAAGTTCTCCCTCTTGCTTTCTGAATGCGGAGCAGCCTCTACTCAAACAGCTTAAATTACTTTCTGACTAATGTCTCAAGGACTCTTGCAATAGTCCCTGCTGTGTTTTGACTAGTCAGCTATTTCCTGGAAATAGTGTAAAGTCAAAGCAGGGCGGGCTCCTAGGCCGCCAGCACATTGATGCTAGAAGGGAAATCACTAACACTTAGACCCTAGAGGTAAAAGAACATTCAAGAAATGAAGGGCTTGGCCCTTCAGCGAGCAAAACATTCCAAACATGCAGACGTGTTCCAGATGATCCACACTGCTTTTGGCCGTGAGTAGCATGGCTCACATCGTTGTATTAAGATAAACTAGAAGACTCCATACAAGGGAAACAAATTGCAATGAAAATGAAAGTGCTATGCCTCTGAGGGAATAGCCCCAACAGTAGTAACCACACTCCTATAAGACTTTGTCCTGTTCATGACCTGTTGGTCATTTGCCTCTAGACCCACATCCCTTCCCTGGGAACTGGGACAGCACTGACTGCTACCAATTCATTTAACAATATTTTTTTTCTTTCTTAATTTTAAATTAATTTTATTTTCTCTAGAAAGACTGTTTAAAACAAAAATAAGGAGAAGTCACTATCTTACCACCATTTTAACATCTATCCTATCACCTTAAAACAACCATTCTTGCCATTTTGGTGCATCTTGGATTTTTTTTTTGCTTGTATTACCAATGGTTTCAATCATAGTAGACCTGTACAGTGTTTTAGGTTGCTTTCACCCTTACCATCATTTAATAACCATGTCCATGTGAGTAATAGTCTATAAAACTATTCTTTTTTAATGGCTGCAGAACGGTGGCATGTATCATTCCATGGCCATACCATGATTTACACAACTTGTCCCAATTTTTAACTATTGTAAATAACAAGGTTGAATGTGCTTTCATGGATGGAACGTTCTCTATATTTTGGGTTATTCAAAAAATAAATTTCTGGAAATTAAGTGTCTTGTTCAGTGCATTGGAATGGTTATATAGTAAATGAAGAGGATATCTGCTTCTCCACAAAGTAGGAATGTCTCCAAATGAAGTCATTTGAGGACATCGAGTGGACTGAGGCTGAAATTATAAAACCAGAAGAACGAGTAAGCTACATGAGTGGTATCTGTTATGTATAATTCAGAGGCTGGTGTCTACTGAGTGATTCATGAGATTCTGTTAAATGGGTAAATGAGAGCATGAGTGTGGGCTCTGAACCTGAGCTGAGGAGTCCAAATTTTGTTTCTGCCACTTACTAGCTATGGTGCTTTTTAAACAAATAAATTACTGTGGAACATAATAAAAGCTGTGTTCTGGATACATTTCCAGAAGTCTGTGCCAAGTCCTTTTGTAGTTTTCTGCTGTGAAACTCACATTAAGTTCTTCAGTAGCAAGAGCAATGCTGAAAACATACCTCAACATGAAGTCTGAAGGCTGTGCTGTGATACATACAACACGAGGTTCTGAAAGGTAGGGAACCACTGCTCACTAGGGTGCTCTTTGAAAATCATCTTTTATCTCTTTTTATGATTGCCAACTCTTACAACTGCTGAGCACTTCATGTCAACCTAATGACCTCACCTACTGAGGGAAGCAGTGGGACTTGTGGAATGGATGCCATACTCAGCTTTTGATAAGATGGATGACCTTGGCTGGGAAAATAACTGCTGACGAGTGGCACTTCTCTCTTTCTAGTATTTCTGACAGTCAGCACTTTCAGCCACCTAACAGGTGTAGCAAACAAAGACAACATCCTTGATCCAACTCCATTTTGAGAAGGTGAGTTCTTAAAGGGCTGTGTTGTGGGAGGCAGGATAGGGAGCCAAAAAGGAAAAGTTATTTCTGGATCCCAAGTTCGTTGGTCAATGAACTAGAGCTCTGAAATTTAGTTCACCTGCTGTAAGGGAGATTGCAAGGGGAAACAAATCTTAAAGATGCTTTTTGAATGTCATCTAGGAAAACTGTAGATGTGTGGGTAAAACATATAAGCTAATGAACTAAGAGGGGCTTGGAGACTGAGTGGGGATAAGGCAGGAAGAGTGTACACTTCAGGTTCCAGATGATTAAGTCCAGCCTGATGATTAAGTCCACTGGTGGCTGCTCACCTTGTGGTTGGTCTCACGCAATTCTGTCGATGATGGATGGGGAGGAGGGTGATATTAAAAGTGTGGACAGAACAGGTTTAGATGGCATCAGTGGGACATCTGCTGGGAAAGAAAAGGTTTCACTTCAACTGAAGAGCTCTTGTGTCCCTACTAGAGCAGGGAGCTCCGCGCCCGCCTCCTCTAAGGCAGGAACAAGAGGTTCCAGGAGGGGGTATTCTTCTCCAGGGAAGCTGCCCCCACCCCAACCCCTCCACTCCCCTCAGTCAAGACAAGAGACCATGTAAGACAGTGTATCCGTTGGGGTTCTCCAAAGACACAGAACCATGAATCACATATAATGTAAAGGAGTATCATATATGACATGAAAGAATATGAAGACTATATAGAATGCATTATGCACCACATGTAATATGAAGGAAATATTATAACATGAAATGATATGAGGAATATATCATATTATACATCATATGCATATAAAGGTACATTTATATTGTGTATATGAATACACGTATTTATGTGTATGAGAGAGCAAGAAAGATTTGCTCCAAACACTTGTTTTATCTGATTGTGGAAGGACCGGTGAGTCTGAAACCAGAGCACAGGCTGATGGGCTGAAAATTCCTTGGTAGGAGCTGATACCGAAATAAATCATTTCCTCAAAAATAAAGCTATTTTTTATCCCATTTCCTGGAACTGTTTTCTTTTTAAGTTCTAATTTATTTGAAAGGCGGAGAAACAGAGACAGATTGAGAGAGCTCCCATCTGCTGCTGACTCATCTCCCAAGTGCCCACACAGCCAGGCCTGGGCCAGGCCTGAATCGGGGGCTGAGAATTCAATCCAGATCTCCAGGAGGGTGGCAAGGGCCCACCTACTTGAACCATCACCCAACTCCTCCCAAGGTGCACTTTGGGAGGAAACCAGAATCAGAAGTGGAGTGAGGACAAGAACCCAGGCACTCCGATGGAATGTGGCTGTTCCAAGTGGCATCTGAACTGCTCTCATGGCCATCTCCAATACTGCGATCTGAAAGCAGAACTTCTAGTTTCCCAGAGAAACCTGTCTTGCTTTGAAGAACTTTAATGTGACTACATAAGGCCCACCTGATTATCAAACAGAATCTCTTTTACTTCAACTGACTTAAGCACACCTACAGAATAGCTTCACAGCGACACCTAGATTGCTGATTGATTAATTAACAGAACTCTAGCCCAGTGGACTTGAGACATAAAATTAACCATACAGGTGGCCTAGGAGCAGATATGTATCTTAATTGAGTCATGAGAGCCATACATGAAGCGGACTGACACTGGAGCAGACTCTGCATAGCATCCTTCTCCCTGTTTTCTCCACACAGCTTCTCCCTGTGACCATTCAGCAGCATTTCCCCCACTTCTGGACACTCGGGAGCTCTGGGCTACTTCGATGGTCTTTAAGTTTTGTTCTCCCCACAATAACTTTGCTCTTTCACACTACCAATAACCCCACTAGCATGTCAGCTCTCCTTCCAAAATATACCTTGTAACCACGCATTCCTCTTCGTTCCACTACTATCGCCTGGTCCCGTCCACCACCTTCTCACTGTAAAGCCTCCTCACTACGTGCCTGCTTTCACTGTCCTCTTCCAACCCATTCACACAGAATGCCTTAAAAGATCTATTTAAAATAAAATCTGATGTGTTACTCTACTGTTTAAAACAGGCTGGCACTGTGGCATAGTGGGCTAAGCCTCCACCTGCAGTGCCGGCATCCATATGGGCACCAGTCCTGGCTACTCCACTACTGATCCAGCTCCCTGTTAATGTGCCTGGGAAAGCAGTAAAAGATGGCCCAAGTGCTTGGGCCCCTGCAGGTGCATGGGAGACCCAGAAGAAGCTTCTGGCTCCTGGCCTCTGAGCAGCCCACCTCTGGCCATTGTGGCCATTTGGGGAGTGAACCAATGGATGGCAGACCTCTGTCTCTCTGTCTCTGTCTCTCTCTAACTCTACCTCTCAAATCAATATATATATAAGCCTCTCCTGGGATGGGAATTTGGCAACATGGTTAAGAAACTACATGGGATGTCCACATTCCATATGAGTGCCTGGATTCGAGTCCTGGCTCCACTTCTGATTCTGCTTTCCTGCCGATGCACATGCTGGGAGGAGCAGGTGATGGTTTGAGGAAGTGGATTCTGCCACCCACATGGAAGACCTGCATTGAGTTCCAGGCTCGCAGCCCCACCTGTGGCAGACATTTGGGGGCGTAAAGCAGCAGATGGGAGATTTATCTCTCTCTCTCTGCTTTTCAAATTAAATAAATAAAAAGTAATAAAAATCTCTCCCAAAAATGCCTGATCAATAAAACTTGAAGCTTTTCTGTTATAGGCTGAACGGTGTCTGCTCAAAAGTGGAACGTTGCAGCCAAAGTCCCAGACCTCAGAACAGGGCTGCATTTGGAGACGGGACTGTTAAAGAGGTAATTAGGTTACTGCGAGGCTGCTAGGGTGGGTCCCTAATGCAATCGGATGGCTGTGCTTATGAGAAGAGGATAGTACACACAGAGGGATACACTACATGGAAAGATTGGTGGAGAAGGAGCAGAGGGTAGGTGGATCATCTATAAATCAAGGAGAGAGACCTCATGGGAAACCAGCTGCCTGAACCGTAGGAAAATCCATGCCTGCGTTTAGGCCTCCCAGCCGGCGTGGTTTGTCAGGGCGGCCTGCACAGTCTGCACAGACACCTTACCTGGGCTCGCAGGGTCCCGGCCATTCTTGCTGTCCACCTGTCCATGCTGGTCTCTTGTCCGTCTCCAGGTCACTCCCTCTCTTGACCTGCTCATGGCTTCTCAGCCACATCCAACCGGTTCCTTTGAGGGCCCCTAGGCGCTGTTGCGCCTCTGCAGGGTAAGTCCTCTCCTCTGTTTTTTATAGCATGGGCCCTGGCCTCAGCTCAACTGTCCCGAGACAGGCAGGCCTTCCCGGACCATCTGCTTCCCAGTGGCTTGCCTGTCACCGAGTTGGGCCCAGCCACCATCACGTCCCTCTGCTTCGAGTCCTTCTCGGCACTCATCCTTCTCCCATGTCATGTTCTGATTTGTTTTTTAACTCATCTATTGCCTATTTCCCAGAGGAGAACAAAGTCCCTTGAGAGCAGACATTTTCTCTGCCTTGATCATCCTGGGTCTTAGCACTTCGGCCTGGCTCCTAACTGGTGCCAAAAGAGCATTCATTGCTACTTGATAAACACGTAAGCAACAAGTGATTTAATCTACTGACTAAATAAAGAATGAATACATGGATAAACCTGGCAGAATATGTGGAGACTCAGAAAATCAAAATATCTGACTTACCTATTTTTGTTCCATAGTGGTTTTTTTTCCTTTGTTTTCCATCAAAACTACTATTCTCTTAAGGTTTTGTGTTGGTTTTTGTTGCTGTTGTTTATTGGTTTGTTTTGGTTTTGGTTTGCCTGTTTGGGTCACATGTTTTATTAAAGGAAAATAAAGCTATAAGATTAATTCACACCAAAATGTAATTGACTGGGCCGGCACTGTGGCATAGTGGGTAAGGCTGCCGCCTGCAGTGTTAGCATCCCATATGAGTCCTGGCTGCTCCACTTCTGATCTAGTTCTCTGCTATGGCTTGGGAAAGCAGTAGAGGATGGCCCAAGTCCTTGAGCCCCTGCAACCATGTGGGAGACCTGGAAGAAGTTCCTGGCTCTAGGCTTCAGATCGGTGCAACTCTGGCCTTTGTGGCCAATTGGGGAGTGAACCATCGGATGGGAGACTACTTTCTCTCTCTACCTCTCCTTCTCTCTGTGTAACTCTGACTTTCAAATAAATAAATAAATCTTTTAAAAAATGTAATTGACTAAGGCCTTCTGGAACCCACCAGAAAAAGTTGCCAATTGAAAGAGTGAAACTTATTTAGTCAAATGCTATTTGATTACTGGCGTCCTTCAATTAGTGTGATTAAGTGAAGGATTTCACCTGTGTCACCCACCTGGGCAGTCCTAAATTATGCAGAGCTGAGATTCTTCCAAGCTTCTTCAGTCCCCTATAAACACTGAATTCTCTGGGAATTCTTTGGCCCCACGTCAGTTTATTCAGACTACTCCTTAGTGGACTTTCCCCAGACCTCGGTGTGCTGTGGAAGGCTGTTCAAGTTGCAGATTCTAGGCCCTCATTCCTGGAGATTCTGCATCAACAAATTTGGGTGTGTCCATGAAGCTTTATTTTTAAGAAACATCCACCCTCAGTGACTCATCTTTGAGAAACACTCTTCTAGGACAAGACACAGAAACTCCCTTTAGCCCCAGCCAAAGGAAAGTCAGCTCCAGCCGGCTTTGCCAAGACGTCCCGAGGAATGGAGGTGAGATGAGAGGAACAGTTGTCAGTCACTGCTTCCTGTAGGTATGTCGGGGACTCGAGAGGCACCTGAGAGGGAAGGGCTGGAAGCTGAGAGACAACAGGTTAAATTAGGCTTTATATATATATTTTTTTTTCTAATATAATTTTCAATAGCAAGTTCCACTTTGTTTAGGCACAGGTGGCGGCCCACACAACAGGTGCAACTTGCTTCATTCATTTTGAGACAATGCTCGCAGCAAAAGCAAACAGGAGGAGGCAGGCATGGTGGTAGAGCAGGTTAAGCTAGCACTTGTGAGGCCAGCATCCCATAACAGAGTTGGAGTCCTGGCTGCTCCCCTTCCAATCCAGCTTCCTGCTAATATGCCCAGGAAGGTAATGGAAGATGATCCAAGTGCTTGGGCCCCTGCTACCCATATAGGAGGCCACGATGGAGTCTCCTGGCTCCTGGCTTTGGCCTGTCCTAGACCTGGCTGTTGTGGCCATTTGGGGAGGGGAATGAATCAGCAGATGGAAAATCTCTTTTTCTCTTTGTGGCTCTGCCTTTCAAATAAAACAAGTAAATCAATATTTTGAAACAAATAAACTGAAGAAGGGCTATGGCTTACCCTCCTTCACAGTACGCCTGCAGAGAGAGGTGTAGCCAGGGGACAGCAGGCTTTGCTAAGAGAGGAGGTGCCTGGCTCACTTGTCCACATCTTGGTCCTGAACTGCTATCCATTCCCACCATCCCTACAGGGTCCCTTACAAATACCTGACTTGATAGATACTTGACCTTGGTCTGGAGGGCATAGAAATTTTTTGAAGACACAAACTATTTCTTATCTATTCTCTGTCCCCAGTGTCTACCACAGCGCCAGGCATAGAACATGAGCTCAGAAAAACAGCAATCTCTTCGCACTTAGATGAGGCAGACAATGAGAGAGCATTTACTCTCTGCCAAAGCCACATCTGGGAAGACTTCTGATGCAATAGCACATGTTGCTGGGAAGCGTTGGTGACATCACACCTCCAGTATAAATCAATACACAGAAACTGGCCCCTCTTTTGTTCTGACAGTGACAAGAATTTGGGTTGAATTATTCCTGGTTAATCCCAATATGTTGAAAAGTTGTATTTATTCAAACTTTAAAATGTGAGAAGACTTGTTTTAGGAAAAAAATATATAGACATGATTTTAGTTAAATTCATGAAGATATGGCTATAGATTTGTAAATTCTCATATAATTTATTTTTTTGAAGATTATTTTACTTATTTGAAAGAGTTACAGAGAGAGGTAGCAGCAGAGAGAGAGAGAGAGAGAGAGAGAGAGAGTCTTCCATACACTGATTTACTCCCTAAATGGCCACAATGGCTGGAGCTAAGCTGATCTGAAGCCAGGAGCCAAGAGTTTCTTCTGGGTTTCCCACATGGGTGCAGGGGCCCAAGCACCTGGGCCATCCTTTGCTGCTTTCCCAGACACATTAGCAGGAAGCTGGACTGGAAGTGGTGCAGCTGGGACTCAAACCAGCGCCCATAGAGGGTGCAGGCACATCAGGCCAGGGTTTTAACCCACTGTGCCACAGCGCCAGCCCCCCATATGATTTAAGTGATGCTAGTGCTTCATACTTAAGCCACAGATGTGGAAACAAAGCATTCTAGAAATAAAGGCATCTGTTTTGCCAACATTTCCCCAACTTGGGATTTGAGGGAAGAGCATCAACTCTGCAGTTGTTAGATATGGGGCACATTTATATATAGTGAAAGAATTGTCTGAGTCGGGGGTGGGGGGCTGGCACTGTGGCATAGCAGGTAAAGCCACCACCTACAGTGCCCGAATCCCATATGGGCGCCAGTTCAAGCCCTGGCTATTCCACTTCCAATCCAGCCCTCTACTATGACCTGGGATAGCAGTAAAAGATGGCCCAAGTCCTTGGGTCCCTGCACCTGCGTGGGAGACCTGGAAGAAGCTCCTGGCTCCTGGCTTTGGATCGGTGCAGCTCCGATTGTTTCAGCCATCTGGGGAGTGAACCAGTGAGATGGAAGATCTCTCTCTCTCTCTCTCTCTGCCTCTCTGTAACCCTGCCTTTCAAATAAATAAATAAATCTTTAAGAGAGAGAGAGAGAGAATTGCCTGAGTAAGTCAGACAGCTTCCAACACATCCATTTTTGTCTAGGAGGGGAAAATCTGATAGAATGAGTTTGAATCCTTTGATGAGAAGTGACAGGACACATTTAGAGTGCTCCCTTAGAAACAGAAGGCTCCCAGGACACACAGCTGCGCAAGGCAGCATATGTCCAGGGAACAGGGAGAACACGACTTACTACTCTTGAGGATAAGAAGGCCCATCCTTAACCAGATGCCAAGAACTTGTCAAATGTTTTGGATCAGTTTCAACGCTGTTTGGTCAGCCCATTCTCAGTCCTCTCACTCCTTGTGGGTGTTCTTTTAGCAGTAATGGAGAGAGAGAGAGAGAGAGAGAGAGAAGAGAAAGTAAAAGAACAAAACACATGTGGAGCAGATGAGCTCTCCAGGAAAGAGGGAGTGAGCATTCCGGCAGTTCCTTGGTTAGGTGTGGAGGCAGCTGCTGAGTTTCAAATGCCTAAAGAAAGGCAAATTTGAAGATCAAGAACACAGATAACACTGGATCATATCTTCCCCACTGTGTTGGATATCTCGTATCTTCAGCATCATTTTATTGCTTCTTTTATACTTGGTAAATCTAGTGCTCTCATTTAAACTTTTCTTAAAGTTTTACTTAACAGATTCAGTGTAGTTTGTAGATAACAATCTTAAGAATATAATGATATCCCCTCTCCCTCCCTCCCTCCCACCCCTCTCTGGTTCTCACCCTCCCGCCCTCTCCCCTTCTGTCTGTCTGTCTTTGAGATAACATACTTTTAATTCACATTACAGTCAAAGTCTTAGTGCTTCACCAAGTAAGAAGTTCATTTAGCAGGAGTATAGGCACGGGCTAGAAACAGTGATCAGGTGTTTCTTGGAATAAATATGTGTAGCTTGCTTTGATCTTCACACCGCTATTCTGGGGCAGGCCCCTGTTTCTGTCTTTCACCTTCATGAAGGAGATACTTTTATTTTCCTCTGATCTTTAAGCACAAAACCTGGGTCTATGGTTTTCAGGAGTGAAAATATCATTTTTCCACCTCCAAAACAAAATGAGGCAGGGTATGTTTTGTTAGGTGATGTACAATTATTATATACACATACACATATTTTTATATATAGAGAGAAAGTGGTGTAATACTGAGAAAACTTCTTTAAAAGTTTCCAGTAGTAACAACGTGTATTTTAAAACAGTGAAAAAAAAATGGTGACTTTTCACAAAGACTGCAGTGCCTTCTGGATGGGTTAACGGAGACAGTAGCGTGCAGATACAGGAGCTTCTGTCTTAGGAAGAGTGATCCAAACCCGACCCCCCGGGCGTCACAGGGGCAATGCCCTGCTCAGCCGTGTTAGCCGAGGGTCTGGACACCTGGAAGAGAAAGGATCAGACCACACATCAGGGGACTGGCTGGCCGTGTGCCTGCCCTGAGGCTTTGAAGTCTATCTCAGCACAGGCTCTCAAAACTCCAGCAGTTTGGGACTGGCGCTTGGCCTAGCGGTTAAGACACTCTCATCTCACATCAGAGTGACTGGTTTTGAGTCCAGCCTCTGCTACCGGTGCCAGCTCTTGGCTAACACAGACCCTGGGAGGCAACTCAAGTGATTGAGTTTGTGCCGTCCACATGGGAGGCCTTAGAGTGAGTTCCTAGCTTCCACCCTGGTACAGCCTGACTATTGTGGGAATTTGAAGAGTGGACCAGTGCATGGGAGCCCTCTTTCTCTTTTTCTTTCTCTGTGTCTCTCTCTCTTTCCTGCTCTCTCTCTCTCTGCCTCCCAATACATTTTAAAAAATAATAATGTGGACCCTGTCGGAATAAGATCAAAGTCGGCGAAGTCAAAAGGCTTCCATACCCTTGGCAACTCATGACTAGAGCCTAGGGAGATTACTGACGCCATAAACAAGAGTGTCAAATTGTTAAGTCAACAACAGGAGTCACTGTGTACTTACATCTCATGTGGGATCTGTCCTTAATGTGTTGTCCAATGTGAAATAATGCTATAACTAGTACTGAAACAGTATTTTACACTTTGTGTTTCTGTGTGGGTGCAAAATGATGAAATCTTTACTTAATATATACTAAATCAATCTTCTGTATACAAAGATAATTGAAAATGAATCTTGATGTGAATGGAATGGGAGAGGGAGTGGGAGATGGGAGGGGTGCAAGTGGGAGGGAAATTATGGGGGGCGGGAAGCCATTGTAATCCATAAACTGTACTTTGGAAATTTATATTTACTAAATAAAAGTTAAAAAAATAATAATAATGTGCAAAAAATAGCTGGTGGTTCGTCTTCAGAGCCCTGCTATGGCCTCCAGAAAGGTCACATTAATGTACGATATTTCACCTGGGGGAAGGGTTGCATTAACCCATTCATTCTGTGTGTAGCATGGGTAAGAGAAGAAAATTTACTGGACCCCAAAGAAACGGCTCAATGAGAAAGGAGACTTTGAAGATGAATGCACAGCTATATCATTCTTGAAACGGGTCCCAGACGGGGTTGGAGAGAGACAGGAACTAGGTGAGCCCAGGGAGGTCCTTCACAAGGGTGGGTGGAGATCAGAGACGGGTGCGGGGAAAGCCTTGGGGTCCTGGGCCTCTCTGTATTATTTGATAGAAAACTCTGGAAACCAGGAAGAGGGCTCATTGTTTGGTAGGGTGAGGTTTAACAAAAAGTCCACCATAGAGGTGGGTGTTTGGCCTACAGATTGAGACACCAGTTGGGACAACCACGTCCCATTGTGGAGCACCTGGGTTTGAGTCCTGGCTCTGCTTCCAAGTCCAGCCGCCTGCTAATGCGCACCCTGGGAGGCAGCAGTGACAGCTCAGGTAGCTGGGTCCCTGCCACTCATTCGAGAGACCTAGATTGAACCCCAAGCTCCCGGCTCCGGCCTGGCCCAGTCTAGCCTTTGCAGGCATTCAAGAAGTGATCCACCAGATGGGATCCAAATCTCTCACTCTCAAATAAACACATAATGTTTTTTAAAAAAAATTGACTTTAGAAAGAAGAGATAATGTCTTTTAAAAAAAAAAAAAGATTTATTTATTGATTTGAAAGGCAGAGTTACAGAGAGGCAGAGGCAGGAAGAGAGAGAGAGATCTTCCATCTGCTGGTTCTGCAATGGCCAGAGCTGCGCTGATCCAAAGCCAAGAGCCAGGAGCTTCTTCTGGGTCTCCCACATGGGTGCAGGGGCCCAAGGACTTGGGCCATCTTCTACTGCTTTCCCAGGCCATAGCAGAGAGCTGGATCAGATAGTGGAGCAGCCAGGACTCAAATCGGCACCCATATGGGATGCTGGCACAGCAAGTGTCAGCTTTACCCACTACACCACAGCGCTGGCCCCTGGGGGTAGTGTTCTTTTGAGAAAATCACCCCAGGAGAGGTATTTCTTTACTCTGTGCTTACTAGCTCAAGAATAATATTTCCCATACTAGGAATGTGAGCTGATATAGAATCATGGATATTTTCATTTTAATAATTATGTTTGCTTAGCATCTATCAGAAAAGTACAAGTAACACATCAACCCTATGAATTCATGAATATTATGACATAGGAAGAAGTGAAAGTAAAAATAAACTGGGTCAATTGAAAGGAAAACATTAAGCAGATAAGAAAAAATAATGATGGCATGTGAATGACTACAGTGTGCGAAAGTCATTGTTTTGGGGCCAGCACTGAGGCTCATCGTGTTAAAGCCATAGCCTGCAGCACCAGCATCCTATATGGGCACCGTTGGAGTCCTGGCTGTTCCACTTCCAGTCCATCTCCCTGCTAATGCAGCTGGAAAGCAGTGGGAGGAAAGCCCAAGTGCTTGGGCCCCTGCCACTCATGTGGGAGACCAGAAGACGCTCCTGGCTCCTGCCTTCAGCCTGGCCCAGCTTTGGTTGTTGCAGCCATTTGAGGAGTGAATCAGCAGATAGAAGATTGATTCTCTCTCTCTCTCTCTCTCTATCTCTCTCTCTCCCTCTCCCCCTGCCCCTGCCCCCGCCCCTGTAACTCTGCCTTTCAAATCAATAAATAAATCTTTTTTTTTTTTTTTGACAGGCAGAGTTAGACAGTGAGAGAGAGAGACAGAGAGAAAGGTCTTCCTTCCGTTGGTTCACTTCCCTAATGGCTGCTACAGCCACTGCGCCGATCCGAAGCCAGGAGTCGGGTGCATCCAAAGCCAGGAGCTGGGTGCTTCCTCCCGGTCTCCCATGCGAGTGCAGGGACCTAAGCACTTGGACCATCCTCCACTGCCCTCCCGGGCCACAGCAGAGAGCTGAACTGGAAGAGAAGCAACTGGGACTAGAACCCAGGGTGCCGGCGCCACCGGTGGAGGATTAGCCAAGTGAGCCACGGCGCTGGCCCAACAAATAAATCTTAAAAAAAAAAAAAAAAAAAATCACTGTTTTTGAGATAGGTGAAAATAACTGTAATAGTTGTCTACTTATGATGTATTTCCAAGCTAATAAATGGAGCCATTTATCAAACATGCAAATGGGGGAAAAATGAAGCTGGGTATTCAAGTGGCTGCCTTCTGACTGACACACAATGTTTTGGAAAGTGATCAGTAGGCAGTCCTTCCGAGTCCTTCCCTGCAGTGTTTCAGGGTGGCTAAGCAGGGTGGGGTCTTTGAATCGTGTTCCAAATTTGCACTTCACCAGTTACTGAGTGTGTGACCTTGGACAGGACACTGCATCTCCAAGTCTCAGTTCGTTCACCTGTCAAATGGAACCATCTCCTTCTAAGGATTATTGTGAGTGAAATCAGATGATCAATGTAAAGTGCCAAACAAACTGAAAAATAGCAAGATCTCAATATTCGCGGACACAGTTGCTTTGATATTCCCAGTATCTTTTCTCGCATGGATCTTTTCACAATGCACTTGTAACCGGCCTTTCTCACATCTGCACAGACCACAACGCCCATTACTGCACGCTTTGGTTTTATCACCATCACTTTAGTGTAAAAGACCCTGGAAAAACAGATTGTTTGCAAAAGAACTCCTGGTTGTCTACCCCATCATCTACCTTCTCCTATTGCCAGAATTCCAGAAAGGCTTCCCACTGATCCCTCACCCATTTGATACTTCCATAGCCTCGAACTGACCTTGTAACTACGTGACACATTCTTTACCTTGTGGATCACCCGCCTCTTTTGGAAAGACATTTGAAATGGAATCTTTTGTTTCTTTATCTAGATACAGTGTGCTGATTGCTGGGGCCACCCAATTCCACAGAGGGTCAAAAGGAGACATTCCTGAAACAATTCTTTCTAGTGCCAATCTGACCAGCTTAGCTTTCTAGAGCTGAGTCAGAACACGCATTGTCTAACATACTAGGCTGACCTAACAGCAGCCTGGAAGACCAGGGTACGAAGGCAAGGCTGCTGGGACTGTGTTGAAGGAGACCTTGGCAGTCTCTTCATTGTATTCCCAATAAATAGACACGCATCATCCTTAGGATGCTATTGCCATTCTTAACAGCAGGGACTCAGGTGTGAATCCCACCTCTACCCACTGTGTGACCGAGGTAGCCAGTTACTGTGTTTCTCAGTCTCTTGAACTGTAACCTGGGAAGCCCAGGTAGAGTGCTAGGGAGAATGTCTGTGCTGTGGGCAGCCTGCAGGAGTGGGGTGGACCCCCATCGCAAATTTGATTGGGAGGTTGAAGCTGATCAGGCTATCTGAGAGGCTCTTCAAAAGGCTCATGGAAAATGCATATTATGAAACAATTATGCATGGATTTTAAAATTTTTTGCACACAAATAAACTTGTCTTTTAATTCTATTTCCATGAACTTTTTGCAGTACACACATCCACACACCAAGCGGGTATGAAAAGGGCTATTGGGGGCAGGCACCGTGGCTCAACAGGCTAATCCTCCGCCTTGCGGCGCCAGCACACCGGGTTCTAGTCCCGGTCGGGGCGCCGGATTCTGTCCCAGTTGCTCCTCTTCCAGGCCAGCTCTCTGCTGTGGTCAGGGAGTGCAGTGGAGGATGGCCCAAGTGGTTGGGTCCTGCACCCCATGGGAGACCAGGAGAAGCACCTGGCTCCTGCCTTCGGAACAGCGCGGTACATTGGCCGCAGCGCGCCAGCCACGGCGGCCATTGGAGGGTGAACCAACGGCAAAAGGAAGACCTTTCTCTCTGTCTCTCTCTCACTGTCCACTCTGCCTGTCAAAAAGTAAAAAGAAAAAAAAAAAAGAAAAGGGCTATGGGGATGAAAAAAAGTTTATTGGGGAAAGTAAGGCAAGTTTTCTGCTATGGCTGGACTATGGTTTGTCCCCTGTAAAACTCATATCAGAGTTTAATCCCCATTGTGAGATGTAAGGAGGGTGGAAACTTAATCTTACAATGGTGTGTAAGGGCTTGGCCTTTGGCACGTGGTTAGGGTTAGCATTAGGATTAGGATTTCATAATTCGTTGGGATGGGGCATCAGGCAAGACCTTTTGGGGTTTGAACCTTCTGGTGACAAGGGTAACAATATCCTTAAGTGGGCAGAAGGGAGGGGTGAGGCTTAAAAGCTGTCAGCCATAGTAAAACATCAGAAAGTGGATCAGAATCTTTCGTCTGTCTGGCACCAAGCAAATAGACTTTGGATTTACCTTGCAGTAGTCCCCAAAATTCTCTTAGTCATGATGCTTTTGGGGTTGTGACCTAATCATCAGATAGACCTGGAGACTTACTAGATACACCTGTCCTCCATTAAAATTTTGTATTTTGTTTATCTGGGCGACAGACAGAGGTGTCTCACCTGCTCGTTCACTCCCCAAATGCCTGAAACTGCCAGGCCTGGGCCTGTTAGACGTCAGTGGGCCTGGCAGACGCCAGAAGCTTGAAACTCAGTCCGAGTTCCGCACATGGCGGCAGGGCACTAACTGCTCGAGCCATCACCTGCTGCCTCCCAGAGTGTGAATCAGCAGGAAACTGGAATTGGGGGCAGAGCCAGGACTGGAACCCAGGCCCTCCGATTTGGGACACAGGCATCCCAACTGGTAGTCTCTTAACCACTGAGCCAAACGCCCACCCTCCTTGATCTCTGCTTCCTGTCAAGGAATGTATCAACCTGAATGGGTTCATGTTGCCCCCACAGACCAAATCAGGGTACCTGTGAGAACCCCTCCTTACCTACAGCTCATGACTGCAGAAAAATCCCCTGCCTCTTTACCTTCCTATATGTATTTGAGTATGTGTGTGTGTGTGTGTGTGTCTGCCTGCATGAATATAATAAATACACAACCATTGGTTGCAGCATTAGTATCGGATACATCATTATCAGTGCCTTTGAGATGGTAAAAAACATATTCACCCTTGGGAATAGGAGTATAGAAGGTGATAGACGTGCTAATGGCTTGCTTTTATTTTAAGAACTTTATGTCAAAATAGCTACTGTAAGTCAAAAAGCAATGAGATCTTTAATGCTATGTGTGTGTGTTGGCTTCATTGAGGCATAATTTGCATACAATACAATGTAATGATTTTAACTGTGTAATATGTGTTTTGATAAATGTACACAGTCACGTGGCCACTACACTAGTCATAATACCAACATCACCCTAGAAAGTTTGCTTGTGACCCTTTGCAGTCTGTCCACCTCTTGGAACCCCCAGGGCCCCAGTAAACAACCACAGAGGTGATTTCTGTCACTGTAGTTTTATCTTTTCTAGAATTTCATTTAGATGGAATCACACAGTGTTCAGCCATTCGCGTCTAGCTCCTTGTATTGGTTTTTGATTGTCGTTGTAACAAACTACCACAAACAATAGCTTCAAACAAGACAAATTCATTGCCTCACATTCTGTGGGTCTAAAATTCAGGGGCAGCGTGGCTCAGCTGGGTCCTGGTGTGGATTTCACAAACGCCCAACACAAGGCAGCCCTGCAGTCCTCGCTGGAGGCCCCAGGGAAGACTTGTCCCAGCTCGTCCAGGCTGCTGGCGGAATTCCTGGCGGCTATAGGACTGAGGTCTCCACTTGCTTGCTGGCTGTCCACTGGGGGCTGTCCGCTGGGGGCCATCCTTAGTTCCTGGAGCCTTCTCTCCCGTCATTGCACACGGCCCCCAGTATCTCAGAGCCAGCAAACCTGTGTCCAGTGCTTCTCACACCTGGAACGTGTTTGACTTTCTCTTCTGCGGCGGCCCAATGACTCCAGCTGGAGAGACTTCTGTGCCTTAAGGGCTCATGTCGGAAGACTGGGCTCCCCTGAATAACCTAGGATCTTTTCATATTGAAGACTCTCTGCTTACTGACGTCTGCAAAGTCCCTTTTGCCATTTAATGTGACCTCTTCTTGGGTTCCAGGGATTAGGCTGGGGCCATCTTTAGGAGAGCATCCACCTTTGAATACCCATCCATGGTTGTTTATACATCAACATGGCATTCATCTTTATGGCCAGGCAGTAGGAGAGGTCTTCAAAATGTTCATGGAAAATGTGTACTACATTTTAATCCCATGTTCCATGAGTTTGAAGCTTCCTCGTATGCAATTATAAGGACACAGCACAATTTGTTGATCATTTCCAATTGATGAACACTTGGAGTTTCCAGTTTTTGACTAATATTAACAAAGTGGCTGTGACACATTTGGGTACAACTTTTGGTTTGAATATATGTCCTTTATCTCTGCTGTATAACCACTGGGAGGGACAGTCAGGTCACATGGTGAGAGAGTATCTAAATTTAGAAGAAGGGGCCAAATTATTTTCGAGTGACTGTACCATTTTGCTTGTCCACTAGCAATCTATGAGAACTCTAGTTGTTTTACAGCCACATCCATAGTTAGTATTGCCAGTTTTAAAAAAAATTTAAGGGGCCAGCACTATGGCATAGCAGGTAAAGCAGCTGCCTGCAGTGCTGGCATCCCGTACGGGCGCCAGTTCAAGTCCTGGCTGCTCCACTTCTGATCCAGCTCTCTGCTATGGCCTGGGAAAGCAGTGGAAGATGGCCCAAGTCCTTGGGCTCCTGCACCCATGTGGGAGACCCAGAGGAACTCCTGGCTCCTGGCTTCAGATCGGCACTGCTCTGGCTGTTGTGGCCATCTGGGGAATGAACCAGCAGATAGAAGATTTTCTCTGTCTCTCTCTCTCTCTCTCTGCCTCTGCCTCTCTGTAACTCTGCCTTTCAAATAAAGAAAGAAAGAAACAAACAAACAAAAATGTAAGCCCTGATAATGCATGTGGAATTCTTTCAATATGTATTTCCCTAATGACTAATGATGTTGAACTTCTTTTCATGGTTTGGGTTTTTTTTGTTTGTTTGTTTGTTTGTTTGTTTTTATGGTTTTGCCTATGTTTACTTCTAGAAACATTAGACTTTTAGCTCTGACTTATAGGTCTACTGTTTTGAGTTAATTTTTCAATATGATATGAGTCACTTTTCTTTTATTATTTCTGTGTGTGTGTATGTATATGTACAATTATTTAAGCATCAAATGTCAAAATTGTCACTTCTCTTGGGACCTTTGGTGAAAAAGCAATCAACTGTCCTATTAGTCCATTTCTGGACTCTCTTTTCTGTTTGATTAAGCAGTGTGTCTATATTTATGTCAAACCACATTGCTTTGATTATATAGTTGTCTATAATACTCAAAAGTTCTACTTTTTAATAAGTTTTTGGGATTTTTATGCCAATTTTAGAGTAACCTCATCAACTTCTGCAGGAAAATTTGTTGGGATTTTGACTTCCGTTGCAATGAACCTATAAGTCAGCTAGGAAAGAATTGACAACGATACTGGACCTTCAGATCCGTGAGCACTGCATAGCTCTGTTGAGCAAGGTCTTCTTTTAAAGATCTATTTGAGAAGCAGAACGACAGAGAGAGGAGGAGAAACAGAATAAGGGAGTGGGGGAGAGGAAGGGGGGGTACAGAGAGAGAGAGAGAGATCTTCCATCCACTAGTTCACTCCCCAAAAGTCTGCAGCAGCCAGGGTTGGACAGATGGAGTTTCTGGCTCCACAAGGGTGGAAGCCATCATCCACTGCGTCCCAGGCACAGAGGCAGGAAGCTGCAGGGGAAACCCGGAGTAGCCAGGACCCGAAGCAGCACTCAAATTTGGGCTGTGGGTGTCCCAAGTGGCAGCTGAACCCTCTGTGCACACACCCACCCCATTCAGTTAGGCCTTTTTAATGTTCTCTCATAAATGTTTCGTGGTTTTTAGTTTAGCAATATTATACATGATTTGTTAAATTTATTCCCAGGTATTTTATGGTTTTAAAACACTGTAAAAAAAAAAAACTTTGCTTTCTTAATTTAAGTGTTTATCTTTTAAGATTTATTTATTTATTTGAAGGTCAGAGTTACATAGAGCAAGGGAGAGACATAGAAAGAGATATTCCATTCACTGGTTCACTCCCTAAGTGACCACAACAGCCAGGGCTAAGCCGGGCCAAAGCCAGGAGCCAGGAGCCAGGAGCTCCTTCCGGGTGTCCCATGTGTGTGGCAGGTGCCCAAGGACTTGGGCCATCTTCTGTTGCTTTTCTCAGGCCATTAGCAAGAAGCTGGATCAGAAGTGGAGCAACCAGGGCACGAACTGGCACCCATACGGGATGCCAGTGTCTCAGGCAGTAGCTTTATCTGCTATGTCACAATGCCAGCCCTCCAATTTCCAATATTTAACCACTATTACCTTGTTACATTATTTAACTTTGAGTTTCTGCTTCTTAATTTGTAAAATGGGGATGCCATGTCCATTTAGCAAGGCTATTATGAAAAGTATTCACCCCAAAGCACCTAGAACTAAAAAAATTATTATAGGACAAGTGCTTTAGAAAAGTCACCTCTTTCAAACCTCGAAATACTCCTCCAGAAAGATACATCCACACCCTAACACTTGGAACCTGTAAATGTGATCTTATGGGGGGGGGGGGCTTTCTGGATGTATTTAAATGAAAACTCTTGGGCCGGCACCTCTGCTTAATAGGCTAATCCTCCACCCGCGGCGCCGGCACACTGGGTTCTAGTCCCGGTTGGCGCACCGGATTCTGTCCTGGTTGCCCCTCTTCCAGGCCAGCTTTCTGCTGTGGCCTGGGAGTGCAGTGGAGGATGGCCCAAGTGCTTGGGCCCTGCACCCCATGGGAGACCAGGAGAAGCACCTGGCTCCTGGCTTCGGATCAGCGCGGTGCGCAGGCTGCAGCAGCCATTGGGGGGGTGAACCAACAGAAAAAGGAAAACCTTTCTCTCTGTCTCTCTCTCACTGTCCACTCTGCCTGTCAAAAAAAAAAAAAAAAAAATGAAGACTCTTGAAATAAGATCATCCTGGATAATACAGATGGGCCCCACACCCAGTGACCAGGGTCCTTATAGAAGACACAGAGAGAGAGAGCAAGAGAGGGGAAGAGAAAGTTATGTGTAGACGAAGACAGGAATAGAATCGTGCAGCTGTGAGCTGAGGACCACCTGGAAACACCTTGATTTCCGACTTCTGGACTGCAGGTCTGGGGCAGGATACCATCGTGGTCTTAAACCACCTGCTTTGTGGTACTTTGTTACGGCAACTCCGGGAAGTGACTACAGAACCGTATCCCCATTTTGCAGATAACAAAAGGGGATGCCAGGAAGATGATGCGACTCATTCCAGGTTCCATAGCCATCAATCCAACTCAATTTTTCTTGATCCAGATCCTTTGTGATTAATCATTCTGCTATATCCCACCTGGTACATGCCAAGTGTTGTGGCCATTACAGATATTTAAGACACTGGTCTTCCTCATATTTTTTTTTTTAGACAGGCAGAGTTAGACAGTGAGAGAGAGAGAGACAGAGAGAGAGTTATACACAGTGAGAGAGAGACAGAGAGAAAGGTCTTCCTTCCCTTGGTTCACCCCCCAAATGGCCACTATGGCCGGCGTTGTGCCGATCGAAAGCCAGGAGCCAGGAGCTTCTTCCTGGTCTCCCTTGCGGGTGCAGGGCCCAAGCACTTGGGCCATCCTCCACTGCCTTCCCGTGCCACAGCAGAGAGCTGGACTGGAAGAGAAGCATCTGGGACTAGAACCCACCGCCCATATGGGATGCCGGCCCCACAGGTGCCAGCCCATGCAAATAGGAAATAATTCATCACGATCAATTATTGAGAGAAAGGAGTGAAATCCCCACCTATGAATGGGAAGTTGTTATTCCCTCTTTCAGTTCTATCAGATTTGGTTTCGTGTTCTTTCCAATGCTGCTCTTGGGTCCCTATGCTGTGGGCTCAGAGTTTGTGTCCACAATCCCAAAGGTGAGGGCATTGAGGACTGGTGTGCTCGTGGGGTGACTCTGCTCTCACGAATGGGATTAGTGCCCGTGTGAGAGGCTCGAGTGAGCTGGTTTGCCCTTTCCACCGTGTGAGGACACACAGAGGGCCTCATCCGTGCAGAACAGGCCCTCACCAGAATCTGCCGCTGCCTGGAGCTTGCACTTCCCAGTCTCCAAAATCGTGAGCAAATACATTCTTGTCTTGATGAACTGACTTCTTCACCAGCCTGAACAGACCCTCTGATCCCTGGTAATGCTCTTTGGAAATATATTTGGTCAGACATAACATGGCTGTCCCAGCTTTTATAAATAAAATTCGTGTAGCATGGTATATTTTTCTGTTCTTGTACTTTACCTTATGTGTCCTTAGACTTAAAGTGGATTTCTTGCCTGCAGCCTACTGTTAGGTCTTCTCCTCCAAGCTGACGCGCCCTCTCCTTTCAATTGGTTTAGCCTGCTACACTTGATGTAACTACCAACCTGGCTGGTTTTAAATACACCATCTTCCTCTTTGTTTTCTGTTTATTCCCCATCTGTTCTTTGTTACTCTTCTGCTTTATTTTGGATTGTATTATTTATAATTCCATTTTATTGTTTTTTTTTTTTTTGTTTTTATTTCTGTTTTTTTTTTTTTTTATTTGATTGTGTTGTTTGGGGGATTGTTCCTTTTGGACTTACGAAGTACATCTTTCACTTAGAGTTTACTGTCCAATAATATTATATCATTTGATATAGGACAGTATTTCAAAATGTACATGGAAATGAAATGATGCAAGTATTTTTAAAAATATATTCAAATGCAGGGTCTTCAAAAAGTTTATGGAAATATGTATTTTGAAATAGATTATCTATGTATTTCACTTTTTTTGCATCAAATAAACTTATCTTTCAATTTCGTTTTCTATGAGCTCTGTGAAGTCCCTCCCACGGAGCTTAATAGCTCTGCAGCAGTGTATATACATTAACCCCCTCGACCTGCCACTACCATACATTTCACTTTTACGACCTCAATGCCTGATCATTTTTAGTAGGCAATTATATTTGAAAGAGATTTTATAATAAGAAAAAATAATACCTTTAGCTACATATTTACTGTATTTTGTGCTGTTCATTCATTTATAAGATCCCAATTTCCATCTGAAATCATTTTTTCCTTTTGCCTGAAGGACTTCCTTCTTCACTTCTGGTAGGGCCAGTCTTGTAAAAATTCCCTTAGGTTTTATACATGGAAAATCTTTATAAAGATGCCATGTCACTGTGTTCTGCCTTGCATTTTTTAAAAAAGATTTATTTATTTATTTATTTGAAAGTCAGAGTTACACAGAGAGAGGAGAGGCAGAGAGAGACAGACAGAAAGAGAGGTCTTCCATCCACTGGTTCACTCCCCAGATGGCTGCAACAGCCGGAGCTGGGCCAATCCAAAGCCAGAAGCCAGGAGATTCTTTCAGGTCTCACACGTGGGTGCAGGGGCCCAAGGACTTGGGCCATCTTCTACTGCTTTCCCAAGCCACAGCAGAGAGCTGGATCAGATGAGGAGCAGCCGGGAGGCCAATGCTTCAGGCCAGAGCGTAACCCACTGCTCCACAATGCTGGACCCTCTGCCTTAACATTTTTTAAATGAGATGACTACCGTTATTCTGATCTCTCACAGTGGACTGCGTGGCCCCTGCCATTCACATTCGTATTGAAGCCATAACCCCATAATGTGACTGTATTTGGAGTTAAGGCTCCTGAAAGACAATCAAGGCTAAATGGCATGCCAGAGAGGTGGGGTCTTAATCTTATAAGATTGGTAGTCTTATTAAAAAGAGAGATTTCTGTATCTATTATCTACCTACCCATCATCTATCTGTGTGTGTGTGCACGCACTAAGGAAATGCCACTTGCAGACACAGAAAACAGCAGCCATGTACAAACCAGGAGACGCGCCCTCCCCAGACCCAACCTTGCTGACTGCCTGCTGGCAGACTCTACAGCCCCAAAACCGTGAGAAAATGGCTCTGCTGGTTATGCCGCCCACCTAGGGTCTCTGGTTATGGCAGCCCAAGCATTCTCTTGCTGTACAAAATACCTGTTTCCCCTGGCATTGTGGAAGATTTCTGCTTTATTTTTGGTTTCCAGGATTTTGCTTACTCTATGACTTTATGTGGTTTCCTTTATACTTTCTGCTTGGGTTGGTTGAGCTTGGGTCTGTGGGCTTACAGTTTTCATCAAATGTAGAAACCTGCAGCCATGATATTTTTAGATTATTTTGCTGTCTCCTCTCCAGCCTACCTTTACTGGGACTCCAGTTAGAAATAGGTTGGGCTGTTTGACTTTGTTCTATACCTGATTGATATCTGATTTATCATTCACCAGTCTTTTTCTCTCTATTTTATTTGAATAGCTTCTATTGCCAAATCTTCAAGTTCACTGTTTTTTTTTTTTTTTCCCTGCAGCATCTCTTTGTTGTTAATTTCCATTAGTGTGTGTTTTGCTTCAGGCAGTATGTATTTCATGTCTAAGCTTCCCACTTGGGTCTTTTTCATTATTTACCCTGTCTCCTCTCATCATGCTCACACCTTCATCTATCCTCTTGAACATATGTAGTATTTTATAGATGGTTTAATGTTCTTTTCTATTCACTTTATCATGCATGTAATTGTTTTTATAATTATAGTTTTGCCGGCTTAATGCCTGTCTAAAGTGACGAAGGAAATCCGGTATTATTCCATCATCTTTAGAAGCTGAACTCTTTCATGTTCTGGGGACAACTATTGAAGGGAATTCTTTGCCTTATGTCCTCAGATTATAGGCAATAATTAAACATGGGGGGAAATATTAACATTTATTGAATTAATTCCAATGTGGCAAAAACCCTTGTTGGGCAAAAGATACAATTAAATGATTAGAAAACAAATATTGACCATGTCTTGAGGGTTCTAAAGTTGTGTCTTAAGTCCAGCAAAACTCTTCTCACTTTGTACACCATCAGGATCACTAAATTCCGGCACTTCCTCCGTGCAGGTTCACCTGCGTGCCTCAGAAATCTGTTTGCATTAGTAAAGTTTGAATGTTAGCTGCTTGATGTCCAGATCTTCATTTGCAAATGCCTGGCATGGTTTCCCTCCTGAAATCTGACAGATAGAACTTCCTGTCTCTGGATAGCTTCCAGTAAATGCTCAACATTTCTAGGCATATCCTCAAATTGATAAGTGAACAGGGAGCTGTAAAATCTTCAACTTTTGCACAAAGTTCTGTTTTTTGGGGTTTACGTATTTGTGTATTGACTGCCATGTAATTTCTTTGGGGAAAGGATTGTATCACATGTATGACTGATCCACTGAGACCATGCCCAGCGCACAGTAAGTACTACAGATATTGATGTAAATAAGTGACTAGACAATCGAGTAAATTCAAGGATGACAAGAAGTATCTTCGCTAAGTTATCAATATCTCCCAGAGCACTCAAAAGGCTTTCGAGAAGTTCACAGGAAGTGTGTATTACGAAAAATCTATGCATGGATTTTGAAAATTTTAATTTCACTTTCTCATGAACTTTTTGAAGTACTCTTGTACACATTTGTTGATCCCTACATTTTCATCTGAGCCTCCAGAACATTGAAAGACAACAAAAATGATAAAAGGGCAACCTGAAGTGTTGAGGAATATAGCTGAAATCCGTTGGTCAGGAGCTCATCTACAGAGACGTATTTAAAGGTTAGATGTGCCAGCTCCCTGCTAGTCTACCTGGGAGAGCAGCAGAAGATGGTCCAAGTCCTTGGGGCCCCTGCACCCACGAGAGAGACCCGGAGGAGGAAACTCCTGGCTTCTGGCTTCAGCCTGGCCCAGCCTGGCCATTGCAGCTATTTGGGGAGTGAACCAGCAGGTGGACGATTTCTCTCTCTCTCTGCCTCTGCTTCTCTCTAACTCAGCCTTTCAAGTGGAAGGAAGGAAGGAAGGAAGGAAGGAAGGAAGGAAGGAAGGAAGGAAGGAAGATGGTATCCTTTATTTTTTTAAAGATGTATTTTTTTATTTATTCGAAACACAGAGTTACAGAGAGAAGTAGAGACAGAGAGAGAGAGAGAGATCTTCCATTCGCTGGTTCACTCCCCAGATGAACGCAACAGCAGGAGCTGCGCTGATCCGAAGCCAGGAGCCAGGAGCTTCTTCTGGGTCTCCCACGTGGGTGCAGGGGCCCAAGGACTTGGGACGTCTTCTACTGCTATCCCAGGCCACAGCAGAGAGCTGGATGGGAAGAGGAGCAGCCAGGACTAGAACCGGTGCCCATATGGGTTGCCGGTGCTTCAGGCCAGGGCTGTAACCTGCTGCGCCACAGCGCCGGCCTCAGAAAAATGGTATCTTTTTTTAGAAAAAAAAAAAAAAAAGTCTGGATATAAAATCTAAAATGTCTAGGTTGACAGACTTCTCAGAGGTGAATTCTTACCTCAAAGATAAAACCAAGGTCGGGCTGTGGTGTAGCAGGTAAAGCCACCACCTGCTGTGCTGGCATCTGTATGGGTGACAGTTTGAGCCCTGGCTGCTCCTCTTCCAATCCAGCTCTCTGCTACAGCCTGGGAAAGCAGTAGAAGATGGCCCAAGTCCTTGGGCCTCTGCACCCAGGTAGGAGACCCTGAGGAAGCTTCTGGCTCCTGGCTTCAGATTGGCGCAGCTCTGACCATTGCGGCCAATTGGGGAGTGAACCAGCAGATGGAAGACCTCTCTCTCTCTCTTTCTCTGCCTCTCCTTCTTTCTGTGTAACTGCCTTTCAAATAAATAAATAAATAAATCTTTTTTAAAAAAAGATAAAACCGGATCCTGGAAACATATATTGTCGGGATGCTATATGAATTTAACCCACCTTCATTAAGATCACTTGCCATAAGTAATAGTCCTTATTCATCCTGTGAATCTGTGTTTTATGATTAAATTTTACAAACATGTAGTCAATATTTTAGCTGCTTTAAAATGTGTGCTGAACTTTGCTTGTCAGCATCTGGTTGTTGCTGTGTACTTTGTGTCCTTTTAACTGAGCCCAAGTTTAAAGAAAATAGCAGATGTTCTGTTAATTATTTTTCCGTGTGTGTGTGTGTGTGTGTGTGTGGCTGTCTTCCAAAGACATCAAACACAGGCATTGCTTATTGATGGTCATCTTTTCCGTGTCTAGGCATATCATCTGGCAAAAATAAAGCGGCTTCTACATGGAGCATTTGGAGAACAGTTTATAACTAAGAACTCCAATAACAAGGCTTATCAGGATTTAGAGCATATATGTAGACCAAGCATGTATTGTGTACTTTGGTAGCAAACAATGGCGCTATTAGCTGTGCGAGTCTTAAGTAGCTGCATTAATGAAGTGGATGATGTGAGAAGTTGTACAAGTGGCCTTTCATATTTCAGGGTTTGGATCCATTATAGACTCTAAATCATATGTGTAAATGAAAAGAATTTTGGCAATTTATTATTATTTGTGTTATCACACGTTATCTATAATACATATAGCATAGTTTATAAAGAAAATGTTACTATTGACAAAGGTGTATATTACACTTATGGTGTACAACTTCTTTCTCCCAGCAGCACAAATATGTTTATAACTGCCAAAGCTGTCTATACATATGTTTCAATAACATTGTTTTTGATAACATTCACTTGATTAATAACATGACAGCATTTATATATTTCTTTTCCTTATTTCACATATAGATTGAAAGAAAACTCTTTGTTATCAAACTTTTATATTACTTTCTCATAGCTTTGGTAAAAATTGAATTAAAAGCCAAAAAAGCCATTTCAACTAGTCGTCTATCAAAAGCACTGAAGTTCTGCCACCAACAAGATTTCTCCTAATTTTTCTTTTTTTTTTAAATTTATTTGACAGGTAGAGTTACAGTGAGAGAGAGACAGAGAGAAAGGTCTTCCTTCCGTTGGTTCACCCCCCAAATGGCCGCTACAGCCGGCGCTGCACCGATCTGACGCCAGGAGCCAGGTGCTTCTTCCTGGTCTCCCATGTGGGTGCAGGGCCCAAGCACTTGGGCCATCCTCCACTGCCTTCCTGGGCCACAGCAGAGAGCTGGACAGGGAGAGGAGCAACCTGGACTAGAACCGGTGCCCATATGGAATGCCGGCACCGCAGGTGGAGGATTAACCAAGTGAGCCATGGTGCTGGCCCTCTCCTAATTTTTCTAAATGAGAAAAAAGTAGATGAAATGGAATTACTGTTGTCCATCTACAGTTATGACAGCAGCTCCAATTGGGATGAAAACTAAGTATTATAATAGTCTCTTTTTTATGTAAAGCATTAAACTTATAACTGTTCTTATAATTAATTTTGAATTGATAAATCCAGATTCTGCAGTTGAACTAATTAGAAAACTAAGTGATTTTTTTTTCTTTTTTAAAACATTTTATTTATTTATTTATTTAAAAGAGTTACAGAGAGAGAGGAGAGAGACAGAGAAACAGATCTTCCATCTGCTGGTTCACTCCCCAAACAATCACAACAGCCAGGACTGAGCCAGGCCGAAGCCAGGAGCCAGGAGCCAGGAGCTTCTTCCAAGTCTCCCACGTAGGTACAGGGCCCCAAGCATATGGGCCATCCTTCGTTTCCTTCCCAGGCCATTAGCATGGAGCTGGATTGGAAGTAGAGCAGTCAGAACTCGAACTGGTACCCATACGGGATGCAGGCATTGCAGAGAATGGCTTAAGCCACTGTGCCACAGCACTGTCCCTATTTCTTCTTTTTCAATGTTGGTTGCATTAGTGAAAAAAATCTATATACCCAAACAAGCATAAACAGTGCCTGTGTCACAGATTTTCAAATTAGTATTCAGAGACAATTAGACATATAGGTACTCAAAAATATACAAACAATAATAATATTTGTGTTGGCAAAGCTACCTGAAAAGAAGCTTAAATGATTTGCCATCCTTGAATCACTATTTGAAACAAAGATACAATCAAGGCCAAATAAGCCATACCAGTAATACAAGCATAATGAGTTTTTTAAAGTTATTAATTTACTTGAGAGACAGAGAGAGCTCCCACCTGCTGGTTCACTCCCCAAATGCCTTCAACAGATCTTACTTAGATTAGTGGTTCTCACCATAAAACATCACATATTGGGCTAGTGCTGTGGCTCAGCAGGTTATAGTCCCAGCCTGCAGCACTGGCAAAACACATGGGCACTGGTTTGAGTCCTGGCTGCTCTGTATACAATCCAGCTTCCTGCTAATGTGCCTGAGAAAGCAGAAGAAGATGGCCCAGGTGCTTGGGCCCCTGCCATCCACGTGAGAGACGTGAAAGAAGCTACTGGCCCCTGGATTCAGCCTGGCTCATTCCTGGCTGTGTCGGCCATTTGGGGAGTGAGCCAGGATATGAAAGATTTCTCTCTCTTTCTGTGTCGCTCCTCTCTCTGTAACTCTTTCAAATAAATAAATCTTTTTAAAATTGCATACTTATTTCAAATGATGCCACCATATTTGGACAGATTTTTAGCATTCCTCCTTTGAAATTGTCTTTCAGAAGTACAAGAAAAGTAGGACCACTACTCCCATCCTGATTTCACCTCAAATTTAATTTACTTGCATAGTTATTCACATGCATGTGTTTAACAAGTTTGGTTATTTTCTTTGACAATATTCATCCTAAAATTTACCACAATGGTGCACAAATAAAAATAATGAATTACAGATGCTGAAGAAATGCCTATTTAAAAAAATTGAGCACGAACAGAATAAGAACCTCCTCTCCACACCCAGGCTTTGAGTGTTTATGTCAAGGATCTTTCAAAGTCTTGAATAGCAATTAGTCAGTGAGTATATATTAACTATGTTAGAAAAATAACATAACATAGTGAAGATAATTTGGCCTTTTGAGTCTGGTTAATTTACTCAGCCACCCACTCCGTTCCCTTAATAAACTACTTAAGTTCTGAATTCCAGTTTCCTAATTTATAAAATGGGGATGGTGATGCTCAGTTAGCAAGCTTACCAGAGATGAATGAGGGTGATTTGCCCAAAAGCAACTTGAACTCCAAATGTATTACAACACGTGCTTCAATCACTAACCTCACTTTATCCCCCCAAACACCCCTTCCTAGGTTAAGTACTGTTATCTCCATTTCGCACATGAGGAAGCTGGGTGTTAGAAAGATTAAGTAACTTCTTCAATATTCCACAGCCATTCGTCCAGTCCATTTTGTCTCGTTTCTACACTAAACTCCACCTGTTGCAAGCTGGGTGCTCTGGGCAGCACAGAAGAGGTAAAAGACATCTGTCCTCCTTAAGAAGCTTAGATCTTCAAAGCACCATTCCTGAAAATATAGGAAGCTCAATGTATGGCACACACACACACACACCCACGATTGATAACCTCCCAGTTATTCAAAGCTATATTATCTAATTTCCCTTTGATTATCTCTTTTCTGCACTCACTGGAAATTGTGGGCCTGCTTCCTGGTGAGTGCAATTAAGAAATGCACCAGAAGTTGTCAAAGTAACTTATTTGCGGCAAGGGAGACTTAAGTGAATTGCTTCCCAAGTCCTGGCTCCCTGAGCAACAGGAACTGAGGAACTGGCCATCTCTCTCTCTCTCTCTCCCTCTCTCTCTCTCTCTCTTTCTCTCTTTCTCTCTCAAGTGTTCATGTAACCTTTATTTTTCTTTGTTTTTATAAATATTTATTTATTTACTTGAGAGACATAGTTACAGAGAGTGGGAGAGGCAGGGAGAGAGAGGTCTTCCATCTGCTGGCTCAATCCTCAAATGGCCACAACAGCCAGAGCTGGGCCGGTCGGAAGTCAGGAGCCAGGAGCTTCTTCCAGGTCTCCCATGTGGCTGCAAGGCCCAAAGCATTTGGGCCACTTTCCACTGTTTTCCCAGGCCATCAGCAGGTAGCTGGATCAGAAGTGGAGCAGCAAGGACTCGAACCGGTGCCCCTATAGGATGTCTGTGCCACAGGCAGATGCTTAACCTGCTGCACCACAGCTCTGGCCCCAGACATCTTCTTTTTTAGGGGAAATGAATAGGAAGGAGAGAAGCTCTTGTCATCACATGTAGGAGTAGGCACAAGATCTCATAGACACAGGTCAGAAACATGCTCCAACATATGTCATATATTGTGGTAATACTGCTTAAGTATTTAAGAGCCTTAAGCTCCTCTTGGGGCAGAGATTTGAGTATTAAAATGAGGTCAAGGATGACCCTTAACTCATCTGACAGGTGTTGCCCTTGTAGTAAGATTGAGACCAGTTTGGGGTTGCTGGCAATTGCATCATTCCCCAAGACGGGGATGAGAAGGGGAGAGACAGAGACAGAGAGAGATCGATCTTCTGTCCCCTGGTTAACTCTCCCAAATTGCCACAACAACCAGGGCTGGGACAGGCCAGTGCCAGGAGCCAGGAATTCCATCTGAGTCTCCCACAAGGGCAGCAGAGACCTAAGCACTTGGACCTTAGCAGGAAGCTGGATTAGAAGTAGAGCAGCTGGAACTAGAATTGGCACTCTGGTATGGCATACTAGTGTCAAAACCAGCAACCTAAAACCGTGTGCTACAACATTGGCCCCACAATTTGCTAAGTTTTGACCTAGATATTTACCTGAGTAGCCATTAGCATAATCAAGATAGTGAATATATCCATCAGCATCAAAAAGATTCTTCCTGGGCCTGGTGCTGTGGTGTGGTGGATTAAGCCATCACCTGCAGTGCTGGCATCCCAAATGGGTGCCTGTTGAGTCCCAACTGTTCTACTTCTCCTCCGGCTCCCTGCTAATGTGCCTGGGAAAGCAGCAGAAGATGGCCCAAGTGCTTGGGCCCCTGCACTCACATGGCAGACCAGGACGAAGCTCCTGGCTTCCATCTGGCACAGCTCTGGCTGTTGCACCCATTTGGGGAGTGAACCAGCAGTTGGAAGACTTCTCTCTCTGCCTCTGCCTCTCCCTCTATGTAACTCCACCTTTCAAATAAATAAATCTTTAAAAAAAAACTTCCTACTTTCTTCCTGGTCCCTCCTATTTGCCCCTCTGACCACCCTTTCACCACTAGTCTGATCTCTATCACTATAGATAGGTTGTTTATTTATTTGAAAGGCAAAGAAACAGACAGCCAGAGATCTTCCATCAGCTGGTTTACTCCTTAAGTGCCTACAATGACTGGGACTAGGCCAACCCAAAGCCAGAACCCCAGGATTCAATCCCAGGTTCTCTTATTGGTGGTAGGGATCCAAGTATCTGAGCCATCACCTGCTGACTCCCAGGGTGTGCATAGCCGGAAGCTGAAATCAGAAGCTGAGCCAACAACTCTTCAGCACAGACACTCTGATAGGGGATGTGGTTATCCCACGTGGTGCCCTGACTGCTATGCCAAATGCTTACCTGCCCCTGCACTGTACAGGTGTGCAGTATGCATGTGATGTCTATACTCCTTTGTGGTGGGAGAGGAGTTAATTCCTGTGGTTGCATGTGTTGGTAGTTCATTCTTTTTTGTTGCAGAATAGTATTCCATTCATAATTTGGACACTGTGGTCTTTTTAGTCTGGGACTATTACCAAATAAAGCTGTTATGAACATTTCTGTACAAGCAGACAGAATGCTTTCATGTAAGAGTGTCCACTTGTTGGCTGGCGCTGTGGCTCACTTGGCTAATCCTCTGCCTACGGCACCGGCACCTCGGGTTCTAGTCCTGGTTGGGGCACTGGGTATTAGTCCCGGTTGCTCCTCTTCCAGTCTAGCTCTCTGCTGTGGCCTGGGAAGGCAGTGGAGGATGGCCCAAGTGTTTGGGTCCCTGAACCCACATGGGAGACTGGGAGGAAGCACCCGGCTCCTGGCTTCGGATGGCGCAGCACCGGCCGTGGTGGCCATTAGGGGAGTGAACCAATGGAAGGAAGACCTTTCTCTCTGTCTCTCTCTCTCACTGTCTAGCTCTGCCTGTCAAAAAAAAAAAAAAAAAAAAAAGAGTGTCCACTTGTTTCAGGACATATACTTTTCTTTTTCTTGCATAAATATGTGGGAGTAGAATTGTTGAATCACACAATGCGTGTATGTTTAGTTTTTAAATTACTTTCTTCTAAAGTGGCTGGGTGATTTTACATCCCCACCAGCAGTGTGAGTTTAAATGGTTTCAAATGCTTTCATATCCTAATTTTAGCCACTTTAGTTGCTACATGACTAAGAATGATGACCATCTCCCCTTCTGCTTAGTTGTCATCTGTTTATCTTTTTTGTTGTTAAGTGTCTGTCTCAAATCTATTTAAATCTTCTCATTTTTAAAAGTTTGATTATTTATTTTATTTTAAAAGCAGAGCAGCAGAGAGAAGAGAGAGACAGAGATATTGTCCATCCACTGATTTACTCTCCAAGTGCTCAGTAGCCAGGGCTGGGCCAGACTGAAGCCAGGAGCCAGGAGCTCCACTGAGTCTCCCACATGGGTGGCAGGAACCCACGTACTGAGCCATCATCTGCTATCTCCTGGGTTGTGCAATAGCAGGAAGCTGATGGGACGCAGAGGCAGAACTCGATCTCCAGGACTCGGACATGGGATATGTGCACCCTAAGCAGCAGCTTAACCTTTTCGTCACAATGCTCGCACCCTTTTGCTCCTTTTAAAATTTGGTCATTTGTTTTCTCATTATTGAGTCTTGATTGCTCTTTATGCATTCGGGATACAAGTCCTTTATTAGATGTGTTAAGCAAATAGTGGCCACACAGAGATGTCCATGACTCAGTCCCCAGAACCTCTGAACAGGGCAACCTTGCAAATGGGTTCGAGTTAAAGGGCTTGACATGGGGAGGTTATCCTGGATTATCTGGGGGACTTTTGCACGCGGTCCTAAGAGTCTTTGTAAGAGGAAGGCAAGAGCATCCTGTGGGCAAGGCAGCGATGTGATGATGGAAGCAGAGATGAACTGCTATAGCCGGAAGACAGGAGTGCTGGCTGCTGCTGGAGGAACCAGTCCCGTTAACATGTTGATTGCTAAAAGACTAACAACTCATTTTGGACACTTGGTCCAAAAATGTAAAAGACTAAGTTTGTGGGGCCGCCTCTGTGGCGCAGCAGGTTAAGCCACCGCCTGCAGAGCCAGCATCCCGTACGGGTGCTGGTTCGAGTCCTGGCTGCTCCACTTCCGATCCAGCTCCCTTCTAATGTTTCTGGGACGGCAGTGGAGGATGATTCAAGTGCTTGGGTCCCTGCACCCACGTGGGAGACCTGGAAGAAGTTCCTGGCTCCTGGCTTCAGCCTAACACAGCCCTAGCCATTGCAGCCATTTCGGGAGTGAACCAGCAGAAGGAAGATTTCTCTGTCTCTGTCTTTCCTTCTCTCTGTAACTCTACCTTTTGAATCAATCAAAAAATCTTTTTTTTTTTTTTAAAAAAAGCCAGTTTGTAGCATTTTAATCACTGATAATTTGTTGCAACAGCAGTAGGAAACTGATAAGTCAAATGTCTGCTTTGCAAATACTTTTCCCAAACAAAGACTTGTCTTTTCATTGTCTTGACACTATCTTTAAAAACTGGAGGAGTATTTAATTTTGATGAAGTCAATTTTATCAACAGTGCCTTTGGTATCATATTTAAGAAATCTTTAACCTGAAGTCACAAAGGATTTTTTCTATATTTTCCTCTGGATGTTTCCTAGTTTTATGTTTTGTATTTAAATCAATGATATATTATGAACAAATTTTTGTAGAAAATGTGGGGTATAGATTAATGTATTTTTTTTGGCATATGGATATCCAACTGTTTTAGTGCCTTTTATTGAAAAGACTGCCTTTCTCCACTAAATTGCCTTTATATCTTGTCAAAAAAAAAAATAAACCCACATAAATGTGGGTCTCTGGAATCTACATTCTTTTGTATTGGTCTATATGTATCTATCTTTCTGGCAATACCACAATGTCTTAATTATTTTAGTTTTAAAATAAGTATGAAATTATATTTAATAAATATTAAAATCAGATATTATTCATCTTCCAACTTTGTTTTTTTTTTAAAGATTTTTATTTATTTATTTGAGAGGTAGAGTTACAGACAGAGAGAGGGAGAAACAGAGAGAATGTGGTCTTCCACCCACTGGTTTACTCTCCAAATGGCCGCAATGGCCAGGAGCCAGGAGTTTCTTCTAGTTCTTCCACATGGGTGCAGGGACCCAAGCACTTGGGCCATCCTCTACTGCTTTCCAAGGCCATAGCAGGTAGCTGGATTGGAAGATGAGCAGCTGGGACACAAACCAGCACCCATATTGGAAGCTGGTGGAGGCAGAGGCTTAGCCTCCTATGTCACAGCGCTGGCCTCATCATCTTCCAACTTCATTCCTATTTCAAATTAGTTTTGGCTTTTCTATATGAATTTTAGAATCAGCCTATCAATTTCTGGGGAAAAAGTCTGTTGTGATTTTGATTGGGATGCTAATAAATATATAAATAAATTGACATGTTAACAGTATTGAGTCTGGATCTCTGAATATATGTCTTTCCATTTGTTTAATTCTTCATTATAGCATTTTAGCAATATTTTGTAGTTTTCCATGTATAGAACTTGCATATATTTCAGATTTAATGCTAAGTGTTTAATTTTATGAAATATAGTTTTCTTTAAAGTTTATTTATTATTTGAAAGCAGAGTGTCAGAAAAGAGGCATGCAAGAGATGAGGAGAGAGAGATTTTCCCTCCATTGGTTGACTCCCCAGATCATCTCAACAACCTGAACTGGGCCAGGACAAAGTCAGGAGCCAGGAACTCCATCTGTGTCTCCCATGTATTCCAGGAGCCCAAGTACTTTAGGCCATCATTTGCTACCTTCCTGGGAACATTAGCAAGAAGCTGGATTGGAAGCAGAGCAGCTGGGAGTTGAACTAGCATTCTGATATGGGGTGCTGGTGTCTCAAATGTCTGTTTAACCTGTTGTGCCACAGTGCTGGGTCCTAGATAGTACTTTTACTTCAATTACTGTTTGTTGGTTGCTAGTATATAGAAATAAAGTTGATTTGTGTACATTGATCTTTATCTTGCCATTTTACACAAACAGTGATGTCTTCTCCAAATGAAAGCAGGTTGACTTCTTCCTTATAATCTAGATATCTTGTTTTCCTTTTTTATAGTCTTATTGTGTTGGCTAAAGCTTCCAATACAATGTGGAGTAGAGATAGTAAGAGCAGGTATCCTTGACTTGCTCACGACTTCACAGGGAAAGCATTAAGTCTTTGACCAGTAAGAATCACAGCCATACTATTGGCTTAAGGACAAGGATATGTTCTGAGAAACGCACAGTTAGGCGATTTCATTGTTGTATAAATATCCCAGAGCGTGCTTCACAAACCTAGATGGTATAAGTCAATCACACCTCACAGATTGCATCAGGAGATGTAAACATGAGATACACAAGGCTGTTGCCAGCACACAGCACGCCATTTAACATAAACTCTTTTTGTATAAGTAGAAGCAGTATACTCTAAAATAATGATGAACTATACAGGATAGTGAATACATAAACCAGTAGCATAGTCATTTATCATTATTGAATGCTATATACTATTCATAATTTTATGTGCTATTCTTTTTTATGATTTATTTATTTATTTGAAAGTCAGAGTTACACAGAGAGAAGAAGAGATAGAGAAAGGGAGAGAGAGATCTTCCATCTGTTGGTTTGCTCCCCAGATGGCCGCAATGGTCAGGGCTGGGCCAAACCAAAGCCAGGAGCCAGGAGCTTTTTCCAGGTCTCCCAAGTGTGTGGCAGTGCCCCAAGTATTTAGATCATCTTCTGCTGCTTTTTTCAGGCCATTAGCAGGGAGCTGGATTAGAAGTGGTGCAGTGGGGATGCGAACTTTTGCCTATATGGGACACCAGCATCCCAGGTGGTGGCTTTATCTGCTATGCCACAGTGCTGGCTTCCTGTTATTCTTTTATATGACTGGTCTTATAGTAGGTTTGTTTATATCAGCATCACCACAACTATGTGAGTGATGTATTGTGCTACGATGTCATGATGACTATGATGTTGCTGGGTGATAGAAATTTTTCGACTCCAGTATAATCTTAGGGGATCACTGTTGCATATGCAATCCATCGGACCCGCTAGAGGTCATTTTACCATGCCTGAGTACACATTTGTAGGTTTTCCTAGGTGATCTTTACTAAACTGAAGAAGTTTACTTCATAGTTAGGTTACCAAGAGTTTTTTAAATCAAAAATGTGCATTTTAACAAAAAGTCCATTTTATCATTTGATTTTGCCAAATGCCTTTCCTATGTCTATTAAGGTGATTGTAATTATTTTTGCTAAAGTGGAAAATTACCTCTATTGATTTTCTAATAGTAAACCTCCTGCATTACTTAGGCAAGCCTCATTTGTCATGATGTATTAGCTTGTTCATATATTGTTGGATTCAATTTGGTAAAATTCTGTTTAGAGCTTTTGCATTTAGGTTTAGGATGTATATTGCTCTGTAGTTTTATTTTAAGGTCTTTGCGTTTAGAATCAGGATAAGGTCTCACAGGACAAATTAGGAGGTGTTCCCATCCTTGAATTTCCTGGAAGAGTTTGTATAGATTTGGTATTATGCACCAATTTTCTTTAGCAGAGGAGAAGGTTAAATACAAATTCAATTTCTGTATTAGATATAGGGCTGTTTGGGTCATCTGTGTCTTTGGGCTTGATAACTTATGTCTTTAAAGGAATTTATCCATTTCTTCTAGGTTGTCAAATTTGTTGGCATAAAATTTTTTTATCATATTATCCTTTCAATAGCTCTAGAACCTGAGGGCTCATATCCAGTCTCATTCCTGTTCAGATCGTTTGTGCCTTTTCTCATCTTAATGTGGGTGGGTAGTTTTTCTTCACACCTCTGATGTTGACGTTTGCTTATTAGATCTGTGAGTTTAAAACTTTCAATAAATTTGGCAAGTTTTATATCATTATTATTTCAAATACTTTTTCTGCCCTCTCTCTCTCTTTAGGAATTCAGACAATACCTGTAAAAGACCATTGGATGTTGTCCAATAGGCACTGGTGCTATTTATTTTCTTTCTATTCTCTGTTCACTCCTTTTCAATCTGTGTAGTTTTGTGTAGTTTCTACTGCTACATCATCAAGTTCACTGATGCTAACTTCTGTGATGTCCTGCCTGCCACTGATCCTATTCAGGATCAATTGTTCATTGTAATTTTTACCTCTAGAAGTTCGATTTTGTTTTTCAAACATCTTCTTTGTCAGTCGTTCACTTATTAAACATATGTAATACAGTTATAATAGTTGTTCTGAGGTCTTTGTGTGTTAACCCTAGTAGCTGTCAGTTCTGGGTTGGTTCTGATCGGTTAATTTTCCCCTCAGTTTGTGTCTTATTTTTCCAGCTTGTTTGCATGCCTAGCAATTTTTTATCGGGTGCCAGATGGTATGAATCTTACTGTGTTGGGGTCAGACACTTTAGCATTTTTCCATAAGCTTCCGCGATCATCTTTCCGGGCTAGATTTGGTGGGCACAGGCCCTTCCCAGCCAGTGTGAGCACTCGGCACTGGGCCTTCTCGCCTTTCTCAGGTGGCTCCGTTCCCAGCCTCGCTTTACTTCGGGCATCCGTGCGGTTCTCAGTTTTCACTCTGTGCTGTTCTTTCCCCTCCAGTTCTCTGGCCTCTGCGCCCCAGTCATCACCATGTACCCAGGCCCTCAGCTCCACTTCCTGTACAATGTCACAGCAGGACTTTCAGGTACTTCACTCAAGTGTAGATATTTACCGCGTTATTCCAAAGTAACAAACGACACCTGAGATGCATGTGCAACGCCCCAAAATAATGTCTTACTCACTTCAGCATACTTAGAGTCTATCACATTTCCTGGCCTGTAGCACATAGTAGACGCTTAATGAATACTTTTTGAACTACGACTTGTGAGTGTAATAAAGTGAGAAATATACTGGCAGAACATTCTATTCAGATACAGTGTAAATGACTTCTGGATTCTGGATCTCTGTGTGTGCTTAATTTTTATTCTTCCTTCTTCGACCAGTGCTCTCCATATAGAAAGGAAAAGATTTCCAAGCAGCACCATTTTCACATGCTTCTTACAGTGTGGCTTCAGAGATAAACCCCCTTCTCTCCCAGCTCCAAATGGAAAAATCTCACAGGACTCTAATCAGCCTAGATTAGGCCAAATGCCCTCCCATGTGCTGAGACAGAGAGAGAAACAGAGAGAGAGTGAGCGAGCGAGCACAGGACATTGTGCTAAATTTTTTTTTAAAAAAGCACTTTTTCCAGTAAAGTATATGTCATTTATAAAAATTGCGGAAAATTTAAACAGAATAAAAAGAAAATGCAACTGTTTTGCTACCCATAGAAATCAGTGTATTTACTTCTTGGAACATTTCTTTTTTAACAAATAAGCTTGCCTTGTCTTTTCATTCCAATTTCATGACCATGAACTTTTTTTTAAGATTTATTTTATTAATTTGAAAGGCAGAGAGAGAGAGAGATAGACAGAGACAGAGACAAAGATCTTCCATCAGCTGGTTTACTCCCCAAATGTCCACAATATCCAGGACTAGGCCAGGCTGAAACCAGGGGCCTGGAACTCCATCCAGGACTCCCACGTGGGTGGCAGGGGCCCAAGCACTTGGGCCATCTTTGCTCCTTTCTCAGCGCATTAGCATGGAGCTGGATTGAAAATAGAACCCACAGGACTGGAACCTGTGCTCATATGGGATGCTGGTATTGTAGGCAGCGGCTCAGCCTGCTGCACCAAGTGCCAGGCCCTCCATGAACTTTTTAAAAATTATCTATTTATTTGAGAGGCAGAGAGACACAGAGACAGAAATCTTTGATTCTCTGCCTTACTCCCCAAATGCCCACACAGGCTGGCGCTGGGTGGGGCTGAAGCCAGGAGCAGGAACATCATCTTCGTCTCCCTTGTGAGTGGTAGTAGCCCAATTAATTGAGCCATCACCACTGGCTACCATGGTCTGCAAGGACAGGAAACTGGAGTCAGGAGCCACAGCCAGGAGGTGAACCCAGGCACTCTGATGTGGGATGTGTGTGTTGTAACTGTTAAGCTAAATGCCCACTCTTTCTTTCCTTTTTATGGGTAGTTTATCTTGGAAAAGTGGAGGGAGGCAGTAGGGATAGCATGTTGTTTAGCATTTCCTTCCTTCCTTCCTTCCTTCCTTCCTTCCTTCCTTCCTTCCTTCTTTCCTTCCTTCCTTCCTTCCTTCCTTCCTTCCTTCCTTCCTTTTTGTAAATGCATGAATCTGTTTTTCCTGAGGAAGGTTAGATGGAATTGGAAACCAGCTAGATCCTATAATTTGTGTGAAAACATAAGAAGGATATGCTGCAGTTAAGCACTAAGAAATAAGGAAAGAGGAGCGTGCCTCCAACTCTGTATGTATTAACGTTCTGTCTCTTTAAGAGACCCAGAAACTATTTTGTTCCCATTACCAGGCTTGACTCACCTGTGTTAAGAAACACCTGTGTACCTTCAGGGTAGTCTCTTTGGAACACTTGCGTAAATTAAAATTTGCCTTTAGGGATCCCAAAGTTCCGTGTTGAAAGTCACAGAAAAAGGGAGAATTTGAGTAAATCAACACTCACAGTTCTCATTTGGGACAGGTAGGCCTTACAGCGTAGGTTTTAAAGCAAACTCTTACTAAGGCACACCCTGGGAAGCAGCAGGTGATGGCTCCAGTGACTGGGTCCCTGCCACCTGCATGGGAGACCTGGACTGAGTTCCCAGCTCCTGGCTCCCAGCTTTGGACTCAACCAGTCCCGGGTGTTGTGGGCACGTGGGAGGAAACTAGCAGCTGGGAGCTCTGTCTGTCTGTCTTCTCTCTCCTTGCTTCTTAAATCTTTGTAAAAAAAAAAAAAAAAAAAAAAAAGTAAACTCATTATCTCCCTGAAAAGGCAGACAAAATGGATTTATCTGCTTCAGTGTGAGGGAGAGACCAGAACTCTCAGAGTGATCAACATGCAGCTCAATACATTTGAATTTTATTGCACATCACAGTATCTGATCCCGCCTCCACCACTGAGGCTTAACAAAAATGGATGGCACAATGTACCACCTTGAGGTCAGCAGCCAGAACATCAAGTGCCTATTAACAGAGGGAAGGGAATTACACCCAGATCCCTCTAGGCAGGGCTTTGCAAAATGTTCTGTTTGACCATTAGAACAAGATGCCCCTCTGGACAGAATAATTAGGAAAGTGTTCCCCTTCTCCTATAGCCCTGGGCTAAGCAGAAGGGAGGCTGGAATTTGGATACCATTTGCACAGGGTTATACACACACACACACAGGTGGAGAGAGATTGAGAGAACAGTCTACATGGGGGAGCTACAGTTTGTTCTCATTCTTCTGTCCTAAGTATTTGCTAATAAAACCAGTCCTAATTCTTTGAGCCAGGTAAATAAGGGATGTTCTTACAGATGTGAAACTCTGCTGCTTCGAATTGTTATGATCATTTTTTTTTTTTAACCTCTTGGCTTACCTACAGATTCCTCAGCCTGGGTGCTATGCTTATTATTTCAAGAGATATATGTGTTTTTTCCCTGTATTGTTAAATAGATGGCAGAAGATCTGAAGGGCTTGTCATAAGAAGCTCTGGGCAGCTGGAGGAGTGTTTGCCAATACACGCATTTCAGTGCTATGACTTATGGGCTGAGACAAGAGGGTTAGAGTACCTTTGAGCGCATACACAATCCTCCAGTGACCCCCCTGGCAGTACATCAGAGGCTCTGCAATACAGCTCCAGGCAACAAACAGAGGCCAGCCAGCACTGGTGGATGGGGAGCCTCCGCTGTGCTCAGCTTTTAAAAATACCGGCAGTACAGTGCGTGACAATGGGCTTCTGCTTAAGTGCCTGGGACCACTTCAAACTAGGCCTGAAGGATTCTCAGCCTAGACTGTCCTCAGGAGTGCCCTTGGGAGCTCGCTGGTGTTAGCAAAAAAAAAAAAAAAAAAAAAAAAAAAAAAAAAAAAAAAAAAAAAATTTTTTTTTTTTTTTGAGTCAGGGTTGTCTCAAAGGTGCAGCTAGGATGATCTCAGAATTGCTTCCAAATAAACAGAAGCTTAAGGCTGGGAAGCTGGGGCCAATGTTGTGGCATAGCCAGGAAAGCTGCTGTCTGCGGCACCAGCATCCAGGTGGGTGTCAGTTGAGTCCCAGCTGCTCCACCTCCTATCTAGTTTCCTGCTAGTGCTCTTGGGAAAACAGCAGAAGATGGCCCAAGTCCTTGGGCCCCTGCACCCAGGTGGGAGACCTGGATAAAGCTCCTGGCTCCTGGATCTTGGCTTCTGATAGGCCCAGCTCCAGGCATTGCGGCCATTTGGGTAGTGAACCATGCATGGAAGAATTCTCTTTGTCTCTCTCTCTCTGTCTCTCTCTCTATGGAACTCTGCCTTTCAAATAAATAAAATAAATCTTAAAAAAAAAAAAAAAAGCTAGGAAGCTCCAGCCTTTTTTACAAGCTTTGTTATAAATTACGTGGGACTTGTTGGGATGACCAGGTGTACTAAAGTTACTATCTTGAAAATAAATACTGTTTTGTAGTGTTATTATCCTTGGTTATAAAATAATTAGACCTCTAGCCTTCCTCAGGGTTGGTCTCCAACAGCTATTGGAAAGCACACAATTTGCCCCCTCTTTTATCAATTTTCTTTTTATTCAACACTCACTAAGTAAATAATAATCTCACCAAATGAGAAGAACCATCAAGGCTGCTAGAAAGAATTAGGCTGGTTGTTTCTGTGTTATTTATAGTCGTAGGGAGTTGAAGGTAATCTCAGTATTTATTACTGGGCAATAAATGCAATATTATAGAATATTATGCAGGGGTTAGAAACAATGATTTAAATGTACATATAACAACACGGGTAGACCTGAAACACACAATACATAGAAGGGAAAATAAAAAACAGAGGTATAAATGGTGCAATAACTTTACATAAATTTTAAAATATACACTCAACAGACAATAGTAGCTATATTGCACAAATACATACAGACAAAATGAGAACACATGACAAATATGAAAATGGGCAGGAAAGGAAGGGGAGTGCTGTGCGAGAATGGGAATAAATAGCACAAGTTCAGGATCGTGCATGGGCCAATGACTGCCTAGCTCAACCTTTTCTTCCCAAGGTCAACAACAAGAGATTTCTACTTTTCTCCCCCTGGAGAGTTTCAAAAGTTCTGTTGGGGTTCCAGAAACGTATAAATATATTTTTAAAGATTTATTTCTTTATTTGAAAGGCAGAGTTAGAGAGAGAGAAGACACAGAAAGAGAGATTTTCATCTGCTAGTTCACTTCCCAAATGACTGCAACAGCAAGGCTAGGCCAGGCCAAAGCCAGGAGCCCAGAGCTTCATCCAGGTCTCCCATGTGTGTGCAGGGGCCCAAGGACTTGGGCCATCTTCTGTTGCCTTCCCACACACATTAACAGGAAGCTGGATCTGAAGTGGAGCAACTGGGACTCAAACAGACATCCATATGGGATCCAGGTGCTCCAAACGGTGGCTTAACTCTCTGCGCCCCAGCACCAGCTCCCAGAAATGTATCTTTAACAAGCATTCTCATTAAGTCTTCTGATCAGAAGAGTTTGAGAAACATTGCTCTATAGTCTGGATAAAACACAACTTGCAACACTCACTCCAATTAAATTCACTTCAAAGCAATTATTGGAGCACTTAATGAGAGCTTCTTAGGAAAGGTGCGAAAGGCTGTGGGGGAAGGAGAGGCCAGAAAACTAACTTTTGTCCCTACTCTCAATAAGCTAAGACCAACACATCTGAAAAAAAAAAAATAGAAAAGTAGAAAGAAGCTCATGCTAACCGTTGGGGTGGTTTGGAGAAGGAGTGTGCTGGAACTGTTGGGGAAAGTCTCCATCAGGACAGGCGATGTGAGGATTCAGAAGAGGAAAGTGTGTGCATGTTAGTACAGAAAATGTGGAGGCCCATTTCAGAGATGGGAATGGCGCAGCGCGGGCAGTACTTATGGAGAGAGGTAAGTCTTCGACGGGCATGGTACATTTGGGATTGGCATGAGGAAAGCCGTTGAACAGCCAAGCTGCGGAAAGATTATGCAGGATTTTGAAACCAGTGGGAAGGTTTAGACTGAAACCAGTGGGAAGGTTTAGGCTGAGCCCAGAGTGCTAGTACTCCTCCAGTAAGTCTTGTGTACATCTAATCCCACCTTGGCACCTGCATCTCAATGGAACTGAATCAATGCAAGAAACAGGTAGTTCAGGGAGAGACTGGCATGGGCTCACCCTACCTGGCAGGCCAAGAGGATACCACTAGGCTTAACAAATCATCATCAAGAAGTAGCCAGGCTCATGGGGCACTAGCCTTTTGTAGGAGCAAGTTCGATACCTGGAAGAAGTAGCGACCATTTTCCAGAATACAGTACAGGTGTTGAATAAGGTGCTATGTCTTCAATAGGAAGAAAAGGGGCCTAGAATCCCAGGTGTGCAAGGTAGCATGATGATCCTTCTACTTCTGCCTTCTACTCCCCATGCAATGACACAGTTGGGATTTTGTCTTTCTCACCCTCCCAACTCTGGGCCCTAGAAGTTTGGAGGGCCCACTCTTACCAGGGCACACAGCAAGGGTACTGTTGAACTATAAACTTTGGCTGCCCCCAGGGCCTTCCCTGTGCCTGGGGACTGGCAGTGAAAAGCAATAATATGGCAGTGGCAATCCATCCTGACCAAATGGAAGACGAGTTATGAGATCTTGTACAGCTTACTGCAAGACTGAAAGTTGCATATTTTGGTTTTTTGAATACTGCAAAATGGACAGTACTTGCATCAGACAGATCTTCTGACTGAACATTATATTGAGACACCTCTTCCCCTAAGCCATTTGTGTTCTACTGAGAAAAAGAAAGTTAATTCACATGGATTACACATAAATCCAATAAAGATACACTGGACAGAGAGTAGATAAGAAAGAACATCTAGTTTTGCTTTAAAGTAACAGATGTAGATGTGGTTATTACATTTTAAGTGAAAGAATTTTCTTTTCAGAGGTTGCTATGAAATGTGGCATATTTTGAACAATGGAAATTTTATAGACTTCACCAAACCAGTTGTTGCATTTGATTTGTTTCCCCCCATGGGCACATGAAAATATGTAAAAATAAAACACTAAGTGTGACTTATTTATTCAAAGCAGCTTCTAGTAAAAACAACAATGTAAAAGCATATACAAAATGAAATAAGTAGATTAACCAGACAACAAATTCTATCCCTTTCTTGTAGTTCCACAGCAGATATGACAATACTAATCAGATGGTAATTGTTGTGTGACACACTTATGATAGAAAACTATAGAGGGATCGGCGCTGTGGCGTAGCAGGTAAAGCCATCGCCTGCAGTGCCGACATCCCATGTGGGCACCGGTTCGAGTCCTGGCTGCTCCACTTCCTGTCCAGCTATCTGCTGTGGCCTTGGGAAAGCAGTAGAAGATGGCCCAATTGCTTGGGCCCCTGCACCCATGTGGGAGACCCAGAAGAAGTTCCTGGCTCCTGGCTTCAGCTAGACTCAGCTCTGGCCATTGTGGCCATCTGGGGAGTGAACCAGCAGATGGAAGACTTTCTCTCTCTCTCTCTCTCTCTCTTTGCCTCTCCTTCTCTCTCTGTGTAACTTTGACTTTCAAGTAAATAAATAAATCTTTTAAAAAAAAATCCCAACTAAAAAATCATCTTCCTGTTACTTTGCTAAACAGAGTGAAATTCTGGACAATCCTAACCTGCCATTGACAGCAGTCATTGTCGGTGCGCAAATGTAACTTCAAACATTGATAATTTGCATATATGCCATTCGAAGGCTCATTCCTTTAATCTCATTAGTGTTTTGCAAAGGTTATATCTTTCTGGTTTGTCCCACAAATGGACTGTTAAAATATACACACTGGGACTGAATTGTGTCCCCTCAAATTCATCTGCTGAAGCCCTAACTCTGGAACCTCAGGAAGTGCCTGTATTTGAAGACAGGTCCATAAAGAGGGACATAAGTTCAAATGAAGCCACCAGGGTGGGCCCTAGTCCCATCTGACTGGTGTCCTTACAACAAGAACAGATCAGAGCCGGCGCCGTGGCTCAATAGGCTAATCCACCACCTTGTGGCGCCGGCACACCGGGTTCTAGTCCTGGTCGGGGCGCCGGATTCTGTCCCAGTTGCCCCTCTTCCAAGCCAGCTCTCTGCTGTGGCCAGGGAGTGCAGTGGAGGATGGCCCAAGTGCTTGGGCCCTGCACCCCATGGGAGACCAGGAGAAGCACCTGGCTCCTGGCTTCGGATCAGCACGGTGCGCTGGCCGCAGCGCGCCAGCCGTGGCGGCCATTGGAGGGTGAACCAACGGCAAAGGAAGACCTTTCTCTCTGTCTCTCTCTCTCTCACTGTCCACTCTGCCTCAGGACACAGAGACCCCACTTGGGTAAAGAAGGACCATGTGAGGACACAGAAAAGAGTTGGAGCAGGTGACTACTTGGGTAAAGAAGGACCATGTGAGGACACAGAAAGGAGTTGGAGCAGGTGACTGTCCCCCAGCCCAGGAGAGAGGCCTCAAGAGAGACCAACTGCTGACACCTGATCTTGAACTTCCCTCCTCCAGAACTGAGAAAATGAGCTGCTTTCATTTGAGCCAACAGCTCTTTTGCATTTTATTATGGCAGCCCTAGCAGACTAATCCATGTGCCAGCCTGGAGTTTTTATTAAAGAAACTCAACGTATCCAGATGGCCTGCCCCCTAAAAGCTACTCTAGCCTTGCATGTAAAGAATTCCAACCTATATTTTCAAAGGTTTGGAAAAGAACTCCGTATCTAAAGGGGTTATAAAAGGTAAAAACTTGCCACAGCTAATTATGCCATTTTAATTGTAATCCGCGTGGACATTTGGGAACATTAACAATGCTTGGGTGCAGATGTTTGGCACAGTGGTTGTTTTGTTGCTTAGACTCCTGCATCCTGTATCCTGAGTCTCGACCACTCTGTTTCCAATCCAGCTTCCTGCCAAAGTGCACGCAGGGAGGCAGCAGGTGATGGCTCAAGTACTCAGGCCCCGCTGCCCATGTGGGGGACCTGGCTGGAGTTCCAGGTTCCTGACTTTGGACTGATCCTGCCCTGGCTGCTGCAGGTATTTGGAAAGTGAATGAACAAATGGAAGAGATCTGTCTTCTCTCTGTCTCTCTGCCTTTCAAATAAAATGAAAATATCTAAATAAAAAAGTTAATGTTTGATTTAGATGTATATGAAGTGTATTTTCTTTCTATCCAACAACAGAAGGAAACTCCATTACTAAAATATCAAAGTCATGAAGATGAATTATAAAATCAATAAAAATTCCTTTGACATAAAGCAAAACATAAAAAAATTTCAGATTACACTAAAAGCCATAACTCACTATGAAAAATAGATCCTTTTCAAACAGAAGTAATGAATAGTTTCTTGGAATATCTGGTAATGCAATTAATGAAGACAATGATGCATACAAATACATTAGGAAACATAAACTCCTTTTTGATTTGACAAAGTTCTGGCATCATCCAAGATAACATACAATTCATAATTTTTTTTAAAAATGTATTTATTTTAAAAATAAAAATAAATCAATATTTTTTATTTACTTGAAAGGCAGAGTTACAGAAACAGAGGAAGAGACAGAAAAAGAGGTCTTCCATCCATTGGTTCATTCACAAAATAGCCACAACAGCTGGGGCTATACCAAGTTGAAGACAGGAGGTTGGAATGCCATCTGGTTCTTCCAAAAGGGGGGCCGGTGCTGTGGTGTAGCAGGTAAAGCCACCACCTATAGTGCTGGCATCCCATATGGGCGCCGGTTCAAGTCCTGGCTGCTCCACTTCTAATCCAGCTCTCTGCTAATGGCCTGGGAAAGCAGTAGAAGATGGCACAAGTCCTTGGGACCCTGCACCCATGTGGGAGACCCAGAAGAAGCTCCTGGCTCCTGGCTTCCAATCAGCCCTGCTCTGGCCATTGTGGCCAATTGGGGAGTGAACCAGCAGATGAAAGACCTTTCTCTCTCTCTCTTTCTCTCTCTAACTCTGACTCTCTGTAACTGTGCCTTTCAAATAAATAAATAAATCTTAAAAAAAAAAAAAAGGATGGCAAGGGTCCAAGCACTTGGGCCACCTTCTGCTGCCTTCCCAGGCACATTAGCAGGGAGTTGGATGGGAAGTGGACTTGAACTAGTACTGAACCAGGGCTCATATGGGATAATGCCATCATAGGCAGCAGCTTGTCTGCTGGGCCAGAACACCAACTGTTCATAATGTTCTTTAAATAAGTATATCAGTCCTCCATATAATCTAGTTATTGAGTACTGTCAGCTTAAAACTAATTAAAATGAATTCTGTACAAAAAAATTCTTGAAATGTCCTGAAATCTTATTGCTCAGCACAAAAGAATCTGGATCAAGATTTCTACAAACTGAACAACCTAAAAATTTATGTAGTGCTAATAACAAAAGCTGAATAAAACCCATATACATTTAGAAATTTAAAATAGATACTAAATTGTCATTCAAAGAAAAATTGAAATTACATTTTAAAACACTGTGAAATGAATTGAATATCAAAACTTGAACATATCAAAATTTATGGAACAGGTGTGGGCAATGTGGTGCTGGAGGTTAAACACTGCTTTGGACACCCACATTCCATTTGGATTGAGTCCAGTTCCTCTGTTTCTGATCCAGTTTCCTGTTAATGCATTCTGGGAGACAGCAGATATTGGCCAAAGTTGGGATCTGCCACTCACATGGGAGACCCAGATGGAGTTCTGGGCTCCTGGCTTCAACTTGGCCCAGGCTTGGCTGTTGTGTGCGTTTGGGGTGTAAACCAGCAGATAGAACATCTGTGTGTGTGTGTGTGTGTGTGTCTGTCTGTCTGTCACTCTACCTTTCAAGCAGATTGTTCTTTAAAAGGAAAAAAAAAAAACCTTGTGGAATAATGTGAAAATGCCACTTTCAATGGCTGTTGTAGAAAAGGGTACAGGTTGGAAATTAATGTGGAAATGCCAGACTAATGGGTTAAAAACGGAACAGTGTAAGCCTGCAGGAAGGAGCTAATAAAGATAAGACCAGAAATCAACAATTTAGAAAACAATTACAAAAGAGAAGAACAAAAACATCAAAGTTGGTTCTTTGGAAATATTTACTTTAAAAAATCATTCTCGGATAAGATTGATAGAATAAGAGAGAGGGCTCACATGAACAGTATTTGGGGAGAAAGAAAGGGCATAACCTATCTTGTGTCCATGGTCATTGTACTGAAGTGTGCTATACATGGGTTTATGCTAACTTAAATTTGAACATAGGGATAGGTAGTATAGAGGATTAAGCCTGAGACAACCCGGGATGTCCACATTCCACGTTGGAGTGCCAGATTGAGTTCCAGCTACTCTGTGCACCTGATTCAGCTTCCTCTAACGCACCTGGGAGGCAGTGGGTGATGGCCAAATACTTGGGTTCCTGCCAACCGTGTGGGAGACTCAGATGGAGTTCCTGGCTCCTAGCTTTGGCCTGGCTCAGCACTGACTGCTGCAAGGACCTAGGGAGTGAACCAGCAGATGGAATATGACCCTTTCTGTCTCTCTCTCTCTCTGTATCACTCTGCCTTTCAAATAAAATAAATAAATCTTTCAAAAATTTTGAGGATAATGACAAAATGTATAAATTCTTAGAAAAAATATACTGTTCTAAAATAAACTCAAAAGAAATGTATACTTATTAATATATGCAAATCTTACCAAGCTTTGTGAAATGAAAAGTTCTAATCTTATACAAATCTGAACTTATACAGAACTATAAAAAGGGAAAATTGGGATGCTATGTAAGGCAGTTTAACATTGATACTAAAACTAGAAAAGAACAGTACAGGAAAAGGAAATCATAAGTCAATGTGATTTAGGAACATGATGCAAAAACTCTAAAATATTAAAAAACTCGATCTAACATAATAAAGAAAGAGAAAATATACCACAGCTAAGCTGTATGTTTATCCCAAGATATGTTTATCCCATATTATTAGAAAATCTATAAATGTCAGTTACCAGGCCAACACTGTGGCATACTGGGCTAAGTTTCCTCCTGTGGTGCCGGCATCCCATATGGACACAGGTTCTAGTCCCCGCTGCTCCTCTTCCAATCCATCTCTCTCCTACGGCCTGGGAAAACATTAGAAGATGGCTCGAGTGCTTGGGCCCCTGCCCCTGTGTGGGAGACCCGGAAGAAGCTCCTAGCTCTTGGCTTCAGATCAGCCGGGCTCCAGCCATTTTGACCATTTGGGGAGTGAACCAGCAGATGGAAGACCTTTGTCTCTGTTTCTCCCTCTCTCTGTCTATAACACTACCTCTCAAAGAAATAAATCAAATTTGTTTTTTTAAAAAAAATCATATACATAAATATATTGAAAAAGAAAAGCCATATGATTTTTTTCAACATACATAGAATAAAGATTTTATGAATAGATAACTCATTTTATTTCAAAATAATAGCAAATTAAACACAGAAGAGAATTTCTGACCTTCATAAAGGATAACTATCAAAAACTTACATAAAACATTATAAGTGGGGAGCAGTAAAATATTCCCTTTAAAATCAGGAACAACACAAAAATGTCCACTTCTGCTCAACATGGAACTAGATACCCTAAGGCAGTACAATACACAGAGAGAAAGGAATAGCACATTCAAGGATTGAGAATGAAAGAACAAAAACTCACTTGACATAGATGATACACATATTCCCAAAGAATCCGTGGGCATATTATTAGAACTATGAGTTTGGAAGATGGATTGGCCAAAATAAATAGTCAATAATATAATAAATATTTGAATAAATATTCAAAAATCAACTCATTTACACATTTTGGACACAAAGGCAAAATAGACTCTCAAGTTCCATTTACAATGGCAACAATAAAATGAACTTTAGTACAAGTCTCACAAAAGATGTGTAAGACTTTTATGATAACCTATAAATGGTATTAAAAATATTAAAAAGGATTCAATAAGACCCCACACACATGAAAAGGAAGACATAAGAGCCTAAATATGTCAATATTTCCCAAATTGATCTATAATTTCAAGGCAGAATGACTAAAACCTCAGTAAAGCTTTTGGTAGAACTTGACAAACTGGCCGGCGCCACGGCTCACTAGGCTAATCCTCCGCCTGCGGTGCTGGCACCCTGAGTTCTAGTCCCAGTTGGCGTGCCAATTCTGTCCCGGTTGCTCCTCTTCTAGTCCAGCTCTCTGCTGTGGCCCGGGAAGGCAGTGGAGGATGGCCCAAGTGCTTGGGCCCTGCACCTGCATGGGAGACCAGGAGAAGCACCTGGCTCCTGGCTTTGGATCGGCGCAACACCGGCCGTAGCGGCCATTTTGGGGGTGAACCAATGGAAGGAAGACCTTTCTCTCTGTCTCTCTCTCTCTCTCTCTAACTCTGTCTGTCAAAAAAAAAAAAAAAAAAAAAGAACTTGATAAACTAATTCTAACATGTATGGAAGAGCAATGTGCCAGGTATCACCAGTACTCCTGATGAAGAAGAATAATATAAGATATATATTTTCCCATTAAACATACATATTTTAAAGATCTACTTATTTATTTGAAAGAGTTACAGAAAGAGAAAGAGAGAAAAAGAGAGATCTTCCATCTGCTGGTTCACTTCCCTAATGGCTGCAACAGCTGGGACTAGGCCAGGCCAAAGCCAAGAGCCAGGATCTTAATCTGGGTCTCCCATGTATGTGCAAGGGCCCAAGGACTTGAGCCATCTTCTGCTGCTTTCCCAGGATCACCAGCAGAGAGCTGGTTTGGAAAGAGGAACAGCTGGGTCTCCAACTGGAGCCCATAGGGGATGTTGGTTTTGCAGGCTGTGACTTCACCCACTACAACACAGCACCAATCCCTCCACTAAATATTAAACATTGAAAATTCTAATAATTAAGACAGTATTACTTTGTCACATAAACAGACCAATTGAACAGAAGAACATAATAGAGTTCAGAACTCAGACATTTGGTGTCTGGCAGAGGTTGTCCTATGGCTTTGTGGGGACAAGGTGACTGTCAGTAAGTATGTCAAGATAACTGGCTGTCTGTGCATGATGTTGGCTCTCTAGTGTATTAGTCTTCCAGGGCTGCCATAACAGAACACCACAGACCAGGTGGCTTTCACAGCAGAAATCGATTCTCTCGCAGTTCTGGGCTCTAAGTCCAAGATCAAGGTGCTGTCAGGGTTGGTTTGCAGTGAGGCCTGTTCCCTTGACTGGCAGAAGTGTGCTTCTTTCCTGTGTCCTCTCATGGCCTTTCACCTGTGCACATGCATTCCCGGAGTCTCTCTATTTTCTGATATGGCCAAAGTCCTGTTGGATCACAGCCCCACCTCATGACCCACTTAACTCTAATTACCTCCTTAAAGGCCCTATCTCGGAATGCCGTCACATTGAGGATTAGGGATTTAACACAGGAGCTTGAGGAAGACACAATTCAGCCCACAACACTTGCAATGTGCCACTGAAAGGAACAATCTATTCCAGATTGATCAAGAATTAAATGTCAAGGACAAAACTTTAAAACTTAACAAAAGTGACTGTAAGATAGGAAATAGCAATTTTCAGACATTGGACATCAGGCAGCACAAGAAAGCAATCCCTTAGAGAGTGGTCCTAGAGTTGCCTCTAACTTAATGCGTAAGAAAGTCTTCAGACTTCATTGCAGGAAGGGGAAGCCCAAACAGAGCTGGGGACTTCCAGAATCAGGGGGGCAAAACTGAGGACTAAAATTTGAAGGGCTGAGTACCAGAAAGATTATTGCAAGGAGAAGAGAGACCTGCACAGAAAAAACTCCAGGTATCTGCTGAAGGTTCCCCTTGAATCTTCAGCTAATTGTTGATCAATACGTTCTGGGAGCCAGAGAAAGAATTGTAGAAAGCAACAGGTAGGAACAACTCCAGAGATAACACACAGGGCTATTGTAGCTGGAACGGAAAACCCTTCTATTACACAGGGCAACAGAGAGAGATTGCTTGAGTAATGGGATTGAATTAGCCCTAGACTAAAGGCAGCTCTAGTACTACCTAAACAGATTTAAAAGCAAACTTTGAAAACATCAAACTGTTTCTAAGTAACTTAAATGCATCCCAGAACAAAGTTCAAGTGTGTTTAAGGGAATAAAGAAATATCCAGCAATGCAACAATATAAAAATAATCACAATTTCTGGCATCCAATCAAAATTGCTAGACATGCAAAGAAAAAAATATGCCAAAGAAAAAGGGGAACATGATTGATAATGAGGAGAAAAGTTGGTCAATAAAAACAAACCCAATGAAATGGATTACAAAATTAGTGGACATAGATGTTAAAGCACCTATTAAAAATACATTCCATATCTCTAGAAAGTAGAGAAAAACATGAGCATGTTAAGAAACATGAAAAAAATTTTAAAGAGCCAAATAAAACTGCTAGAAATGAAAAATACAATGACTGAGATGAAAAATACTATTAATGGGATAATAGTAGATGACACTGTAGAAAAAAGAGCTCTCTAAGGGCAGCGCTGTGGCATAGCGGGTAAGGCCACACCGCCTGCAGTGCTGGCACCCCATAATGGATGCCAGTTCGAGTTCCAGCTGCTCTACTTCCTATCCAGCTCTCTGCTATGGCCTGGGAAAGCAGTAGAAGATGGCCCAAGTTCTTGGGCCCCTGCACTCATGTGACTGGGAGAAGTTCCTGGCTCCTGGCTTTGGATTATTGTAGCTCTGGCTGTTGCGGCCAATTGGGGAGTGAACCAGCGGATGGAAGACTTTTCTCTCTGTCTCTCCCTCACATTGTCTGTAATTCTCTCTCTCAAATAAATAAATAAAATCTTAAAAAAAGAAAAAGGGCTCTCTAATTTGAAGACATAGCAATAGAAACTATTCAAAATGAAACACAGAAAAAAAAAGACAAAAATAACAAGAAAGAAAAGTACATCACTGAACATGTTACAATGTGTTGGAGTCCCTGATGGAGAGGTAAGAGGAAGGAATGGGGAATACAGAGAAGAATTAAAGAAATGATGGTTGATATTTTTCTAAATTTTGTGAAAAATACTGGAAATTTATTCCAAATAAAAGTAAAACTACCTATCAATTCAAGAAATTCAATAATTGTCAGTGGGTTCTTTCGGAAGCTCTCCAAGACAGTCTTTAGAAACTGCAAGCACAGAGAACCACATTAGTTATGCATCCCCAAGAAGACAGCAGTTTGTGGCTGAGGGGGCGGCATATATAAAAGATTAGAAATGGCAAGCATTTCCTATTTCTTCACAATTGACTTCAGTATTGATTAAATTTTAACTCACTGATGATTTGAGATCTGGAACAACTCCCAGAGACCACCTCATCTAGTTTTCTCTGCTGATAAATACAAGAACAGAGAGCCAAGATTAAATGATTTGTCCAAGGTGACATAAAATGTTAGTTACAGAATTGTCACTAGCATTTAATGAACAGTATAGACTGTTTTCTTATAAATCAGAGCGAAAAATCTTCTTTCAATTTTTTTCTCTAAATCACTTTACTCTGTACCAACCATAGAGTACTCCCAATGTAGAATTGTTTGATTGAGATACTTATTTCAGAAAGTATCCGTGAAAATTTGAATATGGATATGAGAAAGTATGGTTTAACTGGAGTTTGAGATTTGGTTGAGGAGCAGTGAGAGAAAAGGGCATAGCAGTGCTTCTCATTGCATGGTATGGGGACCTGGGACCCTTTCAAAGGTTTATAAGGATTTCCCTAATGTTACTTAAACATTACTGCCTTTTCCCTAACCTTCTCTTGTAAATATACAATGGAACTTTCCAGAGCCTATATGTTGTATGACATCACAACAGACTTGACACAGAAACAGATATGAGAATATAGCTGTCTTCCGATAAGTCAGATATTGGAGAGATTTGCCAACATATAAAACAATGCCACCATCTTCACTGACTTATTGGGTTTTTTGGAAAAAAAAAACTAGTAATTTTTAAAATAAAATACAGTGATTATGTTAACAGGTAATGGGCTTATGTTGTTGTTTTTAAATGTATAAATATTTTTAAAGTGTCCTCAATCTTAACTTCTAGTACAGTAACTAGAGATAGGTATAGCCCATATAATTAAAATTCCTTGGCATCCCTCACTAATTTCTGAGTGCAAAAAGGGATTCTAAAAGAAGCAACCTTGACAACTGCTGTCATAGGTCTGTAAAACCGTTTCAAAGAAGTTGTCATCCCCAGGCAGTGGATTGTCACTGAAGACTTTGGGGAAGAAGAATGTCAAGATGAGAGCCAAGTTTTAGGGAAAATTTGTGAGTAGATGGACAATGAAAGAGGGGATGAAGATAACATAATCAGAGGCCATAAAAGTGCAGCTGAGAGTCAAGGAGACGGTGGGACTAGATAGAGAAGGAAGGAAAATAGATGTGGTCGTAGAATCTGGGGGAAAACTGATGGGATCTGAAAAACATTAGAGTGAAAAATGACCAATATGGTACGTAGTTGACAAAAAAATGGCACAGAAATAAGGAGATCAGGAGCAGCATGTGTTTTGAGTTTTGACACAATAACTTTGAAGTAAAATTGTGAAGATGATCAGCAGATAGCTGCATATATGAAACTGGAATTTAAGTGAGATTAATTCCTGTAGGACAGATGGAGTTGGATCATATTTAAGGTTGAGGGGGCTGAAGAGATTCCCCGGTGAAATACTAGAGGGGGATAGACACACGGAATAAAAGATCTGAATAAGGACCACAATGTGAGTAGGCTGGGGGCGGCACCAATCTTAAAAACAGAAGAAGACCTAGGATTTTGCATGTCTCTGAAGTCGAGAAGAAAACACTACTCAAAGAAAGGAGAATTAATGTTACCCAGAAGCCCAAAGGATTAGGGGCTAAGCAGATATTTTTGGCAACTCAGGAATCTTCAAACGTAATTTTATCAGTGGAGTGGACGTGAGTCAGATCACAAAGGGTTAAGGCATGAGTGGATTGAGAAACTCCACAAAGAAGTTTGTCAGAAAGAAAATAGACTGAGGACCCAAATCAGAGAATGAATAAACCCTATGAGCATAAAAATATTCAGAGAAAAAAACAGAAACCCCAGATAAACTCACTGCTAGAGTCAACCCAAAAAAGAGTAAAAGGAAAGGATTGGTTAGTATCTTGGAAATGATATTGACTGGAATGTGGAAAAAAAAAAAAAGAATGGGTAACAATGTCAATGGCAGCAGAAGTCTAGGAATACTTGGAGTGTATCAGGATCACAGAGTGTGTTGAGAAGCTATTCCCGCCATGCTATAGGTTGGACATGGTTTGAGTGCATCTCCTAAATGTTCATGTGCTGGAAGCTTGATCCCCAGTGTGGCAATGTTGAGGTGGTAGAACCTTCAAAAAGTGGGGCTTAGTGGAAGGCAGTTGAGTCTTTGGGTCCTCAACCCCATGAATGGATTCATGCCGGTCTCATGAAATGGGTTGAATTTTGCAGGAGTAAGTTAGTTCCCTCAGGAATGAGTTGTTATGAAAAGAGATGGGTGAGGCAGTGTGGCCCAATGGGTTAAGTCACAGCTTGGGATGCCTGCTTCCCGAGCTTCTTATCCAATCCCCAGCTAATCTGCCTTGGAAGGCAGCAGAAGATGACCCAACTGCTTGGGCCCCTGCCACCCACAGGGGAGACTTAGCGGGAGTTCCAGGCTCCTGTCTTCAGCCTGGCCCAGACCTGAGCATTTGGGAATTAAACCAGCAGATGGAAGGTCTCCCTCTCTCTCTCCTTCTTTGCCTGGCCTCCCAACCCTTGCAACTGCCCCTGTCACCCTGCCTTTCAAATAAATAGATAAATATTTTTTAATGTTGTTTTCTTAACCTTGACAAAGGTACTATAACACTGTAAGATATCAACACTAGATTGGGGCTGGCATTGTGGCACGGTGAGTTAAGCCACTGTCTGCAATGCCAGCACCCCATATGAGCTTCTGTTCTAGTCCTGGCTGCTCCACTTCCAATCCAGCTCCCCGCTAAGGCACATGGGAAAGCAGCGGAAGATGACCCAAGAACTTGGGGCCCTGCCACCAACATGAGAGACCTGGATCAAGCCCCTGGCTCCCAGCTTTGGCCTGGCCCACTGCTGTTCATAATGACCATTTGGAGAGTGATCAGCAGATGGAAGCGCTCTCTCTCTCTCTCTCTCTCTCTAACTCTGCCTTTCAAACAAATAAATAAATCTTTAAAAAAATTGATGAAACAGGGTGAGGGGTATGTAGAAACTCTGTTACCATCTTCACAGTTTTTCTGTAAATCTAAAATTATTCCAAATTAAAGTTTCTCTTTAAAAATATGCATGATGACTTTGTGAAATAGTTTATAAGTGAATATAACAGAAGCTTCGAATTTGGTTAGGAAAATAGTGGTAAACTAAGATGACCAGGTCAGGCTAGATTGTGGAAACTTTGAATGCCTGGCTAAAGATTTTGAACTTAATTCTCCAGTTTGTGCAGTGTGATTGAAACTAGAATGATCAGATGTTTGAAGGAGAAAAGAGCAGAGCTGAGCCTTGAGATGCATTGGTGCTGTACCTCCAGAAAGTCTTGAAAGCCACCATGATTGGCTTGCTTTTGTTCAACATCCTAAAGAGCAACACGAATGACAACCGGACATATTCTCTTTAACACTTTCCTCAAGTTATTTAAATGCTTAAGCTTGGGGCCATAGCTGTGGCGTAGCAGGTAAAGCTGCCATCTGTGGTTCAAGTCCCGGCTGCTCCACTTCTGATCCAGCTCTCTGCTATGGCCTGGGAAAGCAGTGGAAGATGGCCCAAGTCCTTGGGCCCCTTCATAGGAGACCCAGAAGAAGCTCCTGGCTCCTGGCTTCAGATGGGCACAGCTCCTGGCCATTTCAGTTGGGGAGTGAACAAGTGGATGGAAGATCTCTCTACCTCTCTTTCTCTCTCTGTGTAACTCTGACTCTCAAATAAATAAATAAATCTTTTTTTTTTTTTTCAGGCAGAGTGGATACTGAGATACTGAGAGAGAGAGAGACAGAGAGAAAGGTCTTCCTTTTTGCCGTTGGTTCACCCTCCAATGGCCGCTGTGGCCGGCGCATCGCGCTGATCCAAAACCAGGAGCCAGGTGCTTCTCCTGGTCTCCCATGCGGGTGCAGGGCCCAAGCACTTGGGCCATCCTCCACTGCCTTCCCGGGCCATAGCAGAGAGCTGGCCTGGAAGAGGGGCAACCGGGATAGAATCCAGCGCCCCAACCGGTACTAGAACCTGGTGTGCCGGCGCCACAAGAAGGAGGATTAGCCTGTTAAGCCACGGCGCCGGCCAATAAATAAATCTTTTAAAAAAAATGCTTATGCTTGGTAAAACTAGCAGGTCATGGGTGCTGAGGAGCGGGGGAGGGAGGGAACAGTCTAATTCTCCCTCCACAAGAAGAATGAAGTCTGGAATAGTGACTACTTGGCCCCAGCAGATATCGACAGTCCTAGAAGCAGAACTTTGTGAAGTGTTGTGATGAGCTACCGGTTTTACCGGAGGGCAAAAAGCAGTCTTTTGAATTATGTTGCTTCACTGTAGGGAATCATTTAATAGGCCCTCCGAGTTATGAAAGTTCAAGCCAAACAATCCATACTGGTGATTATTTGTATGTAGGTGTCAACGTGGGTGTATCTGTATGTGTGCAAAATTGAAATGGGCTTGTTGCTTAGCAACAGGAAGATTCCTTGTTGGGATGTGCCAAGGTGGTGCACCGACAGGAAAAAGATGCTAAGGCAGATCAAGTTGGGGTTTATTGGCAAGACTTGTTCTGGCATGACAGAGGCTGGGGCTGGGTCTTTTCTAAGCTTGGCCCATCTAGCTCAGTGCTAGACACTCTAGGAAAGTGACTGAGTATAGAATGTGACCTAAAATAGATTTGGCCTCAGAACTCGAGGGATGCTCTTGGAGTGATGGGGGAAACCATAGAGAATGAGAGTGAGCACGAGCAAATGTCCTGATTTCAGAGTGTGCAGGGCCCTTCTCTAACCTTACATGGCAGAGTCCCAAGCCAAGGCATTAGCAGACTGGTCCTAGCTCCTAGTTTTTTCTCTCTTCCTGCATTCTTGTGGTAGGATTAGTTTCCTCTGAACCAAATAAGTACCTAGTGCTCTTACCCATGTAGGGTGACTGGGGGGGGGGGGGGGGGGGAGGGTGGCCTTGGGAAATAAATGAGCTTCCTGCCACTAAGGGCAGGTGGGTGGTCAAGCAATAAACTGAATAAATAAAAGTGAGGCAATTGTGTTTGTACTCCAAGCTAGTAAAGCGAATCATTCCAGATACGCCATTGACATGAATTTCTACAAAGTGACTCATTTCCCTTATGGTCTTTCTTAAAATTTCTTAAATGTATTCCCACAACACCTGCAGGTCACTGCCCTGTTTCTGGGAATATGAGAAGCAAAGCACACAACCTAGCTGTGGGAAAAACGGACCCAGAAGTTAGAAGAGAGCTTGTCGAAGAGGAAATCTGTGTGCACTGGTCTGATTCTTCGTACTGCTCTTTCCTGATGCACTAGCAGGATATTTGTTCAGGATCCACTAGGGTGTCACTTCTAGGAAAGCCAGGGTTCTGCCTTGTTTGTTGACTTCTAACAGGGCCTGAGAGATGTTCAGTAAATATTTATTGAACAATCAAATGAATCAGCTGAGCCAATGAACATGAGGATATCGAAATACCGCAAAGTAGGGTTGAAGACTGAGGATGGCTAACTTCTGTCCATTGAAAACATCGCTGGGAAGGGAGAGGTTTTCTGAGAAGCCTGGGGAGAAGAAGGAACAGTAGTACCATCCTCTGGGGGAAGGCTTGTGTGATGGAGGGCCTCAGCTGCGCCTCCGTGAGCTACATTGAGCCAAAGGGTGTGTCCCTGCTGCGGAGTAGCCCTACTGGAGGAAAAGAGAGCTCCAAAGGACTGGAAGTAAAGCTTGATTTTCTGGGCCCGGTGCCAGATACTCTAGCATATTAAAGTTGACAGACAAAGGAAATGACCCCCCAAGACTTATTCCTAATTGTATCTTTCTTCTTTTGTGGGTTAGCCAGTGTTGAGTAATGTATGTCCAGAAAATGATAGAGAATGTGGGGAAAGACGGTTTCTGCTGCTTTCTTTATAATTTTAGGAGTCACCCTCTCAGAGACTTGAGGTCTAACTAAGTGATGTTTAGACTAAGTGAGAAAAAATTGGCTAAGGGAAGGTGGTAAGACATATCTTACTTAAGGATTCTTGTGGCTGAACATGCACTAACAGCTTGATTCCACCAGAGATCTACTGAAAGGCTCGGAGAAGCCTCTCTTGGTTGGGAAAGAGAAATATTTTATATCTAATTTTAAAATAAAGTGTTGCACTATCAGGAACCTCAATGGTTGCAGATTTTCTGGGACTCTGCCACATTTTTTCCCTTATTCTGATATTGAAAACTATCTAGTAAATCAACAAGAGATCTCTAAACCATTCATGGAAAATGCATATGATGAAAAAACAATGCATATATCCCCCAATTTTTCTGAACCAAAATAAACATCAATTCATTTAGGGTTTTTTTTTTTTAAGATTTATTTATTTGAAAATCAGAGTTACACAGAGAGAGGAGAGGCAGAGAGAGAGAGGTCTTCCATCCACTGGTTCACTCCTCAATTGGTCACAATGGTCGGAGCTGTGCCGATCCGAAGCCAGGAGCCAGGAGCTTCCTCCGGGTTTGCCACGTGGGTGCAGGGGTCCAAGGACTTGGGCCATCTTCTACTGCTTTCCCGGGTCATAGCAGAGAGCTGGATCGGAAGTGGAGCAGCCAGGTTTCAAATCAGCGACCATATGGGATGCTGGCGCTTCAGGCCAGGGCATTAACCCGCTACGCCATAGCGCCGGCCCCTAATTCAGGTTTTTTTTAAGGCATTTATTTATTTGGAAGTCAGAGTTACAGAGAGAGGGAGAGGCAGAGAATGAGAGAGAGATTTTCCATCTGTTGGTTCACATCCCAGATGGCCACAACAGCCAGGGCTGGGCCAGGCAGAAGCCAGGAGCCAGGAGTCAGGAACTTTCTCTGGGTCTCCCACATGGGTGCAGGGACCCAAGCTCCTGGACTGGAAGTGAAGCGATGGGAACAAGAACCAGTGCCCATATGGGATGCCAGCATCCTAGGCAGCAGCTTTACCTGCTGTGCCATAACGCCAGCCCCTTGATTCAGTTTTTTTAAAAAAATGTTTTGAAATACTCTTGTATCTTAAATAAGAGTGTCAATTGTTAAATCAATAATGAGAGCCACTGTGCACTTACTCCCCATGTAGCATCTTTGTCCTTAATGTGTTGTACTATGAGAATTAATGGTAAAACTAGTACTGAAACAGTACTTTATACTTTGTGTGTCTGTGTGGGTGCAAACTGTTGAAATCTTTACCTAGTATAAACTAAGTTGACCTTCTCTATATAAAGATAATTGAAAATGAATCTTAATGAAGAACGGGATGGGAGAGGGAGTAGGAGATGGGATGGTTTGCAGGTGGGAGAGTAGTTATGGGAGGAAAACCACTATAATCCAAAAGTTGTACTTTCAAAATTTATATTTATTAAATAAAAGGTTTTTTTTTTAAAGAAAAGAATGGGAAATTGTATCTTGTTACTTATAGTGTAAGAAGAGTTTTGGAAAGATAGAAATTTGATAAGGTACAGGGTCTCTCTCTAAATCAGAAAAAAGGTGTTTCTTCTGCAAAACTGGGAATTTCAGAGCCTAACAGTCTGAAAAAAAAAAAAAAATGAAAGAGCCATCAGCTCTAGAAATGTTGAATGGGAAAATAAACACACTTAGGAAATTTACTTCTGAGGGGCTGAATTCTCACTACTGTGAAAGCAGAGGTACACTTGGCAGATTATAATGTTTTATAATTTATTGTAACTATTTTAATATCTGGTAATGTTATCAAAGGAACAGTGGCTAGGGAAATTGGTTTACACAATTAGCATAATTGGCATTACAATAATCCAGGAAGGTAGAATAAAGTCAACTAAATTGCAACATATATTTAGCAGGCTCTTTGGTTTTTATATAAATTTATAAACTACATATGAAGCATCTTATAACAGAGACCTAGAGTTCCATCCATTTGAATGGGAAATAATTCATTTACAAATGTTTATTGAGCTTATATTAAGTAGCAGAAACTATGTTAGGTGTTTTAAGTACACTGCTGTCTTCAAAAAGCTTATAACCCAACAGGGAGATGACACAAAGGTAATTCGTAAAAATAGTTAACACTGAGCTCCTGGACACATCAGTGCTATGCTAAGCACACTATGTATAATTCTCAGAAGCTTGTAGTATAGGGACTATTAATCCAATTTAGAGATGAAGAGGAAAGTGTATGAATTTCTTGCCTAAATTCCCATAGCAAATCTTGAGCCAGAGCCCTTCAAACACTCCAAATTTTGTTTGTATGTCAAGCTAACTACTTTTGTGATTTTAAATTTAAAATGCCAAATATCTTCATGACAAGATGACTATTGAAAATAGTTTCTTGGGGCCGGCGCCGCGGCTCACTTGGTTAATCCTCCGCCTGTGGCATTGACATACCATATAGGTGTCCCAGCTACTCCTCTTCCAGTCCAGCTCTCTGCTGTGGCCCCGGGAGGGCAGTGGAGGATGGCCCAAGTGCTTGGGCCCTGCACCCACATGGGAGACCAGGAAGAGGCATCTGGCTTCTGGCTTCAGATTGGTGCAACGCCAGCCGTAGAGGCCATTTGGGGGGTGAACCAATGGAAGGAAGACCTTTCTCTCTCTCTCTCTCTCTCTCTCTCTCTCTCTCTCTCTCTCTCACTGTCTATAACTCTACCTGTCAAATAAATAAATTAAAAAAAGAAAATAGTTTCTTCTTTTTTAGTTCTTTTTGTTGTTGATTATATAAGGATTTACAGTCAGATTACTGTATTTTTTTAAGTTCCTCTCTGTCAGACAGAGGCTTGATTCACAGTTCAGTTTATTTGTTTCATTTTTTTTTTGCTTGATTTTTATTGATTCTTTTAAAAAATCCCTTTATTTTACAATTAGGTGAAATATTTTCATAACTCAAAATGGAATCCACAAACCATGCTATTTTCAGAAACACCAAGTTTCCATCCTTTTTTCTACCTTACTCTCCTCTATGTGTAACTTAAAAACATTTTTGTTTATTCTCCCATTATTCTTTTGTTGTGAGCAAACATGTCTATAGTCATTCCTCCACCTTTTAAAAATAAGTGATAACACACTGTATATTTTTCCCCACCTTACTTCTTTCAGTTAACAATGTATCCTGACGATGACTCTTGGTAGTACATGAAAACAGTCATATTTCCTTATTGTAGCTCCAAAGTACTCCTTTGTGTTTATTCAACTAGTCCTAAAGGAATGGATAGTTGGGTTGTTTCCAGTGTTTCACAAAGCCAAAGTTTCAGGAATGTAAGAATACTCAGTAGTTGCTAATGAACCTGATCCATCCAACAAAATAAAGACAGAAAAGTATTGGTTGGATATGGCAATGAAGGTCAAAGAAAAAAATTTAACCAGGGATCAGGGATAAATTGTATTTACACAACCTACCCCGCAGTGTGCAGTGGCCCTGGCTTAGCAAGACTAGTTTTGATGGCATGATGCAAGCAGAAGTTGGATTACTGTGGACTTACAAAAATGAGGACAGCTGGATGTATAAATTACTCTTCAGGGAAGTGTGGATGAGAAGAGAAATAGAAAATGTATTAATCTAGAAAAATATTTAAGAAAAGGAGGAGTTTGTATTTTTTACTGTTGACATTGTAAGCCTTTTATTATAATTATTATTATTATTATTATCTATTTGAAAGGCAGAGAGGGAGAGAGAGAGATCTTCCATCTGCTGGTTCACTACACAAATGTCCCAAACAGCCAGGGCTGGGCCAGGCTGAACCCAGGCGCCTGGAACTCCATCTGGCTCTCCTATATGGGTAGCAAGGATCCAAGCACTTGGACAACTTTCTGCTGCCTTCCCAGGAGCATTAGCAGGGAGCTGGACTGGAAGTAGAACAGCCTGGACTCGAACCTGGACTCCAATATGGGATGCCAGTGTTGCAGGTAGTGGCTTGACCTGCTGTGCCTCAACACCATTGTTGTGGCTTTGCTTTGCATATTTATAAATGCTGTGTGCGTATACATGTGTTTAGGATGGAAGATATTAGAACATGTTCATTGTTTGGGGGAAGGAGCCAGTAGAGAGAAAGGGTTAAGACAACAAGAAAAAAAAAAAAAGGTCTTGCTGGTGAAGGAATTCTGCAATTCTTGATTTCTGGAGGGAAGATTCTCTTGTTGGGAGTATGGTTGGAAAATATTTGACAAACATCTTTTAGAATTTTCCTGCAATTCAGAGGAACTCGAGGTACCATAAAAAGGAAATCAAGTTGCCCAGTCCTCACCCTCCTGAAGCCATGGTGGGCACTCGCCCTCTTGGGCCATCACCTTCCCCTGCCCCTAGTCCAAACCACCATCTTCTCTTGTGACCACTCCCCTAGCCTTCTAGCTGGCCCACTGCTCACAGTCTCGATCCTCCAGTGGTTCTTGATTTTCTTTTTCTTAAAATATTTATTTATTAGAGAGGGAGCTTGAGAGAGACAGATGGACAAGACAGAGAGCTTTCATCTACTGGTTCACTCCCCCCACATGCCAGCAACCATCAGGGCTAGGCCAGACCAAAGCCAGAAGCTGGGGATTCAATCCAGGTCTCCCATGTGGGTGGAAGGGACCCAACTACTTGAGCCTTCACCTGCTGCTTCCCCGAGTACACATCACTAGGGAGCTGGAATCAGGAGCCTAGCATAACCTCAAACCAGGCACTCTGATATGGGGTGTAGCATCCCACGCAGTCTCTTAACTGGTAGGCCAAATGGTCTCCCTTCCCTCTTTGTGTTCCTACTTTTCTGAGAAGCCAGGAAAATGTCAACCTAATCCTGTCTTTGCCCTGCTTTAATCCATTCACTGACTTCCTACTGTACTGAGAGTAAAATCCAAAGTCCTGGTGAGGGTTATAAAAGTGACCCATAACTTGCTCAGCTTCCTTCTCACAGTCCACATCTCAGCTCAGAGACTCCCCAGAGAAGTCTTCCCTGGTCATCCATCTAAAGAGAGCCCTGCCCACCCCCTAATATCACTACCTGCCACATTACCATATTTTATTTTCCTCATAGCTTAAATGATCACATCTTATCTTGTATTCTTGTGTTCACTGTCTGTCTCCCAATGAAAATATTATTTCCAACCAAAAGTGAAAGCTCCTGGAACTGTGGCCAACACACAGTAGTCACTCAAGAAACATTTGTGGCCTGAATTAATATTGTTTTTTCACTTTAGCCAGGGGCTTCTATTACAGCCTTCCTGTCTTTTTCCCTAGTATTTTCTCTCCCTGTGGTTTTACAAAAAAGCACTCCAATTTAGCATCCTTCACGTTTGGGATCAAACAGCAGCAAATTTATAATGCACAATGTTTGGGGGCCGGCATTGTGGCGCAGGAGGTTAAGCCGCTGCTTGCAACATTGGCATCTCATGTGAGCATCAGTTCTAGTCCAGGCTGCTCCACTTCTGATCCAGCTCCCTGTTTATATGACCACGAAAGCAGGGGATGTATTTGGGCCCCTGCCACCCACGTGAGAGATCTGTATGGAACCCTAGGCTCCTGGCTTTGGCTTGGACTAGCTTGGCCATTGGAGCCATTTGGAAAGGAAACAAGTGGAAGGAAGATCTCTCTCTCTCTCTCTCTCTCTCTCTCTCTCTCTCTGTAAGTCTGCCTTTCAAATAAATAGATCTTAAAAAGAAAAGAACTGGACAATATTTCAGTTTGGGTTTCTTAACAACAAAATGCAAATTTTAGAGAATTTTGGGCAAAGTGGAGCATCCTTGGGCTAATTGGGGGAAAAAAAAACTGATTTTCTTGTCCCACGTGGAAAAGTGCAACATAAACCTTTCTTTTGAGAGTTAAGCTAACTTAAGGTAGATGCTGACGCAGCATGGAAGAAAGCATCAGGAGAACAGAAAGGCATTCTCTGGTGAGAAAATGGCTCATTTTGATCCAGAATCATAGAAGCTGATTGCAACCTGTGGCTCTTGCACTACACAGAGCCTCAGACTTTCTAATTTCGAGGTAAAATATTAGCAAGCCAATATGGTGTCAAATCTAGGGCCAGATCTTGCAATCCACTTTACAGGTAATACAGATAATATTTGGGCTTCCATTTCTCTGACTTCTGGTTTTGTTCCTCACTTGGCTCCATTTGGCTCCACTCAGGAGAAGCAGCAGGTACTTTTTAAATGATCATCCTCAAAAAACCCCTCAACAGGCAGGCCTCCACTCTGGAGGATATAGCTAGACACCCAGGCCTTTGAGACTGACCACTTCTGATCGTTGTTTTTATTTTCAAATAAAAATCTTCATCATAACTGTAACAGTGGATAATTAACTAAAGTAAGTCATTCAAAGTGTGACTTTTTTTTTTTTTAAGATTTGTTTATTTATTTGAAAGGCAGAGTTACAGAGAGGCAGAGGCAGAGAGAGAGAGAGAGAGGTCCTCCATCTGCTGATTCACTCCCCAGATGGCCACAATGGCCAGAGCTGGGCCAGTCTGAAGCCAGGAGCCAGGAGCTTCTTCCAGGTCTCCCACACAGGTGTAGGGGCCCAAGGACTCAGGCCATCCTCCACTGCTTTCCCAAGCCATAGCAGAGAGCTGGGTCAGAAGTGGAGCAGCCAGGACTCGAACTGGCATCCATATGGGAAGCCGGCACTGCAGGCAGCAGCTTTACCCAGCACTGGCCTTCAAAGTATGACTTTTCAAGGAAATGTCTAAGGTACACATTGCACTCTGATATATGACTTTGTTTCCAGAGCTCACATGTGAATACTTAAAATACCACCTTGAAGGCAAAACTCCTTAGGTGGTTCTTGTTCACAAACCCTTGAGGCTTTCTGGCTCAGCTCCTGAAATCATTCCTTTGCTTTCTTTCAAGCCAAAGGGAAGGCATTCTTTGAGCTTATCAGTACTGTGTTTAAGGACCTGTTAGGATTTGAAAGAAAGGAGAAAAGATCTAGCCAAGATGTCTTTTTAATGGACTTTCTCTTATAACCAGCAGAAGACAACGTTCCATTTTAATCGGTTTTTTCAGGAATAAATTTGTGAATAAAAAATTATTTTAAAGTATTTTTTGTGCCTCATTAAAATTGTACCTTAGGAAAATTGTCAGTGCCTGCATTGTGGCATAGCAGGTAAAGTCACCACCTGCAAATGCTGGCATTCCATATGGGGAACGGCTCATGTCCTGGCTGCTCCAATTCCAAACTTGCTCCCTGCTAATGGCCTGGGAAAAGCAGCAGAAGATGGCCCAAGTGTTTGGACCCCTGACGACAACATGGGAGACCTGGATGAAGCTCTTGGCTCCTAGCTTTGACCGTCTGGGGAGTGAACCACTGGATGGAAGATCTCTCTGTCTCTCCCTCTCTATAACTGACTTTCAAAATAAATGAAAAAAAAAAACTTTAATAAAAGAAAAATTGATTATCTTAGCAATAGTTTGACATCACAGTGGCCTCAAATGTGAAATTAAGAGGTTGTATCTGAATATGTCTGAATCTTAGCAGAACAGAATTTAAGATTTTTAAATTTTATTTTATTTTTGTTATTTATTTGAAAGACAGAGATCTCCCATCTGCTGGTTCGCTCCCCAAATGCCCACAACAACCAGAGCTGGGCCAGGCTGAAGCCAGGAGCTGGGCACTCATTCCAGGTCTCCCACCTGGGTGGCAGAAACTCAAGCCCTTGAGCCATCACTGCTGCTTCCTGATGTCCCTGCTGGAGGCAGGGATCAAGCCCAGGCATGCATGATGTAGAACACAAGTGTCAGGGCTGGCGCTGTGGCTTAGCAAGTAAAGCGCCGTCTGCAGCGCTGGCATCCTATATGGACGCCAGTTCGAGTCCTGGCTGCTCCACTTCCTTTTTTTTTTTTTTTTTTACAGACAGAGTTAGACAGTGAGAGAGAGAGAGAGAGAGAGAGACAGTTATAGATAGTGAGAGACAGAGAGAAAGGTCTTCCTTCCATTGGTTCACTCCCCAAATGGCTGCTATGGCCGGCATGCTGCATGGATCCGAAGCCAGGAGCCAGGTGCTTCTTCCTGGTCTCCCATGCAGGTGCAGGGCCCAAGCACTTGGGCCATCCTCCACTGCCCTCCCAGGCCACAGCAGAGAGCTGGACTGGAAGAGGAGCAACTGGGACAGAACCGGTGCCCCAACCGGGACTAGAATCCGGAGGCAAAGGATTACCTAGTGAGCCACGGTGCCGGCCCTCCACTTCCAATCCAGCTCTCTGCTATGGCCTGGGAAAGCAGTAGAAGATGGCCCAAGTCCTGCACCCATGTGGGAGACCTGGAAGAAGCTCCTGGCTCCTGGCTTCAGATTGGCACAGCTCCGGCCGTTTTGGCCAATTGGGGAGTGAACCAACGGATGGAAGACCTCTCTCTCTCTCTCTGCCCCTCCTTCTCTGTGTAACTCTGACTTTCAAATAAATCTTTTAAAAAAATGGTAAATGCTTAACACTCTAAAAAAAAAAACACACACAATTGTCTTAACTATTAGGCAAAGCACCTGCTCCCAAAGCAGAATATTTTTAACTAAAATTTTTAAAATATTATTGATCAGAAATATACAGTAGTTTATGACACCCCTAACTTAATATGAAGAACATCTTGTACATTCACTGGACAAAGAAGAAAATCGAATATAAGTAGATGCTCTCAACATCTTTACGGAATACAGAGAAGGGGATACATCCAACGATCACTTGCCTAAGTGTTAATAAATCTCAATCACCAGCAGAAAGAACCGAAACATGTAGTAAGAAAAAATGAAAAACCTCTGTAGCAGAGAGTCGTGGCTGCCTATTCAATATCCAGTGTTGTGCTGGTACACGTTTAAACACTGGCTCTCCAAAAAAGGCAGAACCTTGATTTGTGGTATCAGTTTTTGTGGTGTAAATACTCCCGCACTGCCAATTTCAGGCCATCAGTGGGATCGACCACAAACTTGCAATAAAACCTGGAAATGAAGCCGTCACCTCTGCCACGTCAGCCCAAGCCATTTGGAGCACACTGTCCACTCGTCCTTACCCCATTTGGCTGCAGGAACAGAGTGAAATATGGAATGGTGATTCCCAGCCACGGGAAAGGAGAGGCCAGGTCAGAGTTCTCGCAATGAGACGCAGGCAGACGTTGTGAGTTGGTGACGACCTATCACAGATGTCTTCCTTAGAGGGCCCCACACTCAGTTCACCCTTTTATCCTTGCCCTTTTTCCTTCTTACTAAGGATCCAGTTATGAAGCCTAGAGCTGCAGCAGCTATATTATAACCAATAATGAGGGAGAGGCGAAAGGAATTGCAGATCTTGGCCCTAACGCCTTTCAGCCATCTCAACATCACTAGGAGTCCTTTTTCTGATATTTTTACAAGAGATAAAATACATGCTTATCTTGCTTAGGTCACTGTCATCTAGGTTTTGTGGTAAATGTAGCCAAAGGCATTCCTTCAGTGTGGGAAATCTTGCCAATGGATGCAGGCCTAGAGCAGAGACATTTCTACTGGTAGCGAAACTTTTGAGGATTTTTTTTTCCTGGAAATCACGTAATCATGATAACTTGAAAAAGTTGGCTAGTCCACTAATGATTCTGTTGGTGTGAGTCTACCTAAAATATTTCCCTTGGAGGCAGAAATTGCATTCCTAGCTCTGTACCACAAACATCCGGTGAAAAGAAAATTGGCTACATTGCCTATCACAGGCCATGGTGCACGTTTTAGAGGCCTCTGCGGACTAACTCATTGTGTGGCCGTGGCCTAGTCACTTCCCAGGCTGGTGTTTCACTTTCCTCACCCATAGAATGGAGCTAACATCCTTTCTATCTCATAGGACTGCATTAGGGAAAGGAGTTTAATAACAGATCTAGAAGGGACTCAAAACAATGCCAGGCGAGTCGTAAACACAAATGTTAGCTATTGCGATTACCGCTTTTATTCCTCACAAAGTCTTTTGAGGAGGCACTGGTATTATCTGCGAGTGGGGATGATGGCATCCACCTGTGGGGAGGGCCAGAGACTCTCAGTTGTTAACCTTGGGCCAGGTGGCCAGGTCACTGCTCAGTAGAATGTGACCATTATGAATCTGACTTAGAATACCACCAGCACGAGGCTCTTTGAGTGAGATTAGTGCCAAAATACTGTATCAGGAAAGAGAAAGAGGGGCTTTCTTGTGTGAGAGAGTGCCAGTCATTATGCATTCATTTCTGTGATGTACTTACAGGGCCTTGTGATATTTAATGAATGGGTTAAACAATGACTGACGTGTGACACAAGATATATCCCAACCACGTCACAGGGCCCAGGGAGAGGAAGGGGAGCAGAGAACACCTCAAGGATGAGGCTTTGGCAGGTAGATAGAAGAGAGAAATCTAGATGAGGAGACCTAGAATTGGGCCTGATTCTGCTATTTCTAAATTTTTTGACCTTGGGAAAAATTACTGAACTTTTCCTAACTTGTTAAAATGAAAATTTGAACTCAAGGTGCCCATCATTCTAGCTTTTAAAAGGATTTTTATTTGCTTGTTGGTTTAATATCTAGGAGATGACATCAGATTTTTAAAAATGTATTTTTAAAAAGTAATTATTTTTTTTAAATGTATAGAATTTTTTCAATGGGATCACACATCAAATAGGAACAAATGATATGAGCTTTATTTGTTTATTTATTGACAGGCAGAGTTAGACAGTGAGAGAGAGAGAGAGAGACAGAGAGAAAGGTTTTCCTTCCATTGGTTCACCCCCCAAATGGCCACCATGGCCGGCGCGCCTGCTGACCTGAAGCCAGGAACCTGGTGCTTCTCCTGGTCTCCCATGTGGGTGCAGGGCCCAAGCACTTGGGCCATCCTCCATTGCACTCCCGGGCCACAGCGGAGAGCTGGACTGGAAGAGGAACAACCGGGACAGAACTGGTGCCCCAACTGGGACTAGAACCCTGGGTGCTGGCGCCGCAGGCAGAGGATTAGCCTAGTGAGCTGTGGTGCCAGCAAGAAACATGTATCTTTAAGGGATATTTGGTAGCAGGTCTGAGAGTTAAAAGCTTATTGGGAGGCACTACTTGAATTATTGAACTTCTCTAAGCAGAAGGATGCTACAGTCAAACCAGTCCAGTACTTAGAATGACCTGAGGGGTGCCCGGGCATGATGGAGAGCTGGCGGCCACCCTCCAGGTCCAGGCCTGGGATCACAGTAACCAGAGTTTGGGAAAGAAAGGACAGGTGAAGGACACAGTGTCTTTGGGAACAAATGAACCAAGGGAGGCTTTTCTCTAGATCACTTCCCTGGGGAGGGCTAAAAATGACAGAGAATTCCGTGGTTTAGTTCAGGATTGGGGCTGGCTCAAACCAAGGGTTTCCACGGTTGTTTCATGAAGTTAGGGGTAGCATTTGAGTCCTGGGTAGTTATAATAGTTGGATTAATAGACGTCAGTTAAGCAAAGAAAACACTGTCCATATATTATGTATCTGGAGCTACTCATGGTGCGGTGTAAGGGAAAAAAAGTTCAGCGTGGCAGGAAAATGGACAGAGGAATGAGTCTCACAGGCCTATGTCTACGTGCTATAGATGCTCTGTGACCCCAGCAGAAATGTGGCCCCAGAGAATAGATCCGTTGAGTCAAGAGTATGGAATGCCCCACAAATTTCAAAAAAAATGGAAATCGATATGAAATTCTCCTGTTACCATACTATTTAACATAAAATTTCCCCATGAAATTTGGGATGTAGAGATTATCGTGAGACTTTTAGAAAAAAGGCTAACAATGTCTTTACAAGTTCCTAGAACTCACATTGAGCACTGAACTTCAGACTCAATAGTGTAGATGACCCTGAGAACAATTACCATGAAGTATGCATGCCCTACATTTTGTTTGTTTGTTTGTTTTGTAAGGGCAAGAGTTTATTGGGGAGAACCCAACAGACTGGAGGGAAGGGGCAAACAAGGAAAAAGAGAGAGAAGGAGAGTGTAAGAGAGAGGTCCAGAGACAGATCAAGAGACAGAGAGAGAGAGACAGACAGACAGACATAGAGACAGAGAGATCAGGAGACGGAGAGAAAGAGAGAGCGAGCCACATGTTCAGGAACAGGTCTTTTTAAAACTTTGCCAGGGGTGGGCAGGGAAGTAGGAGCAGTGAATCCCATTAGGATGGGTATGGGGCTGACACTGGTGGTTGGGCCATGTGGTTACCTGGCTTCCAGCAATGGCGGCCGGGGACTGGAGCCTAGGATGGTGTCAGGGTGTAGATTGCTCCATAGATAAGACTGCGCCATTTTACTAACATCCCCCCTTTTGTTTGTTATAAAGCGGGAGTTGTATGGGATTACATTAGTCCCAAAAGACCAGGAAGGGTAGAGGGACAGTGACTGTTTTTAGAGTTACTTCCTGCTGACATGGGGTGATGAGGCACTCTTCGCTGGCATGGGGCGATGTCTCAAGCTGCTGTCTCCTGGGTGGGGAGCCTAGTTTATCCCTGTAGCAGCATTTGGTTGACCACCTGGTTGCTGAGGGCCTTGGTTTGTTCCATTATTACCTCCTATAAACACTTAAACAGACACTTAGTATAAAAGACAGAGTGAGAATGGCAGCCAATGGTCCTAAGAGTGGCATTAACCAGGTAATGAGAGGATTTCATAGAGGAGAGGAAATGGGGGGGTGGTGTCTGGACCTTTGTGAGGACTGTTTGATGGACGTAGTTTAAAGCTGATCCCAAACAAGACTGTGTGAAAGGCCACTCAACTTTTGCAGATAGAGAGGTTTGTCTGTAGAGAAATTCTGAATAATCATACAACATTAAGTAGAGGAGAGGATCATCAGTACACACGGGTCAGGAGTAGAGCCATTGAAGTTAGAGTAGAGGCTATGAGTACAAAGGAATGAGACCCCAAGTGGGTCTAGAAAAAAGGACAGAATCATTCTTAGAGAACCTAAGAAAGGTGCTATGTAAGCCACGACTAAGTTTTCTGATTGAGAGGCAAATAGAACCTGACAGAAGGGGCTTGATAATAATCTGGTGGGCTTTAAGGGCCTTGTCAGTTATGAGGCCCAGACTTATCTATCTCTTCAGGGAGATAGGGAGGTGTGGACCTCTTGGGGAAGGCACCCTGTTGACTTCCATTACCTAGCTGGCCTGGGAGGAGAGCTGGCCAGGTAAAGGCAGGTGGCATCTCTAACAGGAAATGTACGGTTCTGCCTGCAATGTTGCTGACCCTACTTGGCTGTCCCCTCAGCAGCGGTGGTTACTTTGGAAGTTTTTGAGTGCAGGGCTTTTCAGCTTGGAGCCAGCAAGGTCTGTGGCTCTGACCTGAAATCCTTCGACTCCAGGGCAGTTCCATTTCCAATGATCCAACTCTTGGCTAGCAGAGCTGCCAGGGCACTTCATAAGCTGACTTCTGCTGAAGGCTTGACTTTCCACATTGAAAGCCACTGCAGTGGACTGGCCTGTTGGGCATCCTTGATGGCAGATTGCTGTGTAGAGCAGCCATTAATTGGCCTGCCACCTATCTTTACATTGCTTCTGCTGCCTAGCTTCCTCTTCCTCCTGGTTTTTGTTAAAGCAGACCAGAGCGATCCCTGCCTCCAGCTCCTGATCTCAGCTGCCCGAGAATGTGGACCACGGGAAGCAGCAGCAATGGCTCAGGGGCTTGAGTTTCTTCCACCCAGGACCTGGAAGGAGTGCCCAGCACCTAAAGGAAAAACATCACTTGGTATCTGATCGCAGTCCTTTAGCAAGATCTGAGAGTCTACTGTGACAGCTCTGTGCAAACTGTGCTTGCACTAGGGAACAAACTAGATGCAGTGCCCACCTGTATATTATGAAGAAGGTTAATGCGATCTCCCCATTGGATAGCCAGCAACAAGCCTAAGTACATTTATAATTATACACAGCCCCAAGTTCTTCTGAGGAAAGGGTGTGATGAGAGCATAAGGATTTCAACTTTTATTTATTTGAAATGCAGAGTGACACAGAAAGAGAGGGAGAGACAGAGAAAGAAAGAGATCTTCTATCCATTGGTTCATTCCCCAAATGGTCACAGCAGCCAGGGCTGGGTCAGGTTGAAGCCAGGAGCTTGAGACTCCATCTGGGTTTCCCACAAGAGTGTTGGGGGCCAACTACCTGGTCTATCCTCTGCTGCTTTGCCAGGTACAGTAGCAGGGAACTGGGCTGAAAGCAGAGTAGCCAGAACTCGAACCAGTGCTCCAATATGGGATGTCAGTATTGCAGGCAGGCACCTAACCTGCTGCACCAAAATGCTGGCCACTGGACTAATTCCTTTTCATATTGGGAATACCATATCTGTGATCCTGGGCAGTCTCATTCCAGGGAAACTGATCCATGTAAGTTCACAGAGGGACCTGAAACATAAATAATTCCATTTATTTTTCCATTGAGTAGACCATGTCTGAACAGATTTTTTGCATTCAAATTTTGCAAATGTAAATTTTGCAACCAATTTTGAGGGTTCATCTAACTGTAAAAGATTAGCAGCTGATTTTTCTAAAAAAATGAAATGATTAAATAGCATAATTAATCTACCTTCAGTTCTCTGGGTATCCCCTTTAATCTGAAGCTCTTGCCCTCCTTCCTACCTCGGCTAACCACTTTCTCTGGCCACACTCCTAGATCTTGGTGTTACCCCAAGCTACCCCAGCTTCATGATTTCAGTTTCAAGTATCCCGTTCTCAGACTTCGCTCCGGTTTTTGGGAACAGCTCCCAACTCCAGCAATTTGTGGGCCTGATCAATGCTATCATCTTTCCAACATCTCATATTCATTATGTCCTCACTTCCCTCCTGGTCACACAGTCCCCAATAGTCACTGCCTTGCCTACTGGCCACCCTCTGACCTTTTATCTCCATGACACCCACCTACCCAAAGGCATCCCTGGTTACACTCACCAATGCCTCCTTATGCCAACTGAGGCTGCAGAAAAATCCACAGCCGTGTTGACTGTTCTTCCTTTAAATTCATGACCATGACCTCAAGTGGGTACTTCATAGTACTGTGTGGTAGTTCATTGGCTCTCAGCTTCCCCCAGAACATGATGGTTGCATATTGCTCCTATGTCTTCCAGCCTACACATTTCTTCCCCCCTCTGCCATTCTCAGAACGCAAGGGCCTTGGCTACCTCATGGAGAGAAGAGAGCGGTGAGCGCCCCAGATCCCCTTCTCTGCAGCCACCAGCCTGTATGCATCTGGGGGCCCTCATACCCTGCTCTCGCTCCAGTCACTAGCTCCTCTATGCGCATGCGCCGTGCCTCCCGCCCCTCTCCTGTGGGCTTCTGCAGCCCTGCACCAGATCTTCGCTCTGTTGGAAGAGTGGAAGCCCACCCCCAGATCACGTGCTCTTTCTCCTTCCCTTCCCTTCCTTCAAGACCTCTTTCTTGACCGTGAGGTTTTTCCTGTCCCTATAGAAATAACCTCTCTTACCCTGCTTTTCCGTCCCTTGGACCACCACATAGCATGTGTGTGTATTTAATTATCTGTCTGCCATGATGAGGAGGGGATTTGTATCTGTTTTGTTTGCTACCGGATCCCCGATCCCTGAGATACAACAGTGCATGCTTGCTTCCTTTATTGACTGACTGATTCATTCATCAGCTGTTTATTTATATTTTTTAAAGGTTTATTTTATTTATTTGATAGGCAGAGTTAGAGAGAGAGGTAGAGACACAGAGAGGTCTTCCATCTGCTGGTTCATTTCTCCAATGGCTGCAATGGCCAGGGCTGGGTCAGGCCGAAGCCAGGAGCTTCTTCTGGGTCTACCCACATGGGTGCACGGGGCCCAAGCACTCAGGCCATCCTTTGTTGCTTTCCCAGGCACATCAGCAGGGAGCTGGATTGGAAGTAGAGCAGACACTAACTAGCACCCACACGGGGTGCTGGTACTGCAAGCCGGGGCTTTAACCTGCTGCGCCACAGCCCTGGCCCCTCATCAGCTGTTTAATGAGCTCCTCTTCGGTGCCAGACACTGCTTTGAGCTTATAGTAGCAGCACAGTATTCTGAATGTCCTGCTCTTTTGGCTCTGTGCTTAGACAGTGATAAGTGAAACATCCACAGGCAACTAGGGACAGAGGATGCAAAGTGTGAGAGCAGGGGTGGGTGACATTGCAGATTGGGGTTGGGTGGGTCTCATTGAGTACCGACATCCGAGTGCAGACTTGAGGGAGGCCAAGCAGTGAGCCTGCAGACACCCTGACGTCACTGGGGAGGATTTCTGGGAAGGGAACGGCTAGTGCACAGGTGCTGAGCCCACAGGATGCCCAGATTGTTCCAGAAGAATGAGGAGGCCAAGGTGATTCGAAGTGAGCAAGAGGGAGAGTAGGAGCCCAGGTCAGAGTGGTAAAGGAGGGTGAGATGGAGAGATTACACAGGGTCTTGTACACACTGTGAGTGCTTTTAGTCTGAGTGAAACTGTGAGCCAAGGAGAGACTTCTAACACCCGTAATACAATGATATTTACAGTTCCCATTCAAGTTTTTCCAACTGTCTCAATAATGCTCTTTTAAAAGGAGTATCCACATTTTATTGCCATTTAAAGAAGTAGCTTGTACAAAGGAAAAAATAAAATTCTATACCATGTGTAATATTAATAATCATTATTTGGAGCTGTGAAGACTATATGAAAAAGGCTATTTATAGATTTTTTTAAAATTAACAGCTTTATTATGTAGTCATATAGCCCCTCATCAGGATCCAATCAAGGAACACACATGTAATTTTGTCATGTTTTAGAAGTGAATTAATTAGTGATATTTGAGAGGGAGGGAGAGAACCAGGGAGCACATTCTTATCTGCTTGTTCACTCCCCAAACGCCTGCAACTACCAGGCCTGGGCAAGGCCAAAGTCCAGGAGCTGAGAACTCAATCCAGGTCTCTAAGTGGGTGACAGGTCAGCCATTACCTGCTGCCTCCCAAGGTGTGCATTAGCAGGAAACCGGAATCTGCAGCAGAGCCGGGAATCCAACTCAGGTGCTGATGTAGGATGTGAGCCTCTAAATCATTAGACCAAACACCTGTTCCATCATCACATTTAAAAAAATTTTTTTAAAGGTTCATTGTATTTCAAAGGAAGAGAGACACACACAAAGAGGCAGAGAGACAGACAGAGATCTTCCATTTGCTGGTTCACTCCCCAAATGCCTACAGCAGCCAGAGCTGGACCAAAACCAGGAGCCCAGAACTCCATCTGAGCCTCCCATGTGGGTGGCAGGAACCCAAGTATTTGAGCCATCTCAGGAGCTGCATAAGCAGAAAGCTGGATTGGAAGTGGAGTAGCTGGGACTAGAACCAGACACTCTGATAGAGGGTGCAGGCATCCCACATGGCAACTTGAGCTGCTGTACCAAATGCCTACCCATCATATCTTTTAAAAAATGGTTGTATTGAGATATAATTCACATGTCAATTTGCCAAAGTATACAATTCAATGGCTTTTAGTGCATCTGCAGAGTTGTGCAACCAGCACCAGATGCAAATTTTAGAAAAATATCATCACCCCATAACCTTTAGCTATCAGGTTCCTCAAATCCCCCAATACCTCATCAATCTACTTTCTGTCTCTATGAATTTGCCTCCTCTGAATATACACATGGAAGCATACAAAATGTGGTATCTACTTTGTTTCAGTTAGCATACTGCCTTCAAGGATCATCCACATAGCATGAACCAGTACTTCATTCCTTTTGTTGGCTGAATAATGGTCCCTTGCATGGGTCCGCCTTATTCTCTTTATCCTGGGAGGCTTGTGAGCAGTGGCGGGACCTGATCTGATTGTAATTAACAAGGGTCTCTCCTCTGTTGTTCCAAGGAGCATAGAATGAACGACTGTGTCACCTGCTGCATTAAGGGAAAATAAGATGAGATCCAAGAATTGACCAGTAAGCACTCAAGTCGTTTAATGAAGAAGGGAATTTAATTAGCATAAGTATTGATGTCTAATTTATAAATGGAATTTTATGGGTTTCCTTGTATTTCCTTTGAATAATTAAATATGAAATGCAGATGTAATAATTAATTAATAATAAATTCAATTGGCTTGCCAGACACACAAAGGTAAATGGACAATTGGAGAGTATCATTATTTGACATTCGTCTTTGAGGTTTTCCTTTTTTTTTTTTTAAAGAGAGATTTATTTATTTGAAAGGTAAAGTTAGAGAGAGAGAGAGAGAGAGAGACAGGGAGAGACAGAAAGAGAGAGATATTCCATGTGCTAGTTCATTTCCCAGATGTCCACAACAGCTGGAGCTGGGCTGATCTGGAGCCAGGAGCCAGTTTTTTCCAGATCTCCTTCATGGGTGCAGGGATCCGAGCACTGGGGCCATCTTCCTCTGCTTTCCCAGGTGCATTGGCAGGGAGCTGGATTGAAAGTGGAGTAGACAGGACTGGAACCAGCAAGGGTGCCTGAGCTTGAGGCTTCACCCACTTCACCACAGCGTTGGCCCCTGATTTTTTTCTCTATATTGCTGGTGAAGATTCTTTTGGTTCATGTGAAATCTATCCCTCAGAATAATTATTCTTCTCCAAATGTAACTCAACATTATGGGAATTATTCACGATTCAGTGCCAGCTTTTAGATAGTAGGCCAACAGGGAAGTTGACTCTTGCAAGGTTATTTTCAATGCCTGTGCAGATCACACAGATAAGAGTTGTTTAAGCCTTTTAGGGGTTGATGTCATCTAAAAAATATAGTACAGGGCCCTGCATGTGGAGTAGGGGTAAACTGACCATCTAGGACACCGGCTTCCCAGATGGGTCCCAGATGGAGTTCCGACTGCTCCACTTCCCATCCAGCTCCCTGCTAATGCTCCTGGGAAAGCAAAGGAAGATGGCCCAGGTCCTTGGACCCCTGTACCCACGTGGGAGACCCGGAGGAGGCTCATGTGTCCTATCTGGCCCAGCTCTGGCCATTGCAGCCATTTGGGGAGTGAACCAGCAGATGGAAGACCTCTCTCTCTCTCTCCCCCTTTCTATATCCCTGCCTTTCAAATAAGCAAATAAATCTTTAAAAAAAAAAAAGTACAAATTGGATCACAAAATTTAGAGTTCTTAAGATAGCTCCTTGGGGTATCTGTCATGATTTGGATCGTGGGATCCCGGGTCGGCACAAAGTCCATCTCCTCACTCAGGGTTTGGTATGGGCACATGCAGTGCCAAGTAGCCTGTCTAATTCTGGATACAACGTCTGGGGCCTGCAAATGTTGGGGGAGTGCCTGCGGGGGCCAGGAAAACTCGAGGGGAAAAGGCGCACGTCGGAAGACACTTGTCAAAAACGCGCTCCACGTTTACTGGGCAATGGGGGTGGGGGGCGGCGGTGGACCGCGTTAACCAAGATTTCAGAAAATAAACCCACGGAACTTCCCGTGCAGAGAAGGCACCCCCGGGGCCGCTCCACGGCGGCTCCAGGAGGCAGCGCTGGGCGAGCCAGATCGCCGCCCGCGCCGGTTTCTCTCCCCGGAATAAACGGGGCGTGGGGCTGCGGGCGGGGGCGGGCGCTGTCCGCGGGCACCGGCAGAGCTGCGCTCGCGCCGCCGGGCCGGGAATTTGGAGAGGATCCCTGGTCGGCAGGCGGCGGCGGCGGCGGCGCGCGGGTGCGCGTGTGAGGGAGCGAGCGAGCGAGCGAGCCGGCGGGCGGGCGGGCAGGCGAGTGCGCCGGGTATTGGCAGCCGAGGCGTGGAGGCTGGGCGGCTCCGACTCCCTGACGCCAGCGCGACCAGATCCATCCAGGCTCCGGGAGCGGGCGGGCGGAGGACGGAGAGGCCGAGCGGCTGAGCCCGGGCCGCGCGGGACCCCGCTCGCCCAGCCACTCGTGCGCCCGCGCGGACAGGCGCGCCGCCAAGCCGGTAAAACGCCACAGACCCGAACCCAACTTTGCCTTCTGCCGCATCCCCGCCCTCCGCCCGGCGCCCTGCGTGTCCGAGCGCCTCCGCCGCCTCGGCCAGGGCGGGCGCGGGCTGCGGCGCGAGGGGGCTCTGCCCCGCGTGGGGCGGACCGCGGACCCCCACCCCCACCCCGGCCCCCAGCACCATGATGGCGCCTCCCGGGGCCGCTGTGAGGAGCGGACCTGCCGGCGGGTCCTGCCCTCGTGCCGGGTCGCCTCGGGCCAGGACTGCCCGCGCGTCTTTGTTGGGTCGGCGGTGGGGAAGCCGCGTTCCTCGGCCCCCCGCCCGGGGCCTGCCCACCGCGGGGTCGCCTCCCCCTCCGCCCCGCGTCCCCGCGTCCCCTTTCCCTGTCCGCAGCGGCGCCGAGGCCCGGGCCCCGCGGGCCCATTGTGTCCCGCGCCGCCGGCCGGGGCGACCCTTGCGGGGCCCGCAGAGGACGGCGGCCGGCGCTGCCCGCCTGGAGGAAGGGGGCCGCCCTGAGGAGAGACGGGTGGGCTCCTCCGCATCCCACGCGGGTCCCCCTCCGCGGGCCCCCAGGGAGCCTCTTTGGGGGTCGAGGTCAAGGAAAGTTCGCACCGAAATTCCCTCTAATGTATTCAAAGCTGTGGCGGCGGCGCGTAATTTTTTCCCCCCTTCTTCCGCCTCCACCCCCTGCGTCTCGCAGCGAGTGTCGTCTCATTCCTTTCCCTTGACCGGATTCGATTGCCTCACTGCGTGTGCATTCGTGAGTTCGCCGCCGAACAACTGCTCCTTTGCTGCGCGGGGGCCCCGGCCGTGCCGGTGTTAGTGGAGCGAGGTGGGGGGCGGTGGGCGTGAGGCAGGCGGGCCGCGCGGGGCTTGTTCGCCTGGTGCGCTGGAAGGGAGCGCGGCCCCTGCCCGTGCCCGGGGCCGGGAGGAGGAACGGCTCCCTGGCCCGATCGCCGCTCCACCAGCGGCTGCGGCTTTTGTTTATTTGGAAGCGCATGCGATTTTTAAGTGCGCGGTGCGCCGTACCCGGGGAGGCGCTTTTCCTGCCGAACGCCGAGGTCGGTCTCGGAGAGAATCTGCTCCCCGGGAAAGCAAGCGCTTCCGTGAGTGCCGGGGCTACCCGGCCCTGCGCTTCCCCGCCGTGTCCTCTTCCCGTTGGATCTGATTCCAAGTATGTGGAATGATAGAAGTTGCATGATTTCTGTCTTCCTGTGGCTGAAACTCCCAGCAGCTTGGGCAAAGAAATCTCTCTCCCCGCTCTCTCTCTCTCTTTCTCTCTCTCTCTAACACTCCCGACTCTCGGTGCATGCCCACACCTCGGCGGCACCATGAGAAAACTGCTCCCTGCCCGTGCCGATGTTTCGCCCTGTTCGTAATGACCCCTCTACAGGGTATTGGAGGTGGCTGAGCTGGCTTGGAACCACTGTTTGAAAAGCAGGGAGGCAGAAGCGACGTGCGCGCGGCCCCGGCATTTTTTCAGTTGGTGTGAATATTTTTGCATCAGTGTTATTCTGATGTGGGTGCCAGGCCTAAGTACGCTGGCTGTACTGATTAAAGTGTCTGTCCTCCTCCCTCCCTCCCTCCTTCCCATTTGCAGTTACTTGATATCTCGGTGCAGGTGGCGCACCATTTGTGTAATGCTGCAGTTCTTAGGGAACTGTCACCAGGGCCCGGAGAGATGATTTTCTGGAGGTGGGTGGTGCCAGACCCTCGGAGGATCCAGGCAGCGTCGGGTTTCTTCCGAGGGTAGGGATTTGTCCTTGGTTTAGTTTTGACCCCACCACCCATAGGTATGTAACCAAGGACATGTCGCCTTCTGCAGAAGTACCCTTTAGTTTGATACCCTTGAAGAGCCGGTGACTTTCCCACTTCAGAGGGAGGACAGCTTTTAAGCCATTAAAATGTTAAGCCCTTACACCTCTTGGAATTTGAGTCAGTTTTTTTTTTTTCCTACTGAGTTCATTAAAGTATTAAAAGAAGGTAAATATCATTTTCCCAGGCACACTTATTAGTGAGAGACTAAATTTCAAGTTTGCAATGTTGATCTCCAGCAATTCTGGATTTAAGGTACAATGTAGTAGCTTGGTTGATTGGAAGAAGAGTAAACTCGAGTGTCATTAGGCGAGCCTATTTAAGCTGCAGTCGCCTACATAATCAAGGCCAAGTTGTGTATGTATAAAAGATCTCATTTATGTAGTCTTACAAGGCTAATGGAGGCATCACGGAGGCTTTATAAATAATGTAAGTTGTGTATAATGTAGAGTCTCCAGAGACGGCAGAGAAAGCATCATTACCAGCCTTTTCAACCTGCTTGAGATCTTAAATTGATTTACAGCACTGAACTGGTGCAAAATGATACATCAGGATGACATGGGGTCAGCCTGTAAAAGTCTATGATGTCAGCCTATTAGTTCAGTCATCATAATTAAACCATATTACAGGGCAGCTAAGCAGGAGTCTGGCCTTATGCTTCAGATATGGGTGGTACACAGATTTTGTTTATAGGGGAAAGGCCAAGATGGCCAAGAACGCTAGCGTTTTGGCTTGCCGAACAATGAATTTCTGAAAAAAGAAAATGAAGATAAATGCAGAGCTGTTAAGTCTGCATTGTGTAAGCAGCTTTCCATTTAGTGGTGAGGAACCACATGCACTGAGGGTGCTGATAAGGACCTTTGCAGCTCTGATCCAGGCACTGAGGCCGGCTGTAAGCGAACCTGAATTTAACTTAGCCTTAGGGACCTTCTAAAATATCAGAGGACCACATACTTTTTATCTCTGATCCTTTTATTAGCACCGACTTTGCTGTGTATTAATATATCAGCTGACATGTTATTCCTTTAGTCGCAGTTCCCAGGCCTCCACTGAAAACACAGGCAATTAAATTGAACATATGACCAGTTCTTGGGATAGGAGACCCTTGGTTTTTGCTTAAATTTCTTAGAATCCTTTTTCGGTCTATGGATCATTGAAACTGTGCTGTCCATTAAAGTAGCCGTAACCACAAGTGGTTATTTAAGTTGCAACTAATTAGAATGAAATAAGAATTAATTTTCTCAGCACTAGTGACATTTCCAAAGCGCCCAACAGCCACAAGCGACGAGTGGCTGCCATATGGACAGTGTGCCCCTAGAACAGTTCCATCGTCATGGAAGGTGCTGTCAAACCGGCCTTACCCGTTACCTCTAAGGAGTCTGTGGGGTCAAAGACAGAGACGTGCACATGTCAATCATTTGTTCCACTAACTAGCTGTTCTCATCAAAGAAACAGTTTCAAAGGGACAGCTGAAAGGACTGGATAAAATGATGACATTAATTTAGATTTTAAGTAACTAATACTTCTGAAGTTTGCTTTCATTTCTTTTACAAGGAAGCTGTAATAGAGTATTAAAAAGACTTCAGGTTTTTTTTTGCTGAAAATCAGGTGATCAAATCATGCCCTGCAATCTTGGTACCCAAAAATTTTAAAAAAGAATGTAGATCGTATTTATCCTAATTTGAGTTAGGGCATTGGGTAGAAGAAATAATTGTAGCTATTTTTTTCCTGAGGTTTTACTGTGTGCTAGGCATTTGTACAATTCACATATCTCATTTAAGCCTTAAGCACATTTTACAGGTGACGGAACTAAAATCAGAGTAATTCAGTATCTCATCTCAGGCTGCTTTTGACCAGTTGAGTGATCATGATATGTAATCTTAGCTGGGCATGGGCAAGGCAGTTCTGCCTCTCGAGCCTCATTCTTATCTATTTTTTTTTTTTTATTTTCCATCTGGAATACCCACTCTTTATTCTGCTGGGATTTATTATATACATGACTTTGCTTTTATTTATTAAGCCCTTCAACAAATTTGCTCACTACCGTGCTTTTCAAAGCTGTCCTCTCCTATTGTCCCTTTGTAAGTGATTAAAAAAGGAAAAATAATGTTAACAGCTAATAATGTTAATCGTTGTCAAAGCAGCACATAATTCGAAAAATAAATCTGACATAAAATTAATGCATTTCAAAACCAAATCGGTTTTATCTCTGCTTTTCAGAGTAATTCCTGCCACTTTGCCCTTGTGTTTTCTTGTGTAATCACAAGCTGATGGTCGTGATGAAGATTATTCTAGTTATCTATCTTTTCAAAATGAGTATGTCTTCCTGGGCTGTTAAACACTACAGCTTGAGATAAGGGTAGTTCATTACAAAATCCATAGGTTTTTTTTTTTTTTTTTTTTTTTTTTACATTTAATGGCAACTTTTGTGTAATGTCTTATAATACAGTTATTACCTTTTTTTGGTCAGGGCTATTTAAGAAATTGTGGATCCTCCATCCTCTCATTACTCCCATCCTCTCATCCAAAAGTGTTTACACACCCTGGCAAATGTCTGTATACACCTAAATACCCAAAGTGTGTGGTCTTTCAGGGAGAGTACCTTGGTGGCGCTCCTTGAAAGTGTGTTCATAGATGTTCAGATCTGTAGTTGTCTTTTCAAAGAACAGAGATATTTAGTGCTAAAAGTTGCAATGAAGATTTTTCTAATCCAGGTGGTTCAGATCAAGACGAGCAGTGCGAGTCCCCTAGAAGGTAACGGACTTGTCTCAGACTCCCTGTCCAGAGCTGGGATGAGGGAAAGCCAGAACCTTCTCAGTGCTGGGAGTGTTCACTAGTGTGCTTCCTTCTGCTGCGCTCACTGTGTGTCCGAGGCTTTGGTCTGAGCATATCCAGTGAATTTGGGACAGGTAGGAAAGAAGAATTTTTGGCATGATACAGACTTTTTATATCTAACCTTGTTTGAGCTAAGTTTGAATCAAGTCTGACAGCTGTAGAGAGATGGTTGTTTTATACAGATTAAAATCGATTTTTTCTTTCTGAAAATGGAAAAGAAAAGCCCTAGGTCTAATTTAATCAATGGGACCTTATTAGAAAGTGGGAGACCCAAGTTCAAATTAAATCTGATCCACAGGGAAATACGTGAATCTCCTTTTGACTCTCAAAAGCGAATCACATTTTGCACCAAAAGCTGAAGTTGGAGGGAGTCCTTTAGACAAGAATCTGGAGGATATCAGAGGGAGTTAGAAAGGTCTGAGGAGAAAGGACTATTTAAATATAAAAAGGTGCAGAAATCAGTATTAAGTCATAAATGCTTTTGAGGTACGTGAATGTTCTGTTCTGGGACGTCTCTATATGGTTTTACTTTTTGATACCAAGATTGAAGGGTGGGATTTGATAACAAACGGCGGCCCCCTGAAATCTCTGGACTCTTCTGTTATTTTCTGGTAGCACAAATCTTCAGTCTAATCTGGTGATGTGTCATCAGATTTGCAGTAAAAGTACCTGAAGTGTTTGTAACACTTGCATTGCTGTAGGTTCCTTAGAAAAGCCAGACAAAAACCAAGTCATTACTCTAACGTATTCATTCTGATGTGTGCTGTTGAGATGGTGGCAGTTTTAAGAGATGCACAGCTGGTCTTTATAGGTAAAAAAAAAAAAAAAAAAAAAAAAAAAAAAAAAAAAATCTGTAGCAGGCTCTCCAGAGTGTTCACTGGCATAGAGAACCCATCTTTCATACAGGAAAAGCCAAAAGTTTCATAAACAGTTCAACTCCACTGACTGGACCAGAGTCGTAGGAGGGTGCTGGGAACCGCAGTATTTGCATAGTGATCTTTGTAATTTTTGACAGAAGCAAAAATTAGAACTTCAGAGAAGGCTTCTTAAAAATAAAGCATCAGAGCTTCTAGGGTAGGGAGCCCTTAACCTGGTGATTTCCTCAAATCCCTCCTCTTCTTGGCTCCAAGTGTTTGGAAAAGAAACCTGATGTCTTATAAGCACCCAGGTCTGTGGTGTGGTAGGTTGGTTTTCTTAACCAATTTTTTGACATGGTAAGCCTGAATTTAAAGAAAGAACACATACACATACAGCTATCAATTATGTGTCTGCATGCTTGGAAGCTCAAGATGCAAACCAGTGTTCACTGTGTCATGCTTAGGGAGTGGAGGATCTAGAGGTCTATATTGATTCAGAAATATACTTTTATACGTAATTGTTAATGCTTTATTTGTAGCTCCCCTTAATTTTAGTGCTATAACAATAGTTTTTTTTTTTTTTTGGTACAATCTCAGATGTTAGAGTATAGTTACACAAATTATTCATTCATTTTCTTCTCCTTGTCTATCTTTTGTGGTTTTCTTGTGGTGTGTTTAAGCAAAGTGGAAGTATTTCAGGACTTTATAGTCCTTTTTGTCTTTCAGTTTCAAACACCACAAGAAAAAAGGGGAAACTAATTATCTTGCAGTTATTATAATTAGGCATTAAATTAAGTCATTGGTCATTTATCGAAGTACAAGATCTTTGTTTAGACTGAAAAAAGCATGTCTTTTGCATGGAAGAGGATTATTAAATAGGTCCTTGTTTGATGGTTTTGGTGCTTTATTGTTAATAAATGTATGCTTCCTTTATTCTGTGAAATTAATTCTGAGGGGCTCAGTAATTAGTGATAAGACACAAAAAATGGTAAATGCAGCAGCATTGTAAGAGTTGCTGCAAGGTGATACAGGAGTGAGCTCTCTGGACAATGCACGTGAGGGGTTGGGATGTGGAGAGGAATGGGGTCTGCTTAGGTACAACGGAGAGAGACATTCTAAGCAGAGTAGTGGCCTGGAACGCTTGGGAGTGTCCTTAGACCAGCACTGTCTGGTAGGATTTCTGCAGTAGCAGAAATGTGCTGTGTCTGTGTCGGGTAATACAATAGCCATGGCCTATCAGACACCTAAAATGTGGCTGTTGCAAACGAGAAACTGCATTTTAAAATCTGAATTATGTGTCAGTCGCCACACGTGGCTGTCACGTTCAACAGCACAAGTCTGGAGAGCAGTGAGCAGCTCTGCCGGACCTCAGTGGATGTTACTGCGGAGCCCAGTGTGGTGGTGTGCAGGAGACGTTCAGGAAGGTTACGTCGGGGTGTGAGGTTGAGGGACTTGCAGTGTCAGCCTGGGGGGCATTGGGAAGTTACCGACAGTGTTTGAACCTACAGTTTGGATTGGAGGGGCAGGCATAGAGTCTGGATGGCAGGAAATTTAGCAACAACAACAAAAAGCTATTGAGTGTCCCATGTAATGGTAAAGGTGGAAATATAAAGAGAAGGTTTTTTGTGTTTTTTTTTTTGCGGATAAAAACCATGAAGACTTGGTGATTATATGGGTATAGAGTAATGAGAGAGAAAGAACAAGAGAGAGCAAGCTACAAGAGATTATCCTTAAATTGCCAGCTTCACTGGCTAGAAAATTAATAAGTCATTACTTAAGGATGGGGAGAATAGTTGCAGAAGGAATGAGGATTGTGTGTTAAGTTAGAACTGACATGTTGAATTCAAGGTGGGCTGTCCAAGTGGAGGTGTTGTCCAGACAGGTTGGAGACGGGAACCACAGTTTAGGGAGGAGTCTCCAGCCTGGCGGTCATCTCCTGAGCATTCCGAGAGGACTAGGAAGAGAGAAACAGAGCTGCTGGTTGACTTCCCCCGGGGCCCACGGTTAGGAATCAGGAAAGAGGCATGTTTGAAATAGGTAACAGAAGCAACTGGATGCGGTGTGGGATCAGAGGAGTGGCGAGACCAGGAGGCCCGCAAGAAAGGCCAGAAGGCAGTTCCGAGGGGGAAATGCGTAGTTCAGGGTGAAGACCAAGTCAGGTTAACCGAGTGAATGCAGTTGTGGGGAAATGACTGAGTGTATTAAAAAATGAGAAATAGGTTCTTAAACGCCCTCGAGTGACTTGCTTTTCAAAATAGATGAGACCTGGTCAGAATCAAGGGTCGAGGGAAAGAAGTTAGTGCAGAGAAATGAAAGACGGTGAGGCCTGTGGTCTGGAGTGCAGGCGACAGAATACTGTCGGTGGAGGGCGGGGTGTCCAAGTGGGAGAGGAAAGCACAGAGCAGAGCTGGGGCCAGCTTGTGCTGATCCTTGTGGTGGTGTTGGCAGAAGAGAGCCCTGTGTTGAGATGACGAAGGGAGAGATTCAGCAAGAGGTAAGGGAAGTGGAGGAGACGTTTGGGAGAGCTGTTGTAGGTGGTGTGCCAGGGACTCTGGAGACCTGGAGTGAGTGTGACAGCTGGGAGAGGTTGATGAGGCTGGCTGCACAGTGGGCCAGGTAACTACCGCTTTCTGGTGTGACTCTGTGGCCCGGTGGGCCTGGGGAGAGCAGGTGGGTTCAGAGACGAGACTAAATCAGATTGGCCAGGTGGAGCTCTGTGTCCCTACTCTCATCCTCTGTGTCATTTCGGGAAAAGGGCCCGTTAGCTCTTGTGTCTCCCTCACGTGGAAAGTGGAGATTCTGGGTGCAGCCTCAGGATTGCTGGGAAGATGGAATGAGTCCCTCTTCCATATTTCAGCTCATGTAAGATGCTGTTCTGGGTAAGGCGTTCTAGGGGACACAATGAATTCAGTAGGATGCGCTGTTCAATGTGAAACTTCTGGTTTCAGAGGTGTGGAAGTGGAAGGGAAAAGTGCACCTTACAGTCGGTGAAGTACGTGATGCCTAGGACTTGGTACATAACAAACATTCAGAATATTTTCGCTGTTTTTAAAAATTGGTGTTTTTCTGGAGCCTGGAAAGTGGCTGTGGCCACTATCAAGTGCGGTCTAGATAAAGGAACCCCAGGTTGTAAGGCAGCTAATGAACCAGGTGGATTGAGGAGAGTGAAGGCATGGGACTCCCAGCAGTGGAACTGTGGAAGCAGCAAGTTTGGGGATTTGTAGATGGAGCATTTGCCTGACAATTTTAGATAAAGGCTTTTAAGGAGAGTGCAGTAATTGAGCTAAGAGAAAAATCTCTGTAATGATTTAGAGAGGTCACTTAAATTGCCCAGAATGCTTAAAAATAAGTATTCTGGATTTGTCTGTGGTTTTCTTACAGCATTCATTAGTGATTTTTTTTTTAAAAAAAGTGTCAATAGGAAAAGGGAGATTGACTTATGCCATTTCCAGGGGCAGGGGTGGGCATTGACACTGTGAAGCCCTTCTGAATGTGCGAAGGAAAGTTTTAAGGTTTGACAGTTTTGGGGTGACCGAACATACAAACACAACCCGAAAGACGGATAACAGAGTTGTGGAAACGCCACCACTTACAGAAGAATTGGTCGAGGATACGAATGAGCCGTTCACCAGCGAGATGCCGACTACTAATGAGCGTAGGATGTTCAGCTGTGTCCCAGGGCAGACTGTTCACTGCACTGAGGCTGGGGTCTTCGCCTGTACTTTGCTGGGTTTTGTCTGTACGCCTTGTGGGGCAGGAAGGACCCATCTGGGAAAGCCAGGCTCTTCTCACCGCAGGAAGGGAAGCCGCAGTTTGCCGGCATCCTAAGAGAACCTGAAGCTCCAAGGAGGCACAAACAATCCGAGCTGGAGTCCGTAAGAGGCAGGCGGTTCCATCTCCTTGATCGTGCCCTCTGAGACGTGATTGGGAGCCAGGACTCTCCGTTTCAGAATGTGAGGTGTTTCTAGCCCTTCGGGGACTGTCAGTTCCCTGCAGTTTCTTAAGCAGCTGGTGTGATGGATGAGCCTGAGAGACAGCAGCGCTTCCTGAGCGTGTTGGAACACACCTTGTTCTCTCCTACCTGTATTGCAGGATTGGATTTTATACTTCTCATTTACTCATTCATGTGAGACACAGTGATGGTTTTGATTATTGAGATGGACTACTTTATGAGGTATTAAAATGAAGTGAAAAAAGTTCCCACATGTAGTAAAAACCTCTTAGAATTCTTTTTTTTTTTTTTTTTTCCTTTTAAAGAATTTTAAAAAGTTCATCTTCACGTTTACTTTCCAGGTTTTCTCTTAAGGATAATAGTTAGTGATCCTGAGTTTTCGAAGACTTTTCAAAAACTGCCCCTAACAGCAGGTCTGCGGGTTATTGGTAGGCTTCTTCCCTCGCTAATTACCATCAGTGTTCAGCATTTTCTTTCCTACCTGTGGGACACAATCAGACTTGGCCTGCATCCTCCGCCTCTCCATCTGCTTTCTTTACAGTGACCTGGTGGTGTTTCAAGGTCGAGGCATTTGCCTCTCTCCCACATGCTTACCACTTGTCATGCTACCCGTAGGCCCCTTCTGAGTGAGGAGTGACTGGGAGTACGAGCTGGTGTGCATTGGTAGGACCTGCCACTCAAGCTCTGGACACGAAGTTGCAGAGGGAGGATGAAGGCTGGGAAAATGAGTTAACTTTATCAGACAGTAACTCTTCCATGCTGTGGATGATGCTATAGAAGTTGCATATTCAGCCGGTGCTAAAGCTCAGGACAGCTGATTGTATATAGCTTGCCATCTCATTATAACAGCTTCCTGTTTTGCTTTTTTTCCCATTGCTGGCTTTGAAGTGTGGCATAATTAATAACAGCCTCTTTATTCCCCTCGTGTGTTCATGTTTGTGTGCTCTGGGTTTTTACTTAGTTTGTTCAAGCTTGAGGGAATGTTAGATTGGTTTTAAATATTTTTCTGTTAACTGTGAACAACTGGTTATCATGTGAATGATTGGCACAAAAACTGGCATTTATTGCATTTAAATACTGGAGAGTTTTATCAAATTGTGTGGACTGAGACGTTGTTCTGTGTTCTAAGATAGCCTCCTGTAAAAGGAGTGCTTCCTCACTGTGGGATTTGTTAGATCAGCATTGACCAATTCAGCAAGCATTTCATGCATTCCTACTGTGTGTCTAGCACAGATTCTGTTTTAGGGGAGATAGAACAATGTAAGTCCGTTTCTGCTTTGAAGAAGCAGTCTAATTGGTAAAAGATTGCATGAATATGAACAGTTCATAAGGGGTGGACATTGTGGTCCAGAGGGTTAAGCTGCCACTTGGGACACTTCATCCCATATGGAGTGCTGGTTCAAATCTCAGCTCCTCCACTTCCTTTCCAGATTCCTGCCAGTGTGCACTCTGGGAGGCAGCAGATGTTGGCTCAAGTGCTTGGGCCCCTTTCACGTAGCTGAGAGACCTGGGTGGTGTCCTGGGCTCCTGACTTCATCCTGGCCCAGCCTTCGTTGTTGTGAGCATTTGGGAAATGAATCAGTGGGTAGGAGATCTCTGTGTCTTTGATCTTCTACCTTTCAAGTAAGATGAAAATAAGTAAAAATAAACATTTTGAAAGAAGTTACAAACCATAGGTGTTAATATTACATGGTCTTTTTAAATAACTGACTTTAAAAAAAGATTTATTTATTTTATTATTTATTTGAGAGGAAGAGTTACAGACAGAAAGAGGGAGAAGCAGAGTGAGGTCTTCATCCTTTGGTTAACTCCCCAAATGACAACAAGGGCCAAAACTTGGCCAGACAGAAGCCAGGAGCCAGGAGCTTCTTCCAGGTCTCTCATGTGGGTGCAGAGGACCATCTTCCTCTGTTTTCCCAGGCCATCAGCAGAGTTGGATTGGAAGAAGAGCAGCTGGGACTAGAACCAGAGCCCATATAGATTGCCCATGCTACAGGTGGAGGCTTAAGCTACTGTGCCACAGCACTGGCCCCAATTTCACTTATAGTTGGGATAGTCTTTCAAAGTCAAGGATTGGGAAGGAAATCTGATGCACTTGGCAGAGTTGTTACTTCCTGCCAACTTCTATCTTAGTTCATTTTTGAGTGTCTCTTTTCGTGTTTCTACTAAACTTCACGTTGTGTCTCTTACACACTTGATACCGTTGGGATAAGGGGTCATAAATGTAGGACTTGCTTGGAGGATCTTGGAACACTGAGCAACAGTACAAACCTGCTGGTCTAGTCTAGCTTCTGTTGTAATGCCTTTTATTACAGTTATCACATTAACTCTTTAGACTGAGTCCCTTGAGGGTATGGGCAGTCTCTTTATGATCTTCGTGTTAGCACAGTGCCTGGCACAGTTTCTCACCTTGTTTGCACACCAGAGTCACACAAACAGCAACTACCACAAAGTCTGTTCAAGGGTTGTGGTGGGGGAGCTTTTGAAAAAGATCATGGGGATGTGCAAGAACACTAAGACCTATTGGCCTGCAACATAGCAGGTGCTTGGTGAGTAGATTTTTTTCATTTTGCTGCTCTTAAAAGCACATCAGAAAGTATGGTGGTTTTTTATACTTGGCAGCTCTTGGCACTGTGTGATGCCTAAGTAGGTACTCAAAAATGCTAATTAAATTTGAGGATTGATTGTGTTGCTCTTTCTCTTTGAGGTGAAAAGAGATAGGAAGAAAAGGTAGAAAAGAGGTAGGAAGAAGAGGTATGTGTTTGACATCTTTCTCCTTGTGAGGGAAATCAGCAGTTCCTTGAGTCCCCAAGTGGAACTGTTGAGATGTGAGGTGCTTGGGTTACACAGAGAAAAAGAGAAGAAAAGTGGAGTGGAGTGGAGTGGAGCAGTGGTTCAAGTGGAAGAGTTTTGGTCATTACAACTGGCCTCTAGTGGATAGAGGTGGGGATACTGGGAAACAGCCTGGCATGCTAACAGGGAGACACCACAGAATGAAAGATGCAGATGGGGGTGGGGAGGCAGACACCTGCCCGTGTGTCTGCCACCCCAGGCCGGGGCCTGCTTTACCTTCCCCTTGGTGCCTCATTCCTGAAGCCAGCCCCTCCACAGTTGAGAGGGCCCTTGTGACCTACAGCTGTGTAGAAGGCATTGAAATGAACACTGCAGTGCCTGACCTGTATTAAAACAAGTGAACGGTATTGGGAAATGTGCTTTAGTTTCCACTGTCTCCTGCTTTGCTTGTTTGGAAAAGTGTAGCCTCAAGAAAAAGTGAGACAGTCATTTTTGCTCTGTTTTGTTTATGTTTTTAATAAAGGGTCTTAAAAATAATCAGTGGGGAGGTAAAGAGCATGCATTCCTTTGAAGGAGGTTCATTTTGGTATTTCCACGGACTGACCGTGAGAAAGGGCTAAGAAGAGGTGCTGAGGTGAAGTAATGGCATGAATTTCCTTACGCCTTTCGAGTTATTACTTAGAACTTCTTACCTCTGTTCTAAGATCTTAGATTAAACATAAAGGTAACTTTGTTGTTGCTGATAAAACTCTTGGCTTTTTCATGTTCCAGAAAAGTAGGAGGATGTCAAGAAGGAAAGCAACAGCAGAAACAAAAATCAGCAGGAAAGGGGAGGAGTTGGAAGGATTAAAGTAGAACAGACCCTAGTGTGCCGAGCCTCCTGCAGCTGTGTAGAAGATGGGTGGCAGACGGACTGCCTCGGCAAATACCTCCCCCTGCTCGCTCCTCAGTTTCAGCGTCTCCAAAACAGTAGTGACCTTATAGGGTGCTTGCAAGGATGGGGAGAGTTGGTCAGTTTAAGGAAGGTGCTCAGAGCAGCACTTGGTGCTTCTGGGTTGGGGAGGGGGGTGTGATGACAGAAGCATACTTTTTTTATTCTTTCCAAACACTTGAAAATTGACAGAGACCTCAGATGTACTCTTTTTTTCTTCTTTTTCTTTTTCAAGATTTATTTATGTATTTGAAAGTCATAGTTACACAGAGAGAGAAGGAGAGGCAGAGAGAGAGAGAGATAGAGAGAGAGAGGTCTTCCATTGCTGGTTCACTCTCCAATTGGCCACAATGGCCAGAGCTGTGCCTATCCGAAGCCAGGAGCCAGTAGCTGCTTCCGGGTCTCCCACGTGGGTGCAGAGGCCCAAGGACTTGGGCCATCTTCTACTGCTTTCCCAGGCCATAGAAAGAGCTGGATTGGAAGTGGAGCAGCCAGGACTCCAACCAGCACCCATATGGGATGCTGGGAGTGCAGGCGGCGGCTTTACCTGCTACACCACTGTGCCAGCCCCTCAGATTTACGTAGTGTTTCCCACAGAACCACCTGCACAGTGCTCGCTCCTTTTGAAATTGGTGGTGATCGTGATGAAAGTTTTTTGAGCCTTCTTCAGGCTATTTCAGATGTTCTGTGAAAGACTGTTTCTTGGCTCTACTCAGAATTCCAGGAGGAGGATGGAGTCATTTGTATGATTCAGGGTGTTTATAAGTTTTTATAACATAATCATCCCTGTAGTTAACGGTCATTCACTTAGTGATTTCCCACAGCAATTCTTGATTCATGAATAGACATTTCTTTAGAATTTATTGTATTCCCAGGGTAAGTAACACCTTTTTTTGTTAGTGTGAGCAAAATATTAAGAATTAAAAGCTTTCTTTGTTAAGCCTTAGTGCAATCCAAAAGCAGTGGTTAATTTTTATTGAGGCTACTCTGGATTAGCCATCCACTGTTGATGCTCGCTGATATAACTGCCTGATAGTCGATTGAACACATTTGGATTTTCATTGCAGGGTAAATAACACAAAACTCAGGAAGCAAGCGAGATGTTGTGGTAGCAAGACAATGTTGGCCACCCCACCTACATGTATGTCCCTTCTTGGACCAGCAGCCTGGACACGTTGTCCTGTGACTCCTATCACAGGCTCTCTCGTGATAGGAGCCACCTGTAAGCTTGGTGGTGGTGGGACCTGCGTCGTACCCATTTCCTTTCTTTATATTGGCTGTGAGTGCTTCAGAACTTTGTTTAATTAAACAGCGGTGACCACACCTCTCTTAGTAGCCAAACACATAAAGGAGGACAGTTCTTTCTAAGAGCATTCATTCTGTTGAGTTTTTTTCCCTTTGGTGAGTGGGGAAGGTAAGGGATGAGACTTGACTGAGCTCCCTAAACCTATAGACAGTGCTTACTTGATCTCTAGTGGTGCTTCCCTGCATCCAGTGAAAGCTTAGATTTGCTTCTTCTGACTCTCTGTGGGGTGGGGGAGGCTCTGGAAAGCGTTGCTGCTCTTTGTCCAGTGACTCCGCTGACATGCCCGAGTGAATGTTGGGGAGTCCAGTGCGGTTTTTGGCAGGTTGGAAATAGGCTGTCATTGATTATCACGTGGAGGGAGTGAAATCTGGTTGATCTCAGTGTTTGTGGCAGTGGTTATATAAACTTGAACTGTTAGGGTGGTTCTCTCCTTCCAAATAACAGGTTTATATACTAGAAAAAGGACAGAACGAATTGCTCTCAAAGATGTTTGAGTAATACAGAACTTTTGGGAGTTGGGGTAAGAAATGCATGCCCTGAAAACTGATGGATATTTGAATTGTTAATGGGAGGGAGACTAGGGGATTTCAGTGGGAAGGAAGCTTATTTTTTGGTTATGTCATTTTGTAAAATTGAATTTTTTGTTCATTTGGCTGAATTGCTTCATCAAAGAGTACATTTTGATCTGTAGAGTATTCACCCAGAATTAGGTTATATATTTCAACTCTGTAGAAGGAATATGTTTCCCTAAAAATCTGTGCGAGGGGTATTACATTCTGTACAGATATACTTTTAATTATTTTTTCCTTTACAAAAAGATAAATCTTGGTCATAATGCTGCTTTTTGGAGCTACACAAAATAAAGCTGTTAACTACTTTCAGTTTTTACTTATTTATTTTCTTGGGGTTTAAAAAAAGATTTATTTATTTGTTTGAAAGAGTTACAGAGTGAGAGAGAGATCTTCAAGGGCTGGGGCAGGCATAAGTCAGGAGGCAGGGGCTTCATCTTGGTTTCCCACATGGGTAGCAGGGGCCCAAACACTTGGACCATCCTCTGCTGCTTTTCCCAGGCCATTAGCAGGGAGCTGGATTGGAAGTAAAGCAGCCAGGACACCAAATAGCACCCATATGAGATGCTGGTATTGCAGGCGGTAGCTTTACCCGCCCACAGTGCTGGCCCTATTATTGAGGTTTTAAATTTGAAAACAATAATTGTTGGAAAGTGATCAGCTCCAGTCTACACTCCCCTGGTTACAGCTCATGCTTAAGGCAGTTATTTAATTGTGTTTATTTCCTTCAAGGTCTTTTAAAATGCACATATATGTACAGACCATTTTCCCCCTCTATTTGTGTTCTTAAAGAGGGCTCATACTATAGATGCTGTTCTGTAGTGTCTTTTAACTAAAAAATTATTATAGGAGTGGGTGTTCAGTCTAACAATTAAGATACCCACATCCCACTTCTGAGTGCCTGGTCTTGATTCTGGGTTCTGGAAACGGACTCCAGCTTCTTGCTCATACAGACCCCTGGAAGAAGAAATGATAGCTTAGGTAATTGGGTTCCTGCCACCCTTGTGGGAGACCTGGGTTGAATTCCCACCTCCTGGCTTTGGCCTCAGCTGTTGTGACATCTGGGGAATGAACCAGTGGATGGGATCTCCCTCTGTCCAGGTCTCTCAAGTGGGTGGCAGGGTCCCAAGCACTTGGGTCATCTGCTACTTTCCAGGCACATTAGTAGGGAGCTATCTGGGAAGTGGAGGCAGACCTATGTCTCAGTCACGCTGATATGGGATGAGGGGGTCCCAGGCAGTGGCTTAACCCTCTGTGCCACGATGTTGACCCCTAGAACATGAATACCTTTGATTAGATCTATGTGTGTACACATCTGAGGATCCCTTGTAGCTCACGCAATCTTGGCCATTTTCTCTCATAATCCTCATACTGCTTCTTTGCTGAATCTAAACTATTCTCCCATTGTCCTTTAAAAAACAAGCAACAACAACAACAACAATAACAACAAGACAGCTTTGCACAGCATCTAAGATTATACCACTCACTGCCCTTCGTTGTTAGTCATTTGCTATCTCACTGCCCATCATCTCTGCTAATTCCTGCAAGACTGCAGCTCCTGGCCTCTGCTCTCTCCAGGTGACTTGTCGTCATTCTAGTGACCTGGACTTTGACGTCACTTCAGCTGCTCAGTCTCACAGTCCTCCCCGTATGGGATACCATACTAATAAAGACCAAACCCATTACTCCAACTTTATGGTTAATTATTTTCTTTACATAAGCAGTAAATGTTATTTGTCCATAGCTGCACCTTCAGAACCCAGCCAGAATCTGACTTCCTTTATCATCTCATTGCCGTAGCTTCCTAATTGGTCTCCCACCTCTCCCTTCCCTTCCCTGCATCGAGTTCTCAGTCTTGTCTCACCTCCTGCCTGCCATAGTGACCCTGTTAAACTGTCAGCCGGCCTGGCTTTCCTCTGCCCAGGTCTTCCGGCAGCTCCCACCTCAATTTGGAACAAAAGCTAGAAAGTGTCTATGGATCCCCACATGTTTGCCCCCTGTTGCCTTGGACCTCATCTCCCATTACAGTCCCCTCCTTCACTCCACCCCACCCACATTGGACTCAGTGCTGTTCCTTGGGCATTTTAGGTGCTTTCTTGCTAAATGGCCTTTGCACTTGCTCCTCTGTCTGCTTGGAATTCACTTCCCCAAATGCCCTTTCCAGGATGCTCTTCAAGATAGCACATGCTCAGTGAGGCTGTCCTTGACCACCAGAATGCAGGCCCAGTGAAGGCAAGGCCTTCACGGAACAGTTGTCCCTCTAAGTTCCCTGTTCAGTGCTGGCACACAGTAGGTGGTTCTTGAATGAATGACATGAATGCCTGTAGTGTTTATCAGTTTATCATCTTTCTTTAAAGTTACAAAAGAACTTCATTAAGCAGCCAAAAATTGTAATGTAAACTTCATTTTTTTGTTTGTTTACCCAAAGTATTAAAGTTAGCTTTCTTTGGGCTACAGCTCTGGCTAATAAAGTACCGTGTGTTTTGATTGTGTTAGAATTTTAACAACTCCATATGCTGGGGAAGGTGGTGGTCTCACAACATTGTGGAAAAGCAACCGAAGGCTCAGAGAGATTGTTTTGTTCACAGTGCAGCTGCCAAGCGGGAGAGCTGAAATTGAAACCTGTTCAACTTAGGAACTCTTGTTTTCTAATTTAGAAATCCTCTTGAAATGACAAATAAACTGTAGGGCTTTTATTTGAAAGCCTGGAGAGTGAGCCCTGAATTTCTCACCCTGGGCTTAGCCCGCCTTTTGTTTCCATTTTGAAAAATAGGCAAAATAAATGGTTAACTTTAACATTCCTGACAATGACAGATCAACAAGTTTTATTTCTCTCACCTGTGGAGGAAGTGGCCTCCACCCAGTTTTACTGAATTAGGAGGGAAGTGATTTTTTCAAGTGATAAAAAGAAATAAAATTCCATGCTCTTCCCAGAGGAGGAGCTCAACAATTGGGAGAGTGGCGTGAGACCATATGTTGGTTTGTAAAAGGATATAACTTGTAAAGATGTTTCCTTTGATGCCTGTGATGAATATGGATGTGTTTCCCTTCTAGAGGGTCCTGATTAAATTATGCAATTAAGAGCTGAGCTGAGGATCTAAATATAGGGAGAGGGTTCAGGCTGTCCTGCCTGGTGTATGTCAGCTCACCCCTACAGATGTGCATGTTTGTTGACAAAAACAGCACCTGTGAGATCAGCAGAGCAAGAGAAATAGGTTCCAAAAAATGAAACCCAGCAGGATTTTTTTTTTTAAAGAAAGGAATAGTTTTTTTTTTTTTTCTATTGTAGTCTGATTCCATTTTCATCTATGAATTTGGTATTTGGATCACTTTTTTACAAACTCAATGACTTTAAACTATAGACCTATTGCTTACTAGAATGTGGTCTTGAGAAAGTAACTTAACCTCTGAGCCTCCAGTTTTTCAGTGTCATGGGGATAACGATATACTCCTTGCAAGGTCGCTGTGAGTAGGAGATGACATGATGTTTGTAAAAACAGCCCTTATGATGCTTGCAGAAGGTAGTAGCTCAGTAAAACACTTTGGTTTATTTGCTAATGGAATCATTCTTAACTGGCCAATAAAGGAAATTTACCAGGGTTAGCATTCTTTGCCATCTGTAAAATTGCTACTCTAGAAAAGCAAAGCTGTGACTCAAAGAGAATAGTGTTCTCTAAGAGACGACTGCAGTAGACTTTCCTTGAGTATTCAATAAAATTAAATTTTATTTATTTATTTATTTTTATTTATTTATTTATTTTTTGACAGGCAGAGTTAGTGAGAGAGAGGAAGACAGAGAGAAAGGTCTTTCTTTTGCCGTTGGTTTATCCCCCAAGTGGCTGCTAAGGCCGGCGCACTGTGCCGATCCGAAGCCAGGAGCCAGGTGCTTCCTCCTGGTCTCCCATGCAGGTTCAGGGCCCAAGCACTTGGGCTATCCTCCACTGCACTCCCGGGCCATAGCAGAGAGCTGGCCTGGAAGAGGAGCAACCAGGACAGAATCCGGCGCCCCAACCGGGACTAGAACCTCAGCTGCCGGCGCTGCAGGCAGAGGATTAGCCTAGTGAGCCGTGGCGCTGGCCTATTTTTTTTTTTTTTTTTTTAAGATTTACTTTATTTGTTTGAAAGACAGAGCTACAATGAGAGGTAGAGACAGAGAGAAAGAGAGAGAGAGGTCTTCCATTCACTGTTTCATTCCCCAAATGGCAGCAATGGCTGGAAGTGAGCTGATCCGAAGCCAGGAGCTTCCTCCCGGTCTCCCACATGGGTGCAGGGGCCCATGGACCTGGGCCATCCTCTGCTGCCTTCCCAGGTACAGCAGCAGAGAGCTGGATCGGAAGTGGAGCAGCCAAGACTCGAACCAGTGCTCATATAGGACGCTGATGCTGCAGGTCAGGACTTTAACCCACTGAACTACAGCACTGACCTCTCACTAAAGGTAAATTTTAAGATGCCTGTGGCCTGCTGTCTTCTGGTGTTTGAGGGGTGTGCCTTGCTGGCTAGATGAGCCTGCTCTGTGTTTGAGTTGCTGTGATTACAGAGGGGCTTCCTCAGGGGGAGGAAACAGGACTGGGGATCTAGAGAGGCTTCCACTACAAGCATGAACTGCAGAATGGGAATTCAGTAGGATTAAGGAATGTTGTAGGACTTTTAGAGGAAATGACAAGGAGACATGGAAAAACCAAGTTTGCAGTAGTTAGGGACTAACCAAAGAAAACTTTTAAGTGCCATCCGTCTACTTAACAAGTAATCATCTAATGAGACGAAGCAGAGCTGACACTTGCTGTTCTTCAGGGAATCTGTGACTAAGAATTAACCAGGTGCTCTAAAATCAGGCCCAAGTTTTTCAGGATGAAAGAGTTTGTTCGTGTGGAGCAAAACAAGAAAAACTTCTCTCCAAGATTTTTCTAACACAGTGAAGATCAGCGTACTTGATGCAGCTAAATAGATAAACTGCAGTTGTATCCAGAGAAGCTCATGCAGTTGTGCCATCCACACATTCCATACTTCCTTTGCATCAAGGGAATGCAAATTCTGAAATCCTTTGGCTAAAATGTCACAGCTTGCAGTCAACTTATAAGTGGTAGGTGGCAAGTATAAGCCGTAATTCAGAGTCTCCACGTTCCTCCTTTTCTTTTGATTATCAAGATTCACTTAACACTCTGTTGGGAGAGACAGATTGCAGCTCTGGTTGTCACACCTGAGAGACTGGAAGCCCGGCTGTTAATGTTGCTGCTATAAAGACTGCTTTACTATAAAAAGGCTCCCAAGAGCTTTAAGTTCTCCCACCTCCACACTCCCAGTTTCTCCAGATTTGGAAAACCAGTCTGTGGCACGAAAATACAACAGACTAGGTGTTTTGCCTCATTGATTCCACATTTAGAAGGTGGGGGAGGTTTGGAGGTAACCAAGACAGGGCTATAGTGAGAAAGGTGAGAATTCTGGGTGTTGGTGGCAGTGGGGCTTTTCCTGTTGCTGCCACCAACGAAGACCAACAGCTTTGTTCTGGATCTCTGTGGCTCTTCAAGTGGCTTTCTTGGATAGAGAATTCGTTTACATAGAAGGCCCTGTTCTTTGAGCACGAAGTAGTTTGTTTTAGTCTTTCTAGCACTGAAGTATTTTAAAAAGCGCATTTGGATCTGGGAAAGAAATGGAGGGAGGTTTGTCCATCATTTCTCTTTTGGGTCTAGGGTTTCTCGTGGTGAGTTTTACTTGGCTGTGTCTAACTCGTTTGAAATGGGGAGGTGTTGAAAATTGGAAGCTAACTGCTGTTTACAGTCAGGAAAAAGAGGTGCATGGGCGGCGCATCACCTGGGCCTCAGTTCTTAATTGGAGTGGTCAGGAGCAAGAAGCATTTGAGCTGATTATTGGTTGAAATCAAATCACAGATCACTGTTACTTTAGGATTTTTTTCCTTGACGGAAATAGCTCGATCTGTCTCCACTTTCATATTTGGTATCATAGCGTTGAACTTGGGTAGCAATTTTTAACTTTTTCCTTTCTGCCTTAAGAAATGAAAATGAATTGTTTGGCATTGGTACCGCTTACTATGGCGTTGTGTTTGTTCCCGAGTACTATCTCCACCTGTCTCTATTGTTGTTTTACCAGTCTCCATCTGGAAAGATGGGTGTATTCCAGTGTCCGCTCTCACCTTCCTGCTGGTCAGCTCTCATGTGGGTTGACTGCTGCTCCATTTTTAAGTGCAGCTATGTGCTGTTTAATGACAGGGATATGGCCCAAGAAATGTGTCATTAGGTGATTTTGTCATTGTGTGAACATCATAGAGTGTACTTACACAAAACCTTTCAACTTGCCTCTTGATGCAATCAAGAGACACGGTGAACCTGAGATATATCAGGATACTTCAAAAAGTTGATGGAAGAATGGAATTAAGGAGCTGGCAAGGTGGCATAGTGGGTAAAGCTGCCTCCTCTGATGTTGGCATCCCATATGGACACTGATTTGAGTCCTGTCTGCTCCACTTCTAATCCCCCTGATAACGGCCTGAGAAAAGCAGCAGAAGATGACACCAAGTGTTTGGGCCCCTACCACCCATGTGGGAGACCTGGATGAAGCTCCTGGCCCCTGGGTTCGGCCTGGCCCAGCCCTGGCCATTCTGGCCACCTGGAGAGTGAACCAGCAGGTAAAAGATCTCTGCCTCTCCCTCTCTTTCTGTAATTCCAACTTTCAAAATAAATAAGTATATCTTTAAAAAAAAAAAAACCCAGTTTTTAAAAGAAGAAAAAATGGAATTAAAATATTATTCTTGGTGCCAAAATTTTGAAAGCCATGCATAGTTTTTTTCATAAAATGCATTTTCCATAAGCTTTTTGAAGACCTATTCAGTGCATGGATTTCAGGTGTGTTTTTTTTTTTTTTTTTGCATTGAAATATGCATCTTTTAATTCCATTTTTCACGAGCTTTTTGAAAGCACCTCATGGAAGGCGGCTACAGGTATAACATAGCACATTGTTTATAATAAATATATTTTTTATTAAGTGGGGCACATTTAAAGATAATGATGAAAGTGTGGCATAGTAAATACATAGTAGCAGTCATTTATTATCGAGTATTAAATACGATATATAATTATGTGCGCTGTGCTTTTACATGACTGGCAGTGCCGGAGACTTGTTTACCCCAGCGCCACCACGAATGCGTGAGTCATGCATTGTACTATGGCAGATGCAACGTCATGAGGCAGTCGTTTTTCAGCCCCATTGTCATCTCCACGATCCGGCATCGACTGAAACGTCATTACCCAGCAGATGACTGTCGGGCATTTTATTCAGTTAGTTTTATCAAAAGTTGCAAGCAGGGCCAGTGTTTAGCCCAGTGGTTAAGACACAGTTAAGATGCCCGTGTTGCATGTCCAGAGTCTCTGGCCTCATTCCCTGTCATTGCTTCGGATGCCGTCTTCCTGCTCATACAGACCCTTGGAGGCAGGGGTGACAGCTCAAGTAACTGGGTTCCTGTCGCCCATGTGGGAGAGCGGAACTGAGTTCCAGCTGCTGGCTTCTGCTCAACCTCGCCCTGATTGTTGTGGGCATTTGCAGGAGGTGAACGTGGATGGGAGCGCGCGCTCTCTCTCTCTCTCTCTCTCTCTCTCTCTCTCTGTCTCTCAAATAAATACAAGCTTTAAAAAGTTGCAAGTTCTTAGTGCTTGATTTGTGATTCAGTGGCCTAATGCCTTCAGCCTCCCACCACACACACACCCCCTGCCAATGTTGTAAATTCTAGCTCATTCAATTCTTGGCCTGATGGTGGGTTACTCTTCATTTCTTAAAATATTTCCTGGCGTGAAATCTGTGAATTATTTTGCATTTTTTTTGGAAAGGCAGAGTTAGAGACGGAGAGAAGGGTCTTCCTTCCGTTGGTTCACCCCCCAAATGGCCGCCACGGCTGGCACACTGCGCCGATCCAAAGCCAGGAGCCAGGTGCTTCCTCCTGGTCTCCCATGCAGGTGCAGGGCCCAAGCACTTGGGCCATCCTCCACTGCCTTCTTGGGCCACAGCAGAGAGCTGGCCTGGAAGAGGAGCAACCAGGACAGAACCGGCGCCCCAACCTGTACTAGAACCCGGAGCACCAGCGCCGCAGACAGAGGATTAGCCTAGTGAGGTGCGGCGCCAGCCAAATTATTTTGCATTTTAAGCATTTTAACCATAATCTATAGTGTCTGGTCTTCTCTGAGGCTATCGTTTCTGTGCGTGTCAGAAATGTTTAGGGTATCTCTTCTGTCCTTCTTGGGAATCACAGTCTCCTTTGTTGGGAGTATACAGTCGATTTGCACCCCTGAGTGAAATCAAACAGGTTGACTAATTGTGGGTTTGAAGGAAAGAGTGTTTGAAAGTGCATTTGAACGTAAAGTTAGCATTACAGGTTCCCTGGCATTTTCCCCTTTGAGCCTTACGATGTTTTATTTTAGCCAAGCATCTCAGAGGAGACAAGAGTGAGTCTCACCAGGCCCTGAACCCTGAAATTCGGTGGGATGACACAGGCTTTTCTGTAGTGCTAGTGAATACTGCCGCCAGTCACTTTACACACCACTTCTCTTAGGTGCTTTACGTCTCCATGGCTTCAGGTGAGGTTTGTGGTGAAGTGGTTTTCTAGGATTAAAAATCCTGCACTGTAAAACTCTTACCGTTTCCCTATGATCACATTGAGGCCTCATTGTAAATCTGCTTTGGGAGCTCAAGTCTTTGTTTTTCTCTGCATTTTACAAGATCAGTCCGTCTGTTGACAAGGAAACTAGGTGGTACAAGTCTAGAGCTATGTATACATATTGGCATACATATTGTATGTACACATTATTTGGAGATACTTATCCTACCCCCCCATACACAAAAGGGTCAAACAGTATTTTTGCAAAGTTGTCCTTTTCTTCTTGAATAACTTCTCCAGCTTTTAAACAGTTTCAAAGTGAAGGTAATCAATACCTAGAGCTTTTAGTTCCTTAATTCTTTTGATCTCTATGCCATGATTTTTTAATCATTAGTTAAGGTAGAGTAATGAACCAAAGAACAAGAACCGGGGAGGAAAATTGCTTGCTTCATTGACAATAGACCATTTATTTTCTGTCACTTGCCTTTATAAGGTATTGTGAGTCTTTGCTTTTTTTTCTCCCCGTCTCTTTTTGGAATCTATTATTTTATGTTTGTTTTATTGAATAATGTACTTATTCCTTCGCTGTCCAGTGGGGTTATTTATTTTGTCTAGTCCACTGAATTCCACGCCCATTCGAGAATTACACAGCAGCCTGTGGCCTGAAGCTGGTGCACAGGGCTGTGCGTCTGATTGGTCTCTCTAACGTGCTTGGCTTATAGCATTTGGCAGCTGTCCCTGATACACTCCGCTTATGGCATCTTCAGATGCAAAGTAGAAACTTCCCTTCCTGTGGGGATCTGGGATCTATATGGTACTGAGTGGCAGAGGCTGCGTTTTGTTGGTGCTCACCCATCAGGATAATTACTTGTTTCTTTACTCCGATGAGGCCAAGGTAACGAAAATGCCCCTTGTTGTGCATTTGGCTAATCTGATTTCCTTTACAGTTAAAGTTACACAGGAGTTGAGTGTTTTGAATTTTTTGCTTTTTTCCTTTTAACATTAAAGAGTAGCTGTAAGTTGCAAAATCAAATAACCAGTTCAAGAGGAGTTAATAAGAATAGTTTCCTGATAGGGCTTCTGGCTGCACTGATAGAAATCCTTCCCATGGCTGAAATCCATAGGAAGAAATTCTGAATTCAAAACACTGTTTTAAGCTATATTTTATCTTTTTTTTTTTTTTTTTTTGCCAGGCAGAGTGGATAGTGAGAGAGAGAGAGAGACAGAGAGAAAGGTCTTCCTTTTTGCTGTTGGTTCACCCTCCAATGGCCGCTGCGGCCGGCGCATCTCGCTGATCCGAAGCCAGGAGCCAGGTGCTTCTCCTGGTCTCCCATGGGGTGCAGGGCCCAAGCACTTGGGCCATCCTCCACTGCCTTCCCAGGCCACAGCAGAGAGCTGGCCTGGAAGAGGGGCAACCGGGATAGAATCCGGCGCCCCAACCGGGACTAGAACCCGGTGTGCCGGCGCCGCAGGTGGAGGATTAGCCTGTTAAGCCACGGCGCCGGCCTTTAAGCTATATTTTTATTACTTCCCAAACCAGATCACACCATAAATCCAACCTGACTACTAAGTAGACTGTATATGTGGTTTGAGCTCATTAGTTGATTTTTGTGTGTTTTTTTTTTTTTTTGTAATTAGCAAATATTTATTTAGGAAGACTTTTTGGAAGTTATAGTTTTCCATTAAAGAATGTTTGAATCATTTAGAAATTTAGAAACGAGCGAGGTATTACTGATCTTCCAAAACTGGCCAGTGTTAATATTTTAGAGTATTTATATAGTTGTTTATGCTGTATGTACCATTTTATGTTCTGCCAAGTTATTACATAGATTTTGTTTTTCCAAGTTATTACATGGTTCCTATGAGAATAATTTTTAAGGGCTACATGATATTCCAATGAAAAGATTATACAGTTTACTTATTTTTTAAAAATTTCTTATTTTATATAATGTTCTGTGTGTGGAAGTTTATATTATATTATATAATATATAATCTTTGTGTGGAAATTTTTTCTCTCTTTCCATGTGAAAGTTATTTCCTTAAAGTAAGTTTTTAAAGGTGAAGTTGCTAGAACAAATATTTTAATATTTTTAAAGGGTATTGGGAGGTGGATTTTTTTTTCCTAGATAAATGCTTTTCTTTCTCGTCAGCGTGAAATGTTTGTATTTGGGCAAGAGGGAAGGAAATCTCTGTTTGCTGACTCATGTTTTTATTTTGCACTTTTAACTGATAAGGCCACTTAGCTTTTGACATAAACTAAGGCAGGAAGTACAAAAAGGGGCAGAAAAAAAAATCAGTTCTCCTGCCAAGGCCGTAGTATCATGGTCTCATTTGGGCTCCTCATGTGAGGTAGGTTACTTGTTTGACTTGTATATTTAAAAACTGCTTAACTCAAGTGGGCAAAAATGAGTCACCAGCCAGCGTTTTGTTTTGTCTGTGTCTGTGTCTGTGTCTGTGCAAAGAAAGAGCTGTGATCTTTTCAGTTTTCCTGAGTGGCATCAAGACATGTGCCACCCAGCTGGCCCTTGCAAGTGTTGGGAGGTGGGAGGTTTTTACATTTTTTTTTTTTTTTCATTTCTGTAATGGGAAGCCTGCCTGTGTCGATGCCTTATCCATCTTTCTAATACGGAGATCTAATCACATTGATGTTGTCATCTCAGACTTCCCACTGGTCCACAGTGTAAGATGTACCACAGACTTTTACCAGTCTTGCATCATTGCCAACCAGATAGAAACACAACCTCTCCATCCAGTGTCTCTGAGAACCAGCACTCCAGAAAAGTGATTTATAGAATCAGGCTCCAGAGTGAGGCAGTGTGGTTCAGATCCTGGTCCTGTCACATCATTGCTATGTACGTGACTTTGGACAGGGTATTTACCTTCTGTGTATCTCAGTTTCTTGCCTATAAAATGAGGGAAACGGTGGAATTCTCTTCGGAGGGTTTGTTGGTAGTTAACAGATGTAAAGGGCTTAGAGCAGGGACTGGCATGTAGTACGCACTGGAAATGTAAGCTCCATTGTTTCACACAGTTCTACTCATCCTTTAAGGCCTGTCTGATATTTCCTCTTTGAAAAAACTTCCTGAAGTCCCTGGACTTAATGGTTCTTTTCTTTTATACACTTTATTATTGTTTGTCTTGATCTGTCCGGGCTGCTCTCGCAAAACTCCAGACTGGAGGCTTATGAACAACAGGAATTGATTTCTTACAGTTCTCCTGGCTGGGAAGTTCAGGTTCATGCTCCTGCAGGTTAGTTGTCTGGGGAAGGCCCTCTTCCTCTTGGACAGCCTCTTCTCAGGACAAGCCCCCATGCTGGACAGCACAAGACATCTCAGGGTCTCTTGTATGATGCTAATCCCCTGCTATTGTGCCTGAGTCACCTCCCAAAGGCCCCCTCTTCTACCACTATCGCTTTGGGGGTTAGGATCTCAATGTGTGAATCTTAGGAGGATGTTGGGCTGATTACCCTTGGCATTGTTTGTACTTGCCTGGCAGCATTTATCACCCTTTTATTTAGCTAATGGCTGCCCAGCAGATGCACAGTACCTGGGCCTTGTATTCCTGTGCCTGTGGTCCACCTTGGAACAACCACAGCATTCCTTCTGGCTAAGGCCCCATGAGATGTTTTGGTTCAGTGCTCCAGGGTCAGCAGTTGGTTTTGTGGGAGTTAGATGTCTCCACACCAGCCCTGCCACTGGACATCCGGCCAGCACAGTGCCAGATCTGTAGCCAGAACTCATTATAGCTTTGATGCATTAACGTCAATTGGAATAGTTCAAACAAAGGTATGGAAAGGTGTTTTATTTCTTTTTTAAAAAAGATTTATTTATAAGAAAGAGTACAGAGAGGGAAAGAGAGAGAGAGAGAGAGAATCTTCCAACTGTTGCTTCATACCCCAAATGGCTACAACAGCCAAAGCTGAGTCATCCCGAAGCCAGGAGCTTCTTCCAGATCTCCCATGTGGGTTTTTGGGGCCCAAGCACTTGGGCCATTTTCCCAAGACTGAAGTGGAGTAGCCAGGACTGGAGCCGGTGCACAAAGGGATGCTAGTGTCGCAAGCAGCAGCTTTACCTGCTGCTCTACCATGCCGGCGCCAGAAATGGTGTTTCTTATATACCATTTCCCCAACACATTTGCCTTATGTAACAGGTTCCTATCAGAGTTTGTAATGACCTTAAGTGATCTTCATATAACCTCTCCCCCTCTATTTGAAAACCATTGGTTAGAATATTAAAAAGCTGTTTTCAGAGTAGAAGAAAAGGGTAAGAAGAAATACAAACCCCTCTGAATTATTTTTAGAGAACTAGAAAGAAGCTCTTTTTTTGTGCATGTATATGTATGTGCACACATGCATGTGTGTGTTCCAAAACTAACCTCTTAAAATTAAATTGTCTTCTCAGTAGGTACCAAGTGTGACTTTTGATAATAGTGTAGTTTTGTTTTTGTCTTTTCTTTCTCTTAAATGAAAATAATGCCAACCTCGAAATAATTGGTAAATGTGGGTGAAATTCCTTACTTAAAACAACAGCAACTGGTAATGCTGCTACTGCTATTGCTGCTACCACCACCACCACCACCTCTCTATATCCTAGTGGAGAAAGTTCAGGGTCTACACTTGGCCTTCTGAGTTCTTCACAGGAACAGATCATTCATCAAACAGAGAATTTGCTGCATGCCCAGGCACTGTGCTAGGCTTCGAAGATTAAAAAACAAACAAACAGAATTCCTCTGTCATTTTCCTGTGGTGAGAGAGACAGATGTGTAGGTATAGACACACATAATTTACTGCAGTAGCAGTTCACAGTTGTTATCTTTCTTGATTTTTGAGGATCAGTGATGATTTCCCTTGTGTTTTTCCTGTTACTGGTAATTTGTGCCTTATTGCTCATTTTTCCTAAGAGTTTTATTAGTATTTTTAAAGAACCAATTTTGATTTTGTGGATTTTCTCTAATACGCATTTAAAAAAATATATTCATTTAATTTGAAAGTCAAAGTTACAGAGAAGGAGAGGCAGAGGAAGAGAGAGATCTTCTGTTCACTGGTTCATTCCTTAAATGGCTGTAGTGGCTGGGGCTGGGCCAGGCCAAGCCAGGAGCAGGGACTTCTTCTGGATCTCTCATGTGAGCGCAGGGGCCCAGGTATTTGGGTCATCTTTCACTGCTTTCCCAGGCACATTGGCAGGTAGCTAGATTGGAAGCAGAGCAGCCAGGACTCAAACTGACTTCCATATGGGATGCTGGCGCTGCAGGCGGCAGCTTAACCCACCAAGCCACAATATTGGTCCCTTCTAAGACACTTTCTTTTTAAATGATTTTTTTAAAAAAGATTTATTTTATTTATTTATTTGAAAGTCAGAGTTACAGAGAGAGAAGGAGAGGCAGAGAAGAAGAGGGAGGGAGGGAGAGAGGGAGAGGGAAGGGGAGAGGAAGGGAGAGAAGGAGAGAGAGGTCTTCCATTGCTGGTTCACTCCCCAAATGGCTGCAACGGCCTGGAGCTGTGTGGATCTGAAGCCAGGAGCCAGGAGCTTCCTCTGGGTCTCCTATGTGGGTGCAGGAGCCCAAGGACCTGGGCCATCCTCTACTGCTTTTCCAGGCCATAGCAGAGAGCTGGATCGGAAGTGGAGCAGTCGGAACTCGAACTGGCACCCAAATGGGATGGCAGCACTGCAGGCGGCAGCTTTACCCACTATACCACAGTGTCGCCCCCCCCGCCCCCAATATACTTTTATAAAGAAAATCGCTGCTCTCATTTCCTTCTACTTTCTTTGGATTTAATTCAGTTTTCTCTTTCCCTCCTTTTTTTTTTTTTCTTTTTTTTCTTCTGGTGATGAATACATAGAAATTAGCTTTAACTTTTTTCCTTTTCTTTTTTAAAAAATTTATTTATTTATTTGAAAGGCAGAGTTACACAGAGAGAGAGCGAAAGCTTCCATCCAGTAGTTCACTCCCCAAGGGTCACAATGGCCAGGGTTGGGCCAGGCCAAAGCTAGGAGCCTGGAACTCCATCCAGGTCTCCCATGTGGGTGGCAGGGGCCCAGGTACCTAAGCCATCTTCTGCTGCTTTCCCAGGTGCATTAGCAGAAGTGCAGTAGCTGGGACTCAAACCAGCACCCATATGGGATGCCAGCACTGCAGGCTACACAGCTTAACCTGCTGTGCCACAATGCTAGCCCTTCTTTTCTAGTACATGCTTTTAGGACTACACATTTCTCTCATAATATGGCTGGAATCATATCACAATTCCTGGTAGATCATTTTTATTATTTAGTTAATTTTTGTTTTCATTGTAATTTATTGACATTTTAAAGTGTAGTTCTTTTCAATAGTATTATTTTTGTTTTTAGGAATTAATAAGATCAAAGGATATATATGATTTTACTTCTTTGATACATGTTGAAATTTGCTTTATGGCTCATTATGTGGCTAGTTTGGGTAAATATTGCATTTGTGCTTCAAAGATTTATGTATTTTACTCTTGTTTGGTGTGGCTCTATATACATGAATTGAAGCAAGTTTTTAAACATGTTACTCATCTATTTCTATGATTTCTGTTTGTTTTCTTAGTTACTGTATTAATCTAACAATGTTGTGGGTTTATCTGTCATTTTGATTGTTAGTTTTTGCTTTAGTTGTTTTGAGACTATTACTTGCATAAAAATTTGAAGATTGTGATATCTACATGGTGGGTCAACACTTTTAACATGAAATATCCTCTTCCCTACATTTTTTTAAATTCCTGCTGATGCTTCTCCAAAGTCAGTTTTGTTTGAATGGGTAGCTATGTCAGCTTTTTGGAAAGAGTATGCGTAATACATTTTTTCCATCCTTTGCTTTCAACCTTTCTGTGTCCTTTCACTTAATGCGTGTCTGGAAAGTACCATATAAGTGATACTTACATAAATGGTGTTTTCCACCCACACCTTCATCTTTTAGTTGTCCTATTATAGACTGTTTAAGAGTTACTATGTATTTACACTTGACATGCTAAAGATGTCATTTAATTGTCTCCTAATTTTCTGTTGAAATGTCAGCTGTCAACCTTATTGTACTTATTTGAAGGTAAAGTGTCCTTTTGAAGATTTTTGTCTTAGACCTTAAGCAATTTTACTGTGACGTGACACATTGAAACATGTAGATTTCTTTGTATCTATCCTTCTTGGGGTTTGTGGGGCTTCATGAATTGATGGTTAGTTCTCTGTTGTCGGTTCCCGGAAATCCTTGGCCTGTATCTAAAAATACTGTTTTGTCTCAGTCTTTTCTTCTCACTAGGAATCCTCTTAAATGATGCTGGACATTTTTACCATATCCATTATGCCTCTTCAGTTCTTTTATTGTCCATTTTTTTCCCGTTTACCTTAGCTTGAACATTTCTTCAGGATCTTTCAGCTCACTAATCTTTTATTTTACTCTAACTAATCTCCTGTTAAGTTGATTCTAATACTTTTTATTTCATTACTTTTTGTGGATTTCAGTTCTCATTAAAATCCTCAGTCTTCTGTTTCCTTGATATATTAATCAGTGACCATTAATATTTTCATCTATATTTGGTAACTGCACTGTCTGGATCACCTCTTGGATCTGCTTCTATGCTGTTTTGTTTTGGTCATTTGGTTCTGTCTCCTAGTATGCTTGGTAACTTTTGGTTGATTGCTATATATTGTGAGTAAACAATTATAGAGGCTTGGGATGATGTTACCTCCCTCCAATGAGTATTTATTTTATTTCTAGCAAGTTGTTAGAGAGCGATACCCATCACCTTGATCCAGGCTAGGACTAAGGTGATTCTGGGAGCTGGCACTGTGATGTAGTGGGTAAAACTGCTGCCTGCAACACCAGCATCGTATATGGCAGCAGTTTGAGTCCCAGCTGCTCCACTTCCTATCCAGCTCCCTGCTAATGTGCCTGGGAAAACAGTGGAAAGATGTCCCAAGTGCTTGGGCCCCTGCACCCACTTGGGAAGCACAGAATAAGCTCCTGGATCCTGACTTTGGCCTGGCCTAGGCCCCACCATTGTAGCCATTTGGGGAGTGAACCAGCAGATGGAAGATTTCTGTCTTCCCCTCTCTCTGTAGCTCTGCCTTTTAAATAAAGAAATAAACCTCCCCCAAAAAAGTGATGCTTCTGGTCCTGGTTTCAGTACCTGAACAGACGGACCCATTTCAGATTTGCCCCTACATTGGGGCATTCCCTGTAGGAGACTCAGCCGAAAGACGAAGGTACTTAGCAGAGCTCCCGTTTGTCTGCAGGCTCTCAGCTCTGGTTTTGATTCCCCAGTACTGTGAGACTACTGAAAGGTGTGCTAGTTTTGACCGCCTCTTGCTCCTTGTCACATAGGCATTGGCAGGTACCTCGAGAGAAAAAGCAGTGAAGAATGTTGCACGCATTTCACTGCCTTTGCCTTCTCTCCAGCATCGTGACCCCTCAAGTCTGGAGTGCCTTGGTCACTCTTTGATGTCTTTAAAAAGCTGGGCTTTGTTTGTGAAGAGGTTGCTCTGATACCTGCTCCTCTGTTGCAGCCACAGGTGGTGGGCAGAGGACCTCTTCAACTTTATTACCTTTTGTATTTTCCTCTGGTAAAGAATAGAGAGGAGGTGTGACCGTGACAACTTGATAGAAGAATTTGGTATAGTATGTGTTCTTGGGTTTCATTCCTTTCATATCAGTAAAAAACAAAATTGTATTTATTTTTTTATTTTTATTTTTATTTGTTTGAAAGGCAGAAAGTGGGGGAGAGATATCTTCCACTCACTGGTTCGCTCCCCAAATGCTCACAATAGCTGGGGCTGGGGCTAGGCCAGGTCAAAGCTAGGAGCCTGGAGCTCCATCCAGGTCTCCCACATGGGTGGGTGGGACTCAGGTGGTCTGCCGCCTTCCATGGTACACATTAGCAGGGAGCAGGATCAGAAGTGGAGTAAGCCAGAACTCAAATTAGGTTCTCCAGTATGGGATGCCAGTGTCTCAGATGACACCCATTACACAACAGACCTACTCCCAAAAGCAGTTTCTTAGAATCAGGAAATTACTGTTTTACTTGCTCTGTAGCCCATAGACATAGGCTTATTTAGCGAATAAATACTCTAAAATGTTACAATATTTACATAGCAGAATTATAACTACCTTTTCATTTAGCATAAGAAATCTTTGAGTAACACACCATGAAACAGATGTTAGGGGGCCACCATTGTGGTATAGCAGATAAAGCTACTACCTGGGACACCGGCATCCCACATGGGTACCAGTGCATGTCCTGGTTGCTCCACTTCCAATCCAGCTCCCTGCTAATGGCCTGGGAAAAGTAGCAGAAGATGGCCCAAGTGCTTGGGCCCCTGAACCCACGTGGAGGACCTGGAAGAATCTCCTGGCTCTTGGCTCCTGGCTTCATCCTGGTCCAGCCCTGGCCATTGCAGTCACCTGGAGAGTGAACTAACAGATGGAAGATTCTCTTTCTCTCTCTCTAACTCTGACTTTCAAACAAATAAGTATTTAAAAAAATAGACTTTCTAACTAATATTTTTATTATTACCTGTTATTTTCAGTTTTGTTGATAGAGATGTGTTTTAAATTTATTTTTAGAGGTCATAAGTGATTGTGAAAAAATATTATGGTATCTGTTGAGAACTTGGACTTTTTCACACCAAGATGTCCCTTGGCATCTGTCTCAGAGTGAATATATTTAAACAGAGTCTCCGTTTATTCATCAGGAGAATGGCAATGATTGGTCTGTTGTGGCTGTCCTAATTCTCACAGTTCTGGGGGCTGGGAGTCCAGGTGAAGGTTCTGGACAGTGCAGTTGCTGCTGAGGGCTCTTCCTGGCCGCCGTCCTGCTGTGTCCCCCATGGCCTTTGCTCAGTGCATGAGCATGGGTACAGTGAGGTGGGAGGGCGGTCTTATAGGACCACCAGTCCCATAGGGCGCCACCCTTTTGATCTCAGTTAACCTTAGTGACTTCCTTGGAGCCTCGGTCTCCAAACACAGCCACATCTGGGGTTGGGGCTTCAACATATTCATGGGGCAGAGGGGGATGCAGCTCAGTCCATAGCATACTGTGATGCGGACGCCCTTCAACTTCACAGTGGGTTATGCTCCAGCAAGCCCGTGGCAAAGTCAAACCTGCAGGTGGAACCATTGGAATTCAGGGACTCTGCACATCTAACTACTTAAGATAGGACACTACACAGAGTGATTAATAAATTGTGGTAGTGGTGATTTTTTTTTTAAGATTGCATTTATTTATCTCAGAGGTAGAGTTCAGACAGGGAGAAACAGAGAGAAAGGTTTTCCATCCACTGGTTCACTCCTCAAATGGCTGGAGCCACAGAGCTCAGCCGATCTGCAGCCTAATGGGTCTCCCACGTGGGTGCAGGGGCCCAACCACTTGGACCATGTTCCACTGCTTTCCCAGGCCATTAGTAGAGAGCTGGATGGGAAGAGGAGCAGCAGGGACTCGAACCGCCGCCCACAAGGGATGCTGGCGCCGCAGGTGGAGGCTTAGCCTACTACGCCACAGCGCCGGCCTTGTGGTAGTTGTGATTTTGAACGGATCTTTCTCCTTTCTTCTCCAGGTGCTGGCCTTGGGTTGCTTTCCAGAACACTAGGAATGGTCATTTCTGTTTTTCGGGACTTGAGGCTACGACCCTGAAGAGAAGCTTATGTAAATAAGCTGACATCGCTGCTGCCGTCCCTTCTGTTGGGAGACTCCCTGCTTCCCCGTGCCCCGAGGAGTGGACAACCCGTGTGGTCACTATGAACGTGACCAGTTTGTTCTCCTTCACGAGTCCTGCCGTGAAGAGACTTCTCGGGTGGAAACAGGGCGATGAGGAAGAAAAATGGGCAGAGAAAGCTGTGGATGCCCTGGTAAAAAAACTGAAGAAGAAGAAGGGTGCCATGGAGGAGCTGGAGAAGGCCTTGAGCTGCCCGGGGCAGCCGAGTAACTGTGTCACCATCCCCCGCTCCCTGGACGGCCGGCTGCAGGTCTCCCACCGGAAGGGACTGCCCCATGTCATCTACTGCCGGGTGTGGCGCTGGCCCGACCTCCAGAGCCACCACGAACTGAAGCCACTGGAATGCTGCGAGTTTCCTTTTGGTTCCAAGCAGAAGGAGGTCTGCATCAACCCCTACCACTACAAGCGAGTGGAGAGCCCTGGTGAGTGAGCAGCTGGTCTGTGTGATTTAGAGCATCCAGATAATCCCCTTGGTTGTAGTTGTAGTTTTAGAAATATTTGGAGAGAGAGAGTGGGTGTGTGGGTGTGTGGGTGGGAGAGAGAGAGAGCCCTTGAGTGTTTCCTACATTTTAACAGCTTGATTCTATTAGGAGCAGGCCATGAAAATTATGATTGCTATAGTACACCTCTCTTTTTTTAATAAGCTGTTTTGTTTCTATTTTTGTTGTTGTTGTTTCATATTGCCTGCATTTCTGCAAGCAAATTTAGCTGTGAAATGTATTATAAGGGAAGAAAAAGAAGCCCGGTGTCATTTCCCTCTGCGTGTTGGAGGGCAGTCATCATGGAGGCAGCTGCCAGTGACTTGTGCCACTAGTACTTAAGAACTGTACTTTCTAGGGGTCAGCGTTGTGGCACAGAGTGTTGAGCCACTGCTTGGGGCACCTGTGTCACATATTAGAATGCTGGTTCAAGTTCCGGCACCTCTGCTTGCAACCCAGCTTCCTGCGAAGGCATCTACTAATGCATTCTGGGAGACAGCAGATGATGGCTCATGTGCCACCCATATGGGAGACCCAGATGAGAGTTCCAGCCTCCTGGCTTTGGTCTGGCCAGTCTTGACTATTGTGGGCATTTGGGAATTGAACTAGTAGATGGAAGATCTGTCTCCCTCACCCTGTGTTCTGCCTTTCAAGTAGATGAAGATAAATTAAGCTCTTTTTAAAAAAAGGATTGATATTTTTTAATCATCTGTGCTTGCGTATTGCTGTGGAATTTCTGTATTCCCTGTGGAGGGTATGAAGAAATTATGTTATGCTATGAAATCACTTGATACTACTGTTTTGTAAGATGTTCCTAGTTTTTACATGTGTGGCCTTTTTGCAGGGTATATTAAAGGTATATAGTTGGCCCTCCCTAGCTGTGGGCCCTGCAGCCATGAATTCAACCAACTAAAGATTGAAAATATTAGAGGGCCAATGCCGTGGCTCACTTGGTTAATCCTCTGCCTACGGCACTGGCATCTCATATGGGCTCCAGGTTCTAGTCCTGGTTGCTTCTCTTCCAGTCCAGCTCTCTGCTGTGGCCCGGGAGGGCAGTAGAGGATGGTGCAAGTGCTTGGGCCGCTGCACCTGCATGGGAGACCAGGAGGAAGCACCTGGCTCCTGGCTTTGGATGGGCGTAGCTCTGGCCGTAGTGGCCATTTGGGGGGTGAACCAACGGAAGGAAGACCTTTCTCTCTCTCACTGTCTATAACTACCTGTCAAATTAAAAAAAAAAAAGGAAAATATTAGAAAAAATTGCATCTGTCTTGGACAATCACAAACTTTTTTTTTTTCTTGATATTCCCTAAGCAATAGCAACTATTTACATAGCATTTACATCCTGTTAGGTATTCTAAATAATAATAGGATGAGTTAGGTTATTTAATAGGATGTGCTTAGGTTATTTGCAGAAACTGTGCCACTTTATAGAAAGGACTTAAGCATTTGCAGATTTGGTATTGGCAGGGTCTCCTGCAGCCAGTCTTCCAGATACCAAGGGATGACTGTTTTCGAATTTGTCTGGTTTTGCCCCCCTCATTCTGGACAGTTGGATCCATTGGAAGGTGATTAGGTATTCAGTTGTTTAATACCATTGTCAGCTTGAGACCAGTTTGGGGTTACAAGGGTTCCTTAGTGTGGCTGTGTGTTAGAATCGCATGACTTCCTCCACAGAAATCCTGATCTGGGATATCATGGTACCCTGTTTTTAACAAGTACTTCAGGTGTGGCTGATGGAGGCAATAGGTTGACCTAGATCATGTAATACTACTGTGGCTTTCACAGAAAGGGAAGTCTATATTTTTCTGAATTATATGTAAGTCAAACAAAATAACTTTAAAGACTAAGGAATAATATAACAAGCATCTTTTTATCCCCCACGCAGTTGAAGAAATAAATAAAAGATGACACATAAACTGAGCCACTTGTTAGTGTCCCTCTGACCCTATTTCCTTCAGTAACCACTCTTACGAGTTTGATGTTTGTCATTTTCATTCATGTTTTTATAATATTATGTGTGTATGAACCCATGATGATCTCTTCTGTTATTTTGTGTACTTTAAATTATTACATGAGGAAATTTAGAATTTCCTTGTACACTTGCTGTAGTCATTCAACATAATGCTTTTTGTGGTGTTAGATTATATACTTCAGAATTACCTTTGTCAAATGCCGTGAAAAACCCTCTGGGAGTTTGTTGGACTTTCATTGATTCCCTTTGGGGAAGATTGACATGGATATGCCCTGGAGCATAACATTGTTTAGTAACCTTAAAGTTTTTCTCATTCAGTTCTTAGACATCTTTTTTTTAAGGTTTATTTCCAGATAAGTGGTTTTCATTGTGTCATTTAAAGAATTCCTTTTGGGTAGGAGTACAATTACTATTTTCTCCAACAACAGTGTTAATTTCTCCTCACTCCTTCCAGTATAAACATTCTTCACTGTTTATTATGCCAGCTGTAATGTAAATTTTCTTTGGAAAAAAAAAAAAACGCTTAACACAGAGATGCATAGTCCTCTTTAGCTGGAAATTAAAATGGAAGTAAGTGTTTGAGAATGAAGTATAGTGTGTGAGTCATATGTACTAACCAGATCATTTAGGCACATGGTTTTTTTTTTTTGTTTTTTTTTTTTTTGATCCTTGTATGCAGCATAAGAGATGCATAGGGAGACTTTAATTCCACTACTCAAGGGGCAAAACTGACCCCCACAAATTAAGTGACCTGTATGTCATAAAACCTGAAAGTAGAGGCATTTTTTTATAATAATTCTTACTGGCCGGCGCCGTGGCTTAACAGGCTAATCCTCCACCTTGCGGCGCCGGCACACCGGGTTCTAGTCCCAGTTGGGGTGTCGGATTCTATCCCGGTTGCCCCTCTTCCAGGCCAGCTCTCTGCTATGGCCCGGGAAGGCAGTGGAGGATGGCCCAAGTGCTTGGGCCCTGCACCTGCATGGGAGACCAGGAGAAGCACCTGGCTCCTGGCCTCGGATCAGTGCGATGAGCCGGCCACAGCGGCCATTGGAGGGTGAACCAGCGGCAAAAAGGAAGACCTTTCTCTCTGTCTCTCTCTCTCTCACTGTCCACTCTGCCTGTCAAAAAAATAATAATAATAATATAATTTTTATTTATTTGAGAGGCAAAGAGAGGAACAGGTAACTTCCATCGACTAGTTCCCTAATGCAGCTCCCTAAATACTGAAGCCAGGAGCACAGAACTCAATCCAGTCTCCCGCATGGGTGGCAGGAACCCAATGACTTTAGTCATACCTGCTGCTTCCCACTGTACACATTCAGGAAGCTGAAGTCAGGAGCCAGAATCTGGAATCGAACTCAGATATTCTGATGTGGGAAGCAGGCATACCAACCAGCACCTTAACACTTAGGCTAGTTTTTTTAATTGACAGAAAAAAATTGGCATCCGAGGGGCGTTATTTCTAGGACCACTCCCCACACCCCCCATGGATACTAAAATCAGAGCTACGTAAGTCCCTTATATAAAGTAGTATAGTATTTGCATATAACTTACACATATCCTCTTTAAATGATCTCTAAATTACTTGTAATACCTAATGGAATATAAATAGTATCTGAATAGTTATATTGCTTAAATGATTCTATCAGTTTAGCTGGACACTTCAAAGTTCATAGGAAATGTAAGTAAAAGGCACTTTTTTTTGTTGTTGTTTTTTAAAATGTTTATTTTATTTGAAAAGTAGCATTACAGAAAGGGGGAGGGGAGAGAGAGAGACAGTCGAGAGAGCTTCCAACTGCTGGTTCACTCCCCATATGGCCACAATGGCCAGAGCTGGGCCAATCCAAAGCCAGGAGCCAGGAGTTTCTTCTGGGCCTCCCATGTGAGTTTAGAGGCTCCAATTCTTGGGTCATCTTCCACTGCTTTTCCAGGTATATTATCTGAGTTGGAAGTGGAGCAGCTGGGACTCCAAACAGTTATTTGGCTTTTTTTTTTTTAATTCTTAAGTACAAAGCATCTTCAGAAAGTTCGTGGAAAATGGGTATTATAAAAAAACTACAAGGACATCAAAATTTTTTGCACCAAATTAAGCACATCTTCTAGTTCCTTTTTCCATGAACTTTGGAAATCCTCCAATACTGACAAGAAGATTCAATTACAGGTGTTCAGAACACAGAGAATTTTTATTTCTCCAGATATTTACAACCTGAGGTTCACTGAGTCCACAGATGTGGAACCTCCAATTCAGAAGGGGCTAGCCATGATGACATATGTTTATGGGGCACAGTGTGATGTCTTCATACACCATGCATAGTGAAGTGATCAAACCAGGGGAGTCAAGGTGTCCACCTCCTCCCATACTTACCATTCCTTTGTGGTAAGGACATTCACAGTGTGCTCTGAGAGACTTGGAAATACATGTGTTAACTCCACTCACCATGCTGTGCAACAGATCACCAGAACTTACTGCTCCTTTCTAACGAAAACCTTGTGCCCTCTCGCAGAGGCCTCTCCTTACCCCACCCACTGCACCCCCTGAGCCTCTCCTAACCACCATTGTACTCTCCACATCTGTGAGCACACCATCTTTAGATTTCAGATACAAGGGAGCTCACATGGTATTTGTCTTTCTGTGCCTGGCTTATTTCACTTAGCATGATATAGCCTCTAAACTTATCCATGTTGTTGCAAATGACAGAATTTCTTTTTTTTAAAACAAAAAATTATTTTCATTTTATGTGAAAGACAAAGGGAGGCAGATAGAGAGAAAGAGAGAGAGATCTTCTATCACTGCTTCACTTCCCAATTGCCCACAATATTTAGGAGCTGGGTTGAAGCCTGGAGACTGGAACCCCATCTGGGTTTCATGGGTGGCAGGGACCCAACTGCTTGAGCCATCATCTGCTGCCTCCCGGGGCACACATCAGCAGAAGAATTTCCTTGTTTAAGGCTGACTAGTTATCACATTTCAGAAATGTTCAACATCACTAATCAGGAAAATGTAAAGTAAAACCGCAGTGCGATTACCTCACAGCTGTTAGAATGGCTGTGATTAAAAAGATGAAGGGGAACTGGTGCTTGCAAGGATGCGAAGAACAAGAAGTCATTGCACAGCGTTGGTAGGAATGTCAGTCACTACGGCAGTTTTAGAAAACAGCGCAGAGGTTTTCTAAATGGCTGAAAATAAACTATCATATGACCCAGTAATCCTACTACTGAGTATCCATCCAAATGAAATCTGTATGTCAGAGACATATCTGCACTTGCATGCTTATCACAACACTATTCACAGGAGCCAAGGTAGAGAATCAACCAAGTGCCCACCAATAGATGAATGAATAGAAATAGAAATTCTTAAAAATCCCTCCCACAGGCCGCGCTGTGGCATAGTGGGTACAGCCACCACCCGCAGTGCTGGTATCCCATATGGGTGCCAGTTTGAGTTCTAGCTGCTTCACTTCCGATCCAGCTCTCTACTATGGCCTGGGAAAATAGTAGAAGATGGCCCAAGTCCTTGGGCCCCTGCACCCTTGTGGGAAACCCAGAAGAAGCTCCTGGCTCCTGGTTTTGGATTGGCGCAGCTCGAGCTGTTGAGGCCATTTGGGGAGTGAACCAACTAATGAAAGATCCCTCTCCTTTCTGCCCTTTCCCCTCTCTCCCCTCTCCCCTCTCCCTTCTCCCTTCTCCCTCTCCGTACTTCCCTCTCCCTCCCTCCTTCTCCATCTCCCTCTCTCTCCCTCCCTCTCCCTCTTCCTCTCCCTCTCTCTCTCCCTCTCCCCCTCCTTCTCCCTCTCTCCCTAACTCTGCCTTTCAAATAAATAAGTAAGTCTTTTAAATAAGAAAAAATTCCTCCCACAGACCTACCTAATCAAATCCGGTTTTGGGCCAGCAATTTAAGAAGCTCTCCAGGTCATTCTGTCACATACCAAAGTTCGAAAGCAGTCATCAAGCCCAGTGGTCTTGGAGAGGCTCAAGATGAGTCTGTTAAATTATTCAGCACTTTAAATTGTGCATGTCCTGAGGCAGACGTGAGGTTGACTTGCTCTTTCCAGAACTGTCCTTCTGACACTTCATGCAGATGAGCGCTCTGATGAGTTGTGATAAAGTGTCTCCCAGGAGAAAGGCATGTTTCCTTACGTGGCCCAGTGCTGGTTTTATAATTGTTCTTTTGCCTGTGTTTTACTCCCCGAGTGATCAAAAATAAGTTTATAGATTTGAGTAATTGTGGTTTTTCTGCAGCTTATGCCATGTATTTTGTCATAACTAAAATAATGTAAAAACAAACTAATAAAAAGTGGAGGAGACGGAAATGTACAGCAACACTGTACTACAACTTCCATTCGTTATAGTTGGCAGCGGCAAAGCGGTGACCGAGGAAGGAGTTTTTGTTGCCGTGGAGAGGTGCTGCTTTGACCAGCGCTGAAGTGCGTGTCTTCTGGAAAAGTAGAAGTGTGAGGGATTTCTTTCTGTGCAAACGCGTCGACACGTACAGGAAAGACGGTTGGTGGAGCTTCGGAAGGCAGTGACGCTGCCGGTGGTGTAACAGGTGGACTGATCACTGGGACTTTCTCTGCTCTTCAGCATTGGGGCTACTTGTTATTAGTGGTTGAATTAAATGTAGGTTTTCTTTACCAGATGCGTGCTGACTGTGGTTCACTCGTCCGGCTGTGGTCTCGGGAAGGCCATTCCGTGGCTGGCTGCTGCCGTGGGAATGCTTGCATGGAGCTTTCCTGCCATTTGGCCTGATTTTTTTTTTCCCCCCACATAGCTCTTGAAAATTATCTTCTGCACTTTGAACTTGATCAAGTTAAAGGCCGTATTAAACCTGAGCTTGAAATGCTGAGGTTTCGATGTTGGTATTTAACACGCTGGAGTTTGCTTCCAGGTGCTTTCATTTTTAGCTTGATGGTTGCCGGCTGTTTAAAGTTAAATGCACCTAAAATCCCCTTCACCTGCAGACTGAAGACGAGTTTTGACTCTCTGTGCCGTGCACTGTGTAATCCATGGCTTGGTCAATGTCACCTTGAAGGAAAAGTCTGAGCATTACAGAAATGGAGAACGGTTGTCACCAGGGTTGAGGTGAAGGATGGAGTCAGGAGGCGAGTAGGAGCCAGGGCCGTGAGAGGGCAAAACGAGGGGTCCTTGGACTGGTGGAAATTTCTGCTGTCTGTTGACTGTGCCCCTCTCTGTATCCTGGTTGTGGTGTACATGGTAAGTGAGATTTCCCTGTTGTTATTACTACACATGACTCTGCAATTATCAGAGTTTTGGCGTCTCATGAAAATAGCCGGTCCAGCTCACAATTCATCACGCTCCTGTTTGTGCAGCCGTTGTATTCCATCATGCAGAGGAGGCACCTGTGTGCACTTCTAAGTTTTGTCAGGTAATGTTAACAAGATGAGTAAGAGTCGAGATTTAATATTGATTATTAGATATTAATTTAATATAAAATTAAATACTTTAAAAGCAAAAGTGAAAGTGATTATTTTTACAGAATGTGTTGCGTCACTGTATTGTGATATCTGGTTTCAGTGTAGTTGAAATTTGATTTTGAATCTTGTATTACTTTGTACATTTGCAGGGCAGGGAGCAAAGTGTTGACTTTTCCTTCAGGTTTATCTGTATAGTGATAGCCAGGAGTCTGATAATTGAGGTTGTAAGCCTGAGGTACCATTACAGGTGTTTTGGGGATTTTGAGATATTAACTACAGAAGTTAAATATAGCCCTAATACCTTGTGTTCATGTACATCTAAATTTTTATTCACTCAGACATTTGTAACACATGGAAGACTCCTCAGGAATTGGTGCCTAAGAAAGCCTGGCATGTGGTTTCAGTACCATGTGCTAAATTGAATAACAGCGCTGTGAACAGAGGAAGCAGTTAACTCATAGGGGCTGGCATTGTGGCCTGGTAGGATGAGCCGCCATCTGTGGCAACATAGAAAGACACTATGCCGGCATCCCATATGGGTGTTGATTCCAGTCCCAGCTGCTCTACTTCCAATCCAGCTCCCTGCTACTGCGCCTGGGAAAAGCAGTGGAAGATGACTCAAAATGCTTAGGCCCCTGTACCCATGTGGGAAAAGCAAAAGAAACTCCTGGTTTCTGCCTGGCCCAGCCCCAGCTGTTGCGGCCATTTGGGGAGTGAACCAGCAGATAGAGGATCTCTCTGTCTCTTCGTCTCTCTGTAACTCTGCCTTCCAAGTAAATAAAAATAAAAAAATTTAAAAAAAATAAAAAACCTGAGCAGAGCCTCAGAAAACTTCACTCAAGTCTTTTTTTTTTTTTTTAAGATTTATTTATTTATTTGAAAGGCAGAGTTAGAGAAAGGCAGAAAGAGGGGTGGGGAGAAAGATCTTCCATTCACTGGTTCACTCCCCAAATGGCTGCAACAGCTGGAGCTGGGCTGATCCAAAGCCAGGAGCCTCTCTGGGTCTCCCCCGTGGGTTCAGGGCCATCTTCAGCTTTCCCAGGCAATAGCAGAGAGCTGGATTGGAAGTGGAGCAGCCAGGACTTGAACCAGTGCCCATATGGGATGCTGGCATTGCACTTTTATCAGCTGTGCCATAGCACCAGCCTCTCACTCGCTCAGTTCTAACACATTCATTCATTGAATGTTTCAGCCCATGTAATGGTGCAGAGATGGCTGTATATGTACTGGTATATTTTACCACACCAGGGATTTAAATTCATTGATAGCTAGAGATGCAATAACATAGAAAGACACTAATACAACAGTAGACCAAGGAAAACAAAGTGAAATATCAGGACCAAGGAAAATTAGCACATATGTGTTCTCTAGGAGTTTCTGTATTATAGATAGGCAACTGTGTCCAGTTGGAGGGCAACTGTGTCCAGTTGGAGGGCCCCGGTACCAACTGCAGATTGAAAATATTTTAAAAATTTCTGTCTGTACTCTACAGACTTTTTCCTAGTCATTCGCTACAACGTACAGCATGACTGTTCCCATAACACGTTGTCGTAGGTATTCTAAGTAATCTAGAGAAGATTTAAAGTGTGCAGGAGAATACGTGTAGGTTATATGCATCCACAGATTTTGACATCTCAGGTGTGTGGGGGTGGGGGTGCAGGTGGGGGTCCCGGACCCGGCCTCCTGGGGAGACTGAGGGGTGACTAGTTAGTGCATGTTTTGTAATCCTAGCCCGGATGCTTCTCTGATTGCCTTGGTTTGGGCTGAGATGGGTCTAACTTTGCGACGAAGGAACAAAGCTGTACAAGTGAGGAGATACAGGTCCAAGTACTTGTTCCTGATGCGTGGCTGATGGGGAAGAGGCAGTGAGGCTTTCCCTACCTTTATCCGCCACTTCCTGTTCGTCTTGTTTTTCTCTCTGCAATATTAGCTGAGAAAGTGAAGACACTGTATATCAGTCTGATGGATTTCAGGTGCTGCTCTCTTCCATCCACCACGACTAGTTCTTTCTTTCTTTCTTTCTTTTTTTTTTTTTTTTTTTAATTTTTGACAGGCAGAGTGGACAGTGAGAGAGAGACAGAGAGAAAGGTCTTTCTTTTGCCATTGGTTCACCCTCCAATGGCTGCCGCGGTTGGTGTGCTGCGGCCGGCGCTGATCCGATGGCAGGAGCCAGGTGCTTCTCCTGGTCTCCCATGGGGTTCAGGGCCCAAGCACTTGGGCCATCCTCCACTGCACTCCCTGGCCACAGCAGAGAGCTGGCCTGGAAGAGGGGCAACCGGGACAGAACCTGTGCCCCGACCGGGACTAGAACCCGGTGTGCCAGCGCCGCAAGGCGGAGGATTAGCCTAGTGAGCCGCGGCGCCGGCCAACGACTAGTTCTTAAGGCGGAAAGACCACCAACCAGCTAGCAGCTATTAGAACAGAACCCCCAAAAACGTGGCTGAAGAAAAACAGCAGTTTTGAAAACAATGGAAAACATTTGCCATAGTAAATGAAAGTAGTGTGTATGTGATGGTAGTGGAAATAACATCTGTGTGGAAATAGTATTTTAAATTAGGAAGTGAAACCTGGATAACACTTTCAAGGTGGCTTTGGGGAAGTTAGAACTGAGGCCTTTGGAGGTGTACTTTTTGCCTCATTATTCCCACTTGTAGATCACCCTCCAGCGGTGACTTCTTGAAGGTCTGATGGGGTTTTATGTGTGGTTGGGGGAACGAGAGTCGCACGTCGGGAGCCTTGCAACCATATGGAGAGGAATTAAACGGATGGGCTCGAGCTCATCATCTTGGTTTTACTTTCAGCTTCCATTGTTCTAGATAACAACAGGCTCAGAGAAAAGACTGGAGATTTCTTTCTGCTAAATGTCCCCAGAGACTAAGCATCGAATAATAACTGTGTATTAGCCAGATCATCAAACCTCTGTCCTGCAATTTGAAGAAATGAAATTTGTTTGGGCAGGTAATAGGAAAGCAAAACAAAACAAAAAAAATACTTAATGAACACAGCTGGATTTGGGGTAGTTATAGGACAGGTGCTGTGGGAACCGTGTTAAAATCTAAGAGGACCTGAAGAGCAGTAAAGCTGAAACCCTCCAAGGCTGTTATTTGCTGGCTTGGCTGGGGATTAGTGTAGTGGTTTGATGCTGGCATTTGGACCTTAGAAAGGCTGCAGACTGCCACTTCTCCCTGGGTTTGGTGTGGGCTTTGCTCCTCTCAGCAGCTCTTCCACAGGTATGAGAGATGGGGAGATAAGCTCTCAACTGGCTGCGTAGCTGTAATTCCACTTTTCCTGACATCACTGCCCTCAACAGGATTTCTGTAATCCTGTGACCTTCAGCACTGCCATGAGCCCCAGGGTTAATTTCACTAGAAGTGACCGCAGCTCCCGTGTTAGGAGACCTGGAGACTGGAAACAACGCAGTGTGGTTTAAGTAGAAAGACAGAGGTTGACAGGGGGCTGCTTGGCACATTTCTTCCCAGTCCTTTAAACTGTACGCTTATACTCTGGGATCTCAGCAGCCCTTACTGAGGGACGGTCAGACGTACATGCTACTGCATGGGTATCCCTGCCACAGTTCTCCCTCAGCTCCCCAGGGATGCTCCTACTCTTAGTTCATTACTCTGGAAGTGAAAGGAGCCATTTCTTTTCTAACACGTTGGCTACCTGCCTGCTTGCCTGGCTGGGATTTTCAGTAAGAGTAGACAGAAGAAGAAATGGGGTTCTACTAGGGGTATTTGAGCAGCGTTTGTGAACAAAAAGTAAATATACATACGATAAAAGCAAGTGTGCCTTGTGTGGGTGTTTTTTTTTTCTTTATGTTTCCCGATCATATCCAGGGAGAGTTGTAACACATTCAGCAGTATGTTTCCCTTCGAGTATCTGAAATGTTTACCCAGGGTATGGTGGTGTACTGAACAGGCATTTAAATGAGATGGTCAAGTTAGGAAACAGTTACGGAGAGATGCTTTTAAAAGCTGTAGGTTTTATGTTTCAAAAAGGAAAAAGAGGAGTTGGCGTTTTGATGCAGCAGGTTAAGCTGACATCTACGATACTGGCATCCCATATGAGCACCTGTTTGAATCCTGGCTGCTCCACTTCTGACCTCAACTCCCTGCTGATGAGCCTGGGACAGCAGCAAAAGATGGTCCAAGTGCTTGGGCCGCTGCCACCCATGGAGGAGACCAGGTGGAGTTCCAGACTCCTGGCTTTCGTCTGGCTCAGCCCTGGCTGTTGGGGCCATTTGGGGAGTGAACCAGCATAGGTGGAAGATCTCTCTTTCTCTCCCTTTCTGTAACTCTGCCTTTCGAATAAGTGGGTAAATCTTAAAAGGAAAAGGAAAAGGAGAATGGATTTTTAAATATCTTTTAAAGATTGATTTGTTTGAAATGCAAAGTTACAGAGAAAGAGATCTTCCATCCAGTGGTTCACTCCCCAAATGGCCACAGCTGCCGAGTCTGGGCCAGGCTGAAGCCGGGAGCCAGGAGCTTCATCTGAGTCTCCATGTGGCTGCAGGGGCCCAAGCACTTGGACTATTTAACACTGCTTTTCCAGGCAAATTTACAGGGAGCTGAATTGGACGTGGAGCAGTCAGGACTCCAGTTGGCACCTATATGGGATGCCAGCATTGCAGGTAGTGGCTTAACCTGCTGTGCCACTATGCTGGCCCCAGGACAGCTACTATTTTAAAATGAGTTATTGACCGGCACCGCGGCTCAATAGGCTAATCCTCCCCTGCGGCGCCGGCACACCAGGTTCTAGTCCCAGTGGGGGCGCAGGATTCTGTCCCGGTTGCCCCTCTTCCAGGCCAGCTCTCTGCTATGGCCCGGGAGTGCAGTGGAGGATGGCCTAAGTCCTTGGGCCCTGCACCTGCATGGGAGATCAGGAGAAGCACCTGGCTCCTGGCTTCGGATCAGCGCAATGCGCCAGCCACAGCGTGCCGGCCACGGTGGCCATTGGAGGGTGAACCAACAGCAAAAGCAAGACCTTTCTCTCTGTCTCTCTCTCTCACTGTCCACTCTGCCTGTAAAAAAAAAAAAAAAAAAAAAAAAGTAAAATGAGTTATTTAATAGAGAAAACTGATAGGAGCAACTTGAATCAACTTGAAAAGGCTGTCCCTGGCCAAATCTGAGACAGTTTGATCAACAAAATAATTAAGGGCAGAAATGAACTAAAGCAATGCGGGAGGTTGGGGTGGGTTACTGGGAACCGATGCTAGTTATAAACAAGCAGAAGGCTGGGGCTCTTGCTCAAAGCAGACTCCTGGTTGCCAGCTGTAGGTATGGAGCGGAGTTCTTGAGGGAATCAGGACAAACAAGCCCTCTTAGAGAAGATGCTTATTCTCCTTGTTAGTAAAATATGTTAGGTTAAAATATGGTGGGGGGAAATCTGGGGTTGGAAGGCTTGCTCTGAAGTTTAGCACTTCCCAACATGTTTGCTAACTCATGAGATGGGTGAATGATGATCTCTTCTTTCCAGGGCTGTGGCGAGGCTTAAATACAGTGCGTGGAAAGGCTCCAGGCCCTAATGCAGTCTTGAAACAGTGTGCAGCTGAAACAGTGATACAAGGAACATAACTTCTGTGTATAGCTTCCTTAGAATAAAAGCTGAATTTATAGTGTGAGCAAGTTTCCACCGAGCAAATAGTCAGAAAACGAACGGCAATCACTCCAATGAAGTTAGAGTAGCTCCTTTTTGTTGCTGGCTCTGTGCTTGGCACCATGCTCATCACGTCACACATGTTCTTGTGTAATAGTGAACACAGCTGTGGTAGGTATGGACGAGCCACCTGCGGAGGCGGGATTCAAATTAAAGTCTAACTCCAGACTCTGAGCTGTTCAGCACTGCACTCTGGTCCCCCCCCCCCCACATCAGTTTCCTCTTTAATAAAGAGGGGGAGCCTGATGTTTGCAGTAGGAGAGTGTGTGATCTCAACCACGTACATGCGCCAGCTGTGTGAGCATTGGGTGGATGGTTGCAAACTGCGTGTCCACACCTGCGCCTCTTGTGCTTCATGATGGAGGGAGGCCCTGTGTGGTTTTTTTTCCCCCCATTGGTCAGCAATCATCATTAGGTAACAAGCGTGTCTGTTCAGTTGTATGGACTACATTTAATGGGATCGAATTTTGAACTCAAAACGAGCCGAATATAATTAATTCAGCCGCAATTATACATTAAGCAAAGCTGTCTGGTGTGACGCCTGGGAATGGTCATTTAAAACAGCAGCAGTGTAATAGGTGATTAGGTGCAGTGGGCCACTTGCTTTCTGCGTGATAACTCCTCTTCTACTGAGTGCTTGCCAGAGCCAGGAGCTTCCTTAAAGCTCACAGGTGCCGCCGGGTGATGAGGAGCTTAGAGTATGGAGGCAGGCTGCCTAGGTTTGATGCTGTCTCCACTTACTATTAGTAGTATATATAATACATACTTTTTACAGTTTTTATTTATCTTAGAGGCAGAGAGAGACAGATTGATCTTCCGTCCATTCATTCACTCCCCAAATGCCCATGACAGCTGGGACTGAGACGAAGCCAGGAGCTGGGAATTCCGTCCAGGTCCTCCTGGAACCCAACACTTGAGTCATCCCCTGTTGACTCTTAGGGTGTACACCAGTAGGAAAGCTGGAATCGGGAGCAGAGCTGGGACTTGAACCCAGGCACTCTGACAGGTTCAGATGTACGGGTCCCAAGCTGTGTTTTAACTGCTAAAGCCAAATGCCTGCCCATTATTGAATATTCTCGAGGAGTTACAAGTTCCTTAAATCTCTTTGTTCCTCAGCTTCCACTTTTGTAAAGTGGAGACAGCAATTGTGCCCAGGATCAAAGTAGTTTTGAGGATTGAGTTAATGCTTAACATATCTAAGAACTTTCTAAGTGTTAAATAAAAAGGAAATCTGAGAAAACTACTATTATCCCCGTTTTACTAAAAACAGTGATGTTGAAAGAGTAAATCGTGAGCTGGCCAGTAAACTGGTGAGCAGAATTTCCAGTTTGGGGCGAGGGTGAGGTTTTCCCGGTTTCTCCCTCTGGTGGAATGGCGCAAGCAGCAGCGCATGCACCGCGTCCCCAGAGACAGAAGGGGACGAGGCCAGCCCCCTTGGCCCTCACAGCCTCCCTGGCCGCGGCCCAGCAGTTCGAGGTCCAGGGTTTGCCTCAGCTGCACAGGAACCTGGCCGTTGCATCCTTGTGTTGCCCCTTACCCATTCAGGCAGCTCCCAGGCCCTTGAGAGCCTGGTCAGAGGGACCCACTGTGGACCTCATTAATTTTATTCTGACAGTCTGCCAGATGTAGCTGAGGAACTAACTCCAGTAACAAGAGCAGATGCGGACCCCTTGCTGTGGAGCTCGGGCTGTCCTCGCTGGCGGCCAGGACGCAGCGTGGCTCTGCACCTGCCCTGCCCTGCACCTGCAGCTTGCTGGCTGTCCACAGACCCGGCTGGAGATCAGAGCCCCTTGCTGCCGTCCCTCGCTCCAGGTTTGTCCGAGGCTTGTTTTGAGCCAGAAACACACACACACACACACACACACGATTCTAACTCTGGAACTCTTAAATCTGCCTTGGACTCGCTTGTGTGTGCTATGAAGGATTTTTCCCCCCCTTCTGATGTTTTTAGCTTATACCCTGGAGTTTTTTTGTACCTCTGACAACTTCTGAAGCCTGAAATAACATAGCACCTTCCCTCTGTGGAAGTTAAGCAAATAAATATTTGGCAAAGGAAAGGAAACTGGGGTCAGTGTAGGAAGAGAGAAGACTGCTGTGTGGCTTCCCCCTCCCCCTGCACAGTGCTGCTGGGCCTGGCTTGTCGCTCTCCAGAAGTGGACACTGAGAGAGGAACATGTTGCTGCCTCTATTCAGATGGCCAGGCCCCTAGGCTGTCCTTATCCAAAGCTAGTGCTGCATCCATAACACTACTTCCCTGCTTGGCCACAAAACTGGACTGGATGACTCTTCCTGTCAGCCTAGCCTAAGGCTCTGCTGACCCTGCCCATAGCTTTCTTAGGTAAATCTATAAGCTACTCAAGACTCAGGACCAACACTGTTCAGCATTTTAGTGGGGAAAGGGGGACGATGAGAAAAAGGAAGCTCCAGTTGTACAGCTAGTTAGAGGCGCAGGGCCCGAAACCTGGTGCCCTGTTGCTGGTGCACATGGTAACCCCTTATCCCCTTACCAGGCTGCGTTCTCCTCACTTTCTGGAGCTTCTAGGACGAGGTGCAGCTGTCTGCCGCTTTACACAAGTATCTCGCTGATTCACACGTAGGAAGTCCAAGGACTATACTTTGAGAAAGATTTGCCCTTATTAAGTAAGCAGTTCATAATAAACAAGTCAGAAGCCGTATTCACAAACACTGATTTTTCTTTATTAAGGATCTATTATGTGTCAGACCCTGGCAGATAACAAAAGAAAAGAAACCAATTCTGCACTCCAGGACAATTCTAGTCTGGGTGAGATAAAGGCAAATAAGCAATAAGATATTGCAGATGGACCGATCTGAGCTCCCAGCAGGTTACAAACGGGAGTTCCGTTCCATGAGGGGTGGATAGAAAGCCAGGAACACGCCCAAAGAGAGGGGCACGCATCAGAACATGGGAATATGGCCAAGCCAGCAGAGGTGCAGAAGTGTGAAACTGACCAGCAGGTAGAAGCTTCCGAAAGCCAGGGCCGGCTGAGTGAGCACTGTGGTGGGAGTCACTGCAGGCCAGACTGGAGCAGGAGTCTGAGCGAGGCAGTGGTGAGGCAGCAGGTGGCCTGCAGGTGCAGAGGCTCAGACAGACATACCTGAAGGAGAGCCTCCAGTACTGCATACAAAAGAGGCCCAGCAGCCTGGCGTTACCTAGCAAGCGGGTTCTCAGAAGTTGAGTTACATCTCTAAATAAATGTAATGTTTTTAAACTTGAAGATACTGTTACTGAATATAATTAACTTCTCTACAAATTGTGTTTGCATGTTTGTCTTGTATTAATGTTAAGCATAATTAATATGTGCCTAGAAAGTAAATACTACAATGTTGTCTCTTAACATCATGTTCCCCAAAAAACTAAACAGAAGAATGGGAAGAATTTAAAAGACACAACTTGCACAATCTCCTCCGGGTTCTGTAGTACTAAGAGACAGAGTCTGGAGGTGATGATCAGCATTTGATTAAAATCCTGGCCCTCCAGGTAGCAGCTGTGTGACCTTGGGGGCATTGCCTAGCTGGGGTGGGCCTGCCTCCCCTAACCAGAGCTCTTGTGAGGATTCAGCGGCAGGTGGACCGTGCCTGGCTTGGTGATTTCTGTGTCTGCAATGCCCTGCACGATGGATCACGATGCTCAGCCACCTTACCCAGTATTTCCATCCCTGGATGCCATCACTTCACCACCCATAGGCATACAGAAAGGTAGAGATTTGGGCTGTTGTGTATTTTCATCACAATTGTACCTTTGATTAAAGTTGTAAGAATCCTTTCTGCAGTGTAGAGTTCCCAGGACATATCCTGAGGTCGGACTTTTGCTTCATAAAGGCCCATGCTGTAAGTTTTCAGTGGCCTAGGAAGAGGACTGTTCACCACTTCCCAGCTGGCGGTGAGCCTGTGCAGAAGGCACTGAGCGCACATTCTCAGGACAGGTGTCTGGTGACATGTCGCACTGAGCACAGCTGCTGTGGCTGCTTACTCCACCCCCCTTCAGTAAGAAGCGCTGTTGCCGAAGTAGCCCGAGGCCCCCTTTCAGCTCTTGCAGGAGCTCCCAGAAACATGTCCTGAGACCCAACCCAGACGCCGCGTGGGCTTGAACTTTGGCACCGTGGTCCACGCATCCACAAAGTAGCGTTCCCATGCCTAGAAGACTTGCAGAGCAGAGAGGCCCCTTGAAGGGCAAGTCCCTGGTTCTTGTGTGCAAGGAAACTGTGACCCTGAGCAATTGGGATTTGTAGTTGTTAGAGGCAGGACTGGCACTCGGGTGTCTGTTGGGACTCTTACCCTTCAGCGCTCAGCAGCGTTTATGCAGCCCCAGGAAGGGTACCAGCAGGCGGCTGCTTTTCTGAGTGCAGAACTTTTAAGCTACTTTTTCCAGAACATCAGCCCTTCACAGTGCAGGTAGGGCTATGTCAGGCTGGGTCTCGCTCCTGGACCACGGTGCCAGCACTGCTGGTGGCGCCATCGCCAGCAGCACTTCAAACTCTTGAACAAGCTCCCGAACCGCATCGGCCGTGGCCCAGAATGTGTTGTGGAGCTCACTGTCTGCCCAGCTCGGTCTGTCCCTTCTCGGTCCTTTCTCCTGTGCCTTGTCAGCGCAGACAAGCCGGGTCCTCCTGAGACCCTGCTTCCAGAAGCCTTCTTGGTTTGGTTTCCCCTTGATGGGAAAGGGAGCTTCTTTTTGTAACTAAAACAGAGACCCAGTGAGCGAAAAGGCAAGGCGCCTCCTGCCTTCAGAGATGGAAATCAGTGAGGGGGAGGGAGGGCCCTTTCTCCGACTCAGACTACCCCACCCCCACCCCCGGAGTGGGGTGTGGAGAAAGGGCAGGTCTTACCAGGGGCTGCAGCTCCTAGGCTGTGGAATGACAACACGGCTGCCTTTTTAAAAGACTCACATCAAAAATAAATTTGCATGGAGAAGAGTGGGCCCCTCTTCCACAGCAGGTGGCTGTAATTCTTATTACCTGATAGGAACAGTCCTTAAAGGAAGGCCCTCACTCTCAGTAGAAGTTCATTAGGAAACTAAGAGAATGGTTCCCCAGAAAGTCAAGGCTTCCTATTCTGTTTTCTGTATGGTAGAAATTGCCTGAGACAGACAAATAGTTAGAGGGAAACTTGGCGCACACACACACCCACCCACCCACACACACACACACACACCAACCACCACCCCCTACCCTACCCCTAGCCCACTGCCGGTTTCTTCCTTTCAGCCTGGAGTTTGCAAATCCTCATTCTGCACGCTGGGTTAGTCCCTCAGCCCAGAGCTGAGAATTGCAAGTCGACGGGTGCCTAAACCTGGTCTGCATGCTCCTTCATGGGGCCCAGTAGAAGCCCAGTGTCTTAGTTATTCCTTACCGGAAATGTTGCAGACACAAAAGGAACAGGCACCAGGTGCGGAGACGGCTGGGTGAGAGCCGTGGACTTGACCTCTCTCTCCACACAGAGAGAGGTCAAGTCCACACACGCCCGGGCCTTGTTGTGTAGCAGGGCAGCACTTGTGTGTGGGCAGCCTCACCCCCGCCTGGCAAGCTTCTTTGTGTCTCTTCCACGGTCAGGCTCCTCTCTAGAGCTGGCAGCTGTTCCAGATCCATCTCTTTCCTATCCTCGATTGAGTTAGTTATGGCTTATATGATTAGGTGATCAAATGTGGTTTATTGTCCAAGCCAGGACACTTTAGAGCTTGGTGAGGGATACCCATCACTAGTTACCCTGGACAATAGGTACACATTAGGACATAAAGACGCCCTACCTCTGAAGTCTTCAAACTGTGTGGGCAAGGAGGCCCTGCCCTGATTTAGTCCAGGTCCTTCTCTCCACAGAAAGAATTCAAGAAGAGGCATCAGTGGGTAGAAAAGCAACATTTATCTAAAGGGATAGTGTCCATTCAGCCATGACTGCAGGCATCTTATCCATGAGGAAAAATGGTGGCTGCCCCCACCAAAGTTCAGGTTGTCCCTTGATTGGGTAGGGGGTGGTACCCTAATTGAATATTCAAGTGGGTCAGGGGGAGGTGATCTCCAGGAAGGTGTCATGGCATCTCTACTTGGGGTGTAGGATACATGTGGCTTTCATGCCGTCTCGTGTGTGATGGGAATGGGCTTGCCCAGCCTGCAGCCCTGTTGGATCAGCTCATGGGTTTTGCAGTGGTGGCCGTGGCACTAAGGCTGCTGGCAGTCTTTCAGCTCCTCTGCTCACCAACTCCCCGCCTAGCCCATATCAAAACCACACAGGTCGGATTTTAACCATGATTCGGTTACCATGACTCGTCAGGGAGCTGGGTATATTTTATAGCTGAATTTATTGTTCATATGGTGTTTAAAGTGAGTGGCCTTAATTGCGATTTGTCTAGAAATACTCTAGGACATTCTTTTTCATCTATGCCTTAGACTATGTGAAGCAGAATTAAAGTGCTGAGTCTTTGAGACTTGGAGCTGTTGAGGCAGTGGAATATCTTGGTTGAGAGTTCTCACGCCTTTGAGCCCTGACTTGAAACTCTGTGTGAGTTACCCCTCTGTGTACTCTCACCGGCCAAGGGCTGTAATGTGCTCAGCATGGTTTGGGTTCAGTTAACATTTGTAGTGGTAATGGTGTTAGTGTGAATTTGCGATAAATGATCTTCACCTAAAAATCAATTTGGTGTCAGGGCCAGCATTGTGACATGGCAGCTGAAGCCACCGCCTATGAATCTGGTGCCCAGATGAGTGCTGCTTTGTGTCCTGGATGCTCCACTTCTGATCTAGCTCCCTGCCAATGGCCTGGGGAAAGTAGTGGAAGATGACCCAAGTGTTTGGGCTCCCTGGGTAGAGCTCCTGGCTCCTGGCTTTGGACTACCTCAGTGTGCTGGCCATTGCAGCCATCTGGGGAGTGAACAAGCAGATGGAAGGTCTCTCTAACTCTGACTTTCCAAATAGGTAAATACATCTTTTGAGAAAAGATACTTTCACCACATTTTTAAAAAAAGATCAGCTTGGTGTGTCCTTGCTTCTACATAAATTACCTTAGTTCTAGAGTCTAGGTTTACATCCTTACAGTTACCAGTCATTTCTCACTGTAATTTTCTGAGAAACTTCATAACTTTGTTAGAACTGTATGGACACTGAGTAAGTAGGAAATCCACCTGTTCAGGCTGGGGTATTAGTACCTACCCAGCCCTGTGTGTCATATACCAGGTACTTAAAATCCCAAGTAGTGTGCAGAGCTGCTTGATTCTAGGTTATATAAAATGTCATTTTCACATTCAGTAAGTACTAAGGAGTAGAACATATGCATATGGATTTGTAAAAAAACAAAATGTTCATGTAAGTTCATAATCCCTGTTAAGAGCTGCAGGAACCCTGAATGAGTTGACTCCCTTCTATCACCAAGGTTTGCTTTTTCTGGAAAATGTTGCAAAGATTCTGGGAGTTATTCGAGTGGATTTGAAGCAATGGATGCACCTTTTGTTAATGTTAAATAAACTGCAGATAAATTTGTCAGAAATGTCCTCTTCTGAGAATGTGTTGGATACCCATCTATCTTATCATGTAATCTGCTTGTGATTAACTTTTGCTTATTCATGTAAGACGTTGTATGCCTTAAGTGTTATCATCACGTAACATGAGGCTTCCTTCTGGCTCTTTTCCACCTCTTCAGTTGATTTTCACTATAAAAGCTGGTGTTTCTGTCGTAGTGAAATGAAATTCCTTTCCTATGTGGGTATCCTGAATGAGCAGATGTTCATTTTGTAACCCCTGAAGTAGCAATAGTAAAATGAAGCTCATTTTGTTGGGAACATAGTACTGTTGAGAGTGCAGAGTATTTGTGTCCAAACCTTGAAGCTGGGAGGAAATAGTGGATAATAAAAATGTTCTAATTTTTTAAATTGGAAAAGGACAGTGCTATGATTTCAATATGGTTTGTCCCCCCAAAGATGCGTGTGCAGAAGCTTGCTCCCCAGTGTAACTGTATTGAGAAGGGGTGATTAGATTATGGGACACCACTCTCATAAATGGATTCAAGTCTTTCTTGAGAGACTGGGTTAGGTCTTGCAGGATTGAGTTGGCTCTCGGACTGGAGTGGTTACTGCCTGGTGGGATGGTGTACAGCAGCTCCATCTCCCTTCTTTGCTTCTCTCGTGCATGCACTCCTGCGTGTTTTCTGCTTTTCTGCAGTGTAGCACGTAGCCCTCACCAGAAGCCCAGCAACTGCCAGCAGCATGCTTTTCATGTTAGAACCGTAAGCCAGCAAAATGCCTTTCCTTCGTAATCCACTGAGTTTCAGGTATTCTGTTCTAGCAACAGAAAATGGACTGAGCTAACAGTTTTAAAATTGCTTCTTCATACTTATTTTTGAACAGCTTTCCTAAGGAATGTGTACAATAAACAGCACATGTTTGATTTTGGTTAGTTTTAATGTATTAGATATCTGGAAAGGCATCACCACAACTGAGATAATGAACGTTCCACAACACCCATGAAAGTTTACTCCTGCGTCTCTGTAATCCCTCCCGCCGGCCCCTACCCGCATGCTTAGGCAACTACTGATTCACTTTCTGTCAGCACACAGATGTCATATATGTGGAATTACACAGTTGGTAGCCCTTTTCGGTCTGCCTTCTTTCAGCATAATGCTTTTGAGATTTACATCCCTTCCTTCCTTCCTTTCTTTCTTTCTTTCTTTCTTTCGTTCTTTTTTTTTTTTTTTTTTTTGACAGGCAGAGTGGACAGTGAGAGAGAGAGACAGAGAGAAAGGTCTTCCTTTTTCCGTTGGTTCACCCCTCAAATGGCCGCTATAGCCAGTGCACTGCGCTGATCTGAAGCCAGGAGCCAGGTGCCTCCTTCTAGTTTCCCATGCAGGTGCAGGGCCCAAGCACTTGGGCCATCCTCCACTGCCCTCCCGGGCCACAGCAGAGAGCTGGACTGGAAGAGGAGCAACTGGGACAGAACCCAGCACCCCAACCGGGACTAGAACCCGGGGTGCCAGCGCTGCAGGTGGAGGATTAGCCAAGTGAGCTGTGGCGCCAGCCTACATCCCTTTATTTCATTCCCTTTTGGTGCTGAGTAGTAGTCCACTATTTGGATATACCATAATTTGCTTATTCACAGATCTGTCAATAGACATTTGGCTTGTTTCCAGTTTTGAGGTATCACAAATAAAATATACAAGTAGTCATGTGGCTTGTTTTAATTTTACTTGGGCAAATTGCTAGCAGTAGAACAGCTGGTTAAACTTTGTAAGAAACTGCCCACATGTTGTCTGGAGTGATTGCACCATTTTACATTCCCATCACCAACATATGAAACTCCCTGCTCAACATTTTTGTTAGCAGGTGGTATAGTCATTTCTTTTAACTGAAAATGATTTTTATTGTACTAAGATACATGTAACTAAGATAACTAAGATAACTGACCATTTTAACCCTGTATTTCATTGATATTAAATACATTTATAACATTGTGTAGCTTTTGCCACTATATATACCCAAAACATTTTTATCTTCTTCAGTGGAAATTCTCCACCTGTTAAACAATAATTATTCCTTTCTTATCCCCCAACTCCTAGTAACCACTCTTTTTTTTACTTTCTGTTCTTATAAATGTGTCTATCCTAGGTGCTTTAAAAAAGTAGAATCATAAAATATTTATCCTATGTCTAGTTTATTTCATTAGACAATGTTTTTAAGGTACATTTCTTTGGTAAGAGTCTTTTCAAGTTCATCCAACTTTTAATTAGGTTTTTAATTAATGAGTTTGGAAGTTATTTGTATATTCAGAACACAAATCCTTTATTCAGTATGTGATTTCCTTCAAGTGGCTTGAATGTATTAATTGTCAGACAACACTTCAAAATATTCTCTAACAAGGACTTGAGAGGAATATCAGAAATTAAGTATAGAAATGGGCTAAAATTGGAAGAAAATCAGAGTTAATGGAACTCAGGAATAAATTTAAGATTTTTATAAAAAAGAATAAATTTCAGTGTGACAAGGGGTTATTATATTAGATTTATATTAAAATAATACAATTCATTGAATAAAGACAGGAAAACAACTAACTACATGAAAGAAGCATTTATAAAAGAATAAATGGGTTTGATAAAATGGTTGAAATGTACAACATACAGTGAGGATCCAGGGTGTGTTTAATCGGAGCTCCCATGTGCCTGGAGCTGGTGCAGGACTGGTAATCAAAAACTGAAATCCAGAAAAACTTTGCAGAAATAAGGGAAAAATTAAACCTAAATATTAAAAGAACCCACATATACTTGGGGAAATTCACAAAGAATGATCAGTTTTGAAAATTGCTTATAAAACTGTTTGATTTTAAAAACAAGAAAGACCTAAGGATCTCCAGGCAAAAAGTACATGTAATTTGTGAAGCTAAGAAATTAGTTTCAGGAATCAGCCTTCGTATACATGTAGGCAACAGTGAAAACAGCATTTTCAAGAAACGTTAAAAAAGCCAGTGCAAATCAGGCTATTGAGGTATAAGCTATCAAAAGTTCTAAATGTGCAAGAACTCGGGGAAATACTGTTAACAGTGAGCTCTTCTAAGAAATCCACTGTAGGACCTTTATTGAAATAAGATATTGGTCAGGCATTGTGGCGCAGCACATTAAACTACTGCTTGGGATGTCTGCGTTACATATCAGAGTGCTGGTTTCAGTCCCAGTTATCTGCTTCCAGTTCAGTTTCTTGCTAATGCATCCTGGGAAGCAGCAGGTAAAGGTTCAAGTACCTGGGCTCCTGATACCCATGTGGGAGATCCAGATGGATCTGGGCTCCTGGTTTTGGCTTGGCCCAGCCCAGGCTGTTGTGGCCATTTGGGGGAGTGAACCAACAGATGAAAGATTACCTTTCTTCCCCAGCTTTCAAGTAGATGAAAATAAATAAATACTTTGAAAAGAGATAGAAGACATGACTGGGGAAACTTTGGCAAAAGAACTATTGATGAATATGTAGTTACTTGTAGAGATAAGAGCAGTGACATAGGTGAGTGAGTCTTGTGCAGCTCAAATGTCCTGATAAAGTAGAAAGTGTACAGCTGTAAAAATGGATAAAAAATAGAGAAAGGAGCATGCAGAATAAAATCATTTATTGTATAGTTTATAGGTGAAAGCCAAAGGATATATTTAAAACTGAGGAGCTAGGAAGTATAAGGACAATTAAGGAAAACATAGATAGTGAAGACACTAAAGGATATAAATGTAAAAATAAACATAAATCAAAATAAAGAGCTATCTTTAGAACTTCCTTAGAAGTACAGAAACCAGAATTACACCACACAGGCATCTATAATACACACAATACCATAATATATAAAATAACACAGCAGAATTGACACCAAACATATCATTCATATAAAGAAATGTAATGGGCTTAACTCATCTATTAAATATTTTTCAAATCGGTTCATAATTCAAAACTGCACTCCATGCTATATTGAAAAGATCTGTCCCTTCCTTCAGAAAGTGATTAGGGAGCTAAAAATAGAAGAAATAGTAATGGTATTACAGGGAAATGGAAATGGAAAACTGGGGCTTTGGTTTTCAGCCAAAAAAAACATAACACAGAGAATATGGTGAACATATATGTGACATATATGCACCAAATAACATGGCAACCTCCTGTATAAAGCAGAGACTAAAGAATATGGCAGGAAAAGTAGATATACACAAATAATAGGAAGTTGAACACACAAGTCTAAACAAAAGATAAGTCATGTAGTGGGGAAAACATAGATAATTGTCAGAGATTGGCAAACTCTGATGGGCCAAATCCATTGTGTCACCTGTTTTTGTGAACATGTGTGTATATATATATATATATATATTTTATTTATTCATGTATTTATTTGAGAAAAAGAGCGAGAGGTCTTCCATCCATTGGTTCACTTCCCAGTTAGCCTCAATGGCCGGAGCTGGATCAATCCAAAGCCAGGAGTCAGGAGCTTCTCCACGTCTCTCACATGGGTTTAGGGGCCCAAGCACTTGAGCCATCTTCCACTGCTTTCCCAGGCCATTAGCAGGGAGCTGGATTGGAAGTAGAGCAGCCAGGACATGAACTGATGCCCATATGGGATGCCTGTACAGCAGATGAGAGCTTAACCTATGATGCCACAGCGCCAGCCCCTATGTATATTTGTTTTAAGATTTATTTATTTATTCAAAAGAGTTACACAGAGAAAGGGAGAGACAGAAAGAGAGCTCTCTTCCATGTGCTGTTTCATTCCTTTGATGGCCAAAATGGCCAGGGCTGGGCCAGGCCAAAACCAAGAGCCAGGAGGTTCTTCCAGGTCTAACACATGCTGGCAGGGTCCTAAGGACTTGGGCCATCTTCAGCTGCTTTTCCCAGGCCATTAACAGGGAGCCTGATGGGATGTGAGCAGCTGGGACAGGAATCGGCACCCATATGGGATGGTGGCATTGTAGGCTGCGACTGAAGGCGAGACTTCACAACACCAGCCCCTAAGCAGTGCTTTTAAATACAACCATATCCATTATTCGTTTGTTTACTTATCAGCTGTGGCTTTTTTTTTCTTTTAACACAGCAACAAAGTTGAATGATTGTGAAAGACCAAGAACCAGATAATTTAATCAAGGCAGAGGAAAGGTAGAGGCGCCAGCTGTGGCACAGTGGCAGCCCATATTGGTGCACTGACTTGTGTCACAGCTGCTCCTCTTCCAATCCAACCCCCTGCTGAATGTGCCTGGGAAGGCAGCAGAGGATGGCCCAAGCAGCAAAGCTGGGCCCCTGCTCCCCACGTGGGAGACCAGGATGGGATTCCTGGCTCCTGCTTTGGCCTGGCCCAGCCCTAGCTGCTGCGGCTGTTTGAGGAGTAAACCAGCAGAATGAAGATCTCTCTGTCTCTGTCTCACTTTCACTCTCAACTCTTGTTCTGTCGCTGTGCCTTTCAGATAAAAAAGTAAATCTTTTTTTAAAAAGTGGGGACAAAGAAAAAACACAAATATAAAACTTCAGGAGAGGATAATCACCATTGACATAGAGGGGGAAATTTTAATTATAAGATTGCATGGAATTTGTAAATAAATATGATATGTCAAAATCTATTTGATGGCCGGCGCCGTGGCTCAATAGGCTAATCCTTTGCCTGCGGCGCCGGCACACTAGGTTCTAGTCCCAGTCGGGGTGCCAGATTCTGTCCCAGTTGCCCCTCTTCCAGGCCAGCTCTCTGCTGTGGCCCCGGGAAGGCAGTGGAGGGTGGCCCAGGTCCTTGGGCCCTGCACCCGCATGGGAGACCAGGAGAAGCACCTGGCTCCTGGCTTTGGATCAGCGAGATGTGCCGGCCGCAGCGGCCATTGGAGGGTGAACCAACGGCAAAAAAGGAAGACCTTTCTCTCTGTCTCTCTCTCTCTCACTCTCCACTCTGCCTGTCAAAAAAAAAAAAAAATCAATTTGAAAGCTAAGAAGAAAATCTAATTCGTCAAAACTAACCTCAGTAAACAAAGCTTAAGCAAGAGCAACAGAGAAAGGAACTAATCCACAAGAAAGCACCAGTCCCAGAGTGTTTCACAGCGGGAGTTAGCCAAACCCTGAAACTATCTGGAAACAGGAGGTGGTTCAGAGCAGGCATCGATGACGTGAGCGTTGCCTTGACACCTACACCTGATAGAGATAGCACACATACAGAAAAGAAATGACCAGATCACTTAGGAGTACCGATGTAAAAATCCTAAAGAATGTTAGTGACCAAATGCTAACAACTGCATTAAGAGAGAAGAACATGATGACCAAGCAGATCAGTGCCAGGAATGCAGGGATAACACTCACCACGTTAGTAGGCTTAAGAAGAAAAATCATAATAGCATCCAAAAACGCTAAAAAAGCCTCCGACAAAAATGTAACACCCCATTGCTAATAGAAACACTGAATTCCAGGGATGGGAAGGCACTTCCCCGGCATAATGCGTCTTAGTCCTAAAGTCAGCTTCTAACTGGGGGAAAAACCACAGGCATTCTCCCTGAAGTCAAGAAAGCATGCTGTCTCCACCATTATGTATGTGTGCACGCATGAGACAGAGAGCTCCCAACTGCTGGTTCCTTCCCCAGATGGCTGCAACAGCCAGCACCAAACAAGGCAGCTGAGGACTAAATCCCAGTCTCCCCATGTTGGGTGGGAGCCATCTGCTGCCCGCCATGTCCACATCAGTAGGAGCTGGAGTTGTGGATTGAGCCCAGACACGCTGATGTGAGATGCAGGCATGTTGACCGCTAGGCCTAGTGATGGCACCCAGAGCAGACTAATGTAGACAACACCTAGAAAACAAAAACACACAAATGTGGAGGGGTGAGTTTTTGGCACAGCAGTTAAAGGGCTGCTTGTGATACCCACATCCCATCGCAGAGTCCCTGGTTCAAATCCCATCTCTACTTTTGACCCAGTTTTTTGCCAGTGTGTGTTCTGAGAGGCAGTAGATGATGGCTTAAGTGCCTGGGTCCTTGCCACATGTGTGGGAGACCCAAATGGAGTTCTGGGCTCCTGGCTTTAGCCTGGCCCAACCCCAGCCATTGCAGGCATTCAGTGGATAAACCAGTGAATGGAAAATTCCCTCCCTTTCTCTCTCATCTACCCATAATTCTGCCTTTCAAGTAGATGAAAAAAAATTAATTATAATAGCTGTATTTTACAAAGCGTCTGATTGAAACACAGTGGTACTGGGGCCACAGAGTGATAGAATGGGACGAAATATCTAAAAATAGGCCCAAACATTTATGGGACATTATGAGAAAAGTGGTGTCTCCAATCGCTAGGGCCAAGATGGGCTTTTTATTAAATTGCATTGGAGTAACTGGCTAACCATTTGGAGAAAACATAAAATGATTCCCTCATGCCATAAAGAAAACTAAACTGCAAATGAACAAGAGTCTCAAATAAACTATGTCACTTTATATGCGCTAGAAGAACACACCAATGAATTCCTCCTCACAGTATGATGTGGGAGAAAGATTTCTCAGACTCAGGGTCCGTATAAAAGAAAATGCTGATACATTTGGCGCATGAGCTTCTGCGCATGAGCAGTTAAGTGGCACAGTGAGAAGTGGTGTGTCAAGCTGCGGCAGCCAAAGAAGGGAGAATCCCTGTGACTGCAGAGTTTACAGGAATTGGGCCATTTCATAGCAGGTTTGGGAATGTGGTTGCTGCTGGTGTCAACAGAGCCTTTATCAGAAATTTTTCTCCAACAAAACAAAGGAGTTCATACTTCAGGTGACTACTGACAGGTAAAAGTGGAAATTAATCATGCTTTTATCAGCTTAGTTTGGGCAGAGTCCATCATTCTCCTAAAACATATTTATTATATTAAAAATATTTACTTCTATAAGATCAAAATGTAGGGAAATAAACAAACCTTACTGTTACAAGATTAAGAATTTAAGCTACAGCATAAAAATTTTTTAGACTTTCAAAAATCTATTTTTACTTAAAAAAATTTTAGCTCATAAGTAATAACCCACATGTTGAGTACAGTTTTTCCATAGAAATGATATAAATTATGGCTAGAGTTTCTGGGAAGCCTCAGAAAAATACCACTAAACATTGCTTCTTTTTAAAAAAATTATCCAAGAAACAGACAGATTGAGCTCCCACCCACTGATCACACCCCCTACAACAGCGGCTGATGCCAGGAGCCAGGTCTCCTATTACTTGAGCCATCACCACTGCCTCCCAGGATTTGCATCAACAGGAAGCTGGAGCCAGGAGCCAGAGGTGGGAATTGAACCCAGGCATTCTGGGACACAGATGCCTTAACCACTAGCCCAGGAGGTTGCTCCTAAACATCACTTCTTTCGGAAAAATACATTGTGAGTCTGATAACTACAAAATAATGAGCAGCAAAAAACAAACAAACAAAAAACCCAGATTTTAAACCTCCTCTGTCCCGTGCAGCTTATAAAATGGGTTGTTTTTCTCTTAGGTGGGACTGCAGGAGCAGGAAGGATTCCCAAGCCTTTGTTAACTGGAGGAGCCATCTGGTGACCCTGGGGGGACACTGTGGCTCTGCCTCTGGTGAGGGCTCCGTAATGACCACGAGCCAGCCCTTGCCTTCTAGGCTCTTTGTGTTTGTCATGGTTTTGCCTCAAGAGGCTCCTGTGGTCGGTGAACTCTTAGCCTCCTCATGTAAAGAGCTTGTAGGAATGATAGGAGTGGTTCTCGACGGGCAGAGCCAGAGCGTGGGCTGTCTGACCTCTCTTCCCTGGCCAGCGGGGGCGGGGGCGGTGAGGGTAATCACTTGCAGATCCTGAGAAGAGATGTACATCAAGTCCTAGGACAGGTCACAGCATAAACTCCATCTCAGAGAACAGCTCACTTTGTGGAACGAGGGATTTGGATTTTGGATTTTGTAATGCTCATTGTGCGAAGCTACCTCCAAAAGCGCGTTGAGGAATGGAATTGAAACAAATGTATTTCGGTGAACCAGAATTTGAACCAGAATTTCAAAGTTCATGCGTAGGTTTTCCATAATATACATTTTCCTGTGAATTTTTTGAAGACCACTTGTATGCATGGGTTTCAAAGTTTTCTGTGCCAAAATTAACTTTCAATTCCATTTTCCATGAACTTTGTGAAGCACCCTCTTATTTACCTGCCTCATTTCATTACCTAAGCTTCTTTTTGTTTTCAAGTGAGTTCACTTGTCAATTTAAAACACACGTGGTGAATAATTCATGTCATTCAAAAAATATAAACTCTTTTTTTAAAAAAACATTTATTATTTATTGAAAGGCAGAGTTACAGAGAGAGAAGGGGAGACAGAGAGAGAGGTCTTCCATCTGCTGGTTCATTTCCCAGATGGCCACAAACAGCCAGGGCTGGGCCAGGCTGAAGCCAGGCACCAGGAGTTTCATCCAGGTCTCCCACGTGGGTGCAGGGGCCCAAGCTCCCAGGCCATTAGCAGGGAACTGGATCAGCAGTGTAGCAGCCGGGACACAAACCAGCACTGGCACCACGGGTGGCAGCCTTACCCACTATACCACAGCACCGGCCCCAAGATATTAACTCTTAAATGTAAAATGCTCTCAGTAGGGTTAGAAAATGGAATTTTCAGTAGTAGTATGTATTCTTCATTTGGCTTTTAATGAATTTAAAAAAAAAAAAAGAATAGGGCGCCTTAACATCTTTAACTGCAGCACGTGTGTTTTGCTGACAGTCCTCGGGCAGGCCCAGGCCATCAGTGAGGCAGAAGGGACTGCTCTCCAGGATAGGATGGTGTTTTTATCCCAGCGGTGCTGTTGGGTGGGCAGCCGGGGGGTCCGGGGACTTTGTTATCACTTAGGAGATGACGACTGTATTGCCATGCAGTTACAGATTTCCACCCTTCTCACTTTGGTCTTTCTTGTGTTTTCTTTCCCTCTTCGCAGTTCTTCCTCCGGTGCTGGTTCCAAGACACAGCGAATATAATCCTCAGCACAGCCTCTTAGCTCAGTTCCGCAACTTGGGACAGAACGAGCCTCACATGCCACTCAACGCCACTTTTCCAGACTCGTTCCAGCAGCCTGGCAGCCACCCGTTTCCTCACTCTCCCAACAGCAGCTACCCCAACTCGCCCGGCGGCAGCAGCAGCACCTACCCACACTCCCCCACCAGCTCAGACCCAGGAAGCCCCTTCCAGATGCCAGGTGGGTTGGCAGGTCAGGGGCGATCTGACGGTGTCACCGCATGCTCACGGGGACGCTGGCTCAGCCTGGAACGCAGGGCTCCGAGGCTCTGGGCCGCGGCTTGCAGTCCAAAGCCTCGTGGCCAAAGCAGCTCGCGTGCCGGCTTCTTTGTCAGGCCCAGAAGCTTGAACAGGCTGTAGTCGCCCCTCGTTTTCAAAAAGTTTGGGAACAGCTGCATCCTTCTGGGCGTGGCATAATTGGTGCAGTCTCTCCTCTTGATGAAAGACAGAAAAAGGGTGTGTTCCACACATGTGCTCTTAGGAGAAGCGCGACCTCGGTTCACGGCGTTTCTCACGTGGAAAATCGCCTGTTTTTCAGTACAGTCTCAGAAAAGATGTTCCCTGAGGGGTCACACCCCCCTGCTTAATCAAATTCATTTAGACAGTGATGTAACCTCAAGAAACGTATGCTTCAGCAACAAAAGAATTGCAACAGCAGTGCTGGAAGCCATCTGCTTGTTGAATTCAGCGTAGACGAGAAACAGTTATCCTCTTGTTTTTTTGAAGGTATAGCTGATGGTGTAATGAGGATCAGAATACGTCATCAGCTAGGCTACTCTGTTTCCAAGGTTAATACACAAGCGTCTCAGGAAGAAAAGCATTAGTGTAGATACCTCGCCAATGGACCTGGAGAAGAGTACTCTGAACAGAGGTGTCCTTGACACCTGTTAGCGCGGGAACTGGGCAGGCGTGTTCACTGGGCCATGGGAAAGGCTCTGACGTGAACTGGAACCCATGTCGGTGTTGGGCACTGCGCTTGCAAAGCCGTCCGTCGCGCTTTATGTTGCTCTCGCTTCGGTGCGCAGCTCTCACTGCTGTTTATTGTGAGGGTCCTTCTGCCGCACGGTTTCCTGTGTTCCTCAGCCCAGTGCTGTTTGGAAGGAGACAGGGAGACAGAGTAGCGCCAGAAATCACGCTGGTACCGTCCCGTGCTTGCCTGCCCCTTGCAGCCCCTCCCAGCCAGGTGAGGGCATCCGTCTGGGAGGACAGCGAGCACGGGCAGCCCGCCGCGGGCCCCAGAATGCAGCTCGGCTCGGCTTTCCATGTTTGTCCCCGGCTGGCAGGGATTATGGCACGGGTGAAGCATATGGGAAATGTGGAAACCAGAGAGTGGTGAGGGGCATGAGGAGGAACGTGTGAGAAGAGCCGACTGCCAGCGGTCGTCACGTGGTCACTCTTGGCGGTGCCCGTGCTACAGGTTGGCAGTGACGTGGTCACCAGCGTTGGCAGAAGGTCGGCGGATCCAGGCTCAGAGGAGCCTCTCCGTCTTGAGGAGAGGCCCAGTCAGCCTTACGGCTGCAGGAGGAAGGGGAATTGAAAGCAGCTGGAGGACAGGCGTGACGGGCATCCCGATCAGGCTCCGGGGTCCTGTCTCAGCGCTGGGAGTCATGCCTGTCCGCGGCTGGACGGCGGGAGTGACCGGGCTGGCGGGGAGCGTCGTGGAGCAGTCACCGAGAACCCTGAGGAACTGCCGCGGGGCGGCGGCGTGGTGGGCGCCGACAGCTGCGCTGGGCGCCCTGGAGGACCTGCCCGTGCTGGCGCTCTGGAGCCCCTCCAGGCTCTGTCCTGTGTGCTAGAGGGGCTCCAGCAGTCTGGAGGAGCTTGTCTTTGGCTCGCAAAGCATTCTGGGAAGTCTGTACCCTGTGTTTTGCATTAGGACAGCACAAGGCGGGTGATCGTGCCCGCTGTTCCGGAAGCCACACCGTTTGCCCTCATGTGCCGGCTTCAGAAGAGGCGTTTGGGAATTCCTCAATCGGAGATCGCTGTGATAAACAGCATGGTTTCAGTGCTCTTATGATCGTTTGTAAAACGGCATGAAACTGGCTAGGCAGAAGTCTTCTAGAACTGGCATGGAGACACCCCCCACCATCCCCACACTGAACCTTTGCTGAAATGGGTAATAATTTTCAGCAGTTGCACATCAAGTCCAGCGTCTATAGCATCTACTCATTTGTGATGTAGAGGTTGAAACGGTGACCTGACCTCTAAAGATCTCAGCACAGAGGAGAGTATGTTTTAAGCAGGTGTGGGCTTAAAATTGTAGATGTGAAATAGATGAAATCTGTTCTCTTTGCATACATAAATAAATCTTTTTGAATAAGACATAATTCTTTGGAAACTTTGCAGCCGAAACGCCCCCACCTGCTTACCTGCCTCCCGAAGACGCCATGACCCAGGATGGTTCCCAACCAATGGACACAAATATGATGGCACCTTCATTGCCCTCGGAAATCAACAGAGGAGGTAAAGCGCAGCAGGTCTACATCCTGTTTTAGAGTCTAATGCTTATCTGTCCCAGTGTTACTTTCACAGAATTTTTACTGGTCTTTAAGAAGGCTGCTATTTGAGAAAGATAGAGCACAGTGATAAGAGAAACACCATAGAAAGAATCCTTTGTATAACAAATTAGTCTTTTATTTAATGAACAAACACACTGATCCAACTAAGGAAGGTCTGGGTTTAATTGTGCTCCGGTTAGATCTCAGTACTTAGTCATCCTGAATTGGTGATGAAATGAACATTTTTAAATGGCCAAAAGGAAGCTGAGAAGCTGTGAACACAGCCTGAAGTCGAGTCTTCACAGGTGATTTCCAGAATGGGAAGTTCATGTAACTGGGCGTTCCAAAAGGATTCTTTTGTAGTTAGACTAGACATTCTAGTCCTCGCCTATGTGTCGCTGCAGCAGGGACAAACTAACAGCGTTTCTTTCTTGGCCGCTGTGTTTATTTCTGACTGTTACCTTAAGCCGTGGGCCGCTCTTCCTCCTTTTACCCTGAAGAGTTTACAAGCAGAACTGAACATTTCCTGCGCTCTCCAGTAAAGGCTGGGTCTTCCTCTGCAGCTCTGTACCGCGCGCGCTCGGCCGTCCCCAAGCAAGGGGAGCCAGCCATCATTCTTCCAGGTGTGCAGTGGAGTAGGCTGAAGGAGCAGAGAGCTCCGGCAGATAAGTGAGGTGGCACCTCTGAGCGTCTGCAAGAAGCCGTGACCATGCTGGCAAGACTGTCCCCAAGTAACCTTGCAGCGAGAAAAGTGCTTTCTTTGCTGGTACACTCAGCACATGGCATGAATCACTCAATTTGTAGAAAGCTTATGCAAATAGAAGGTAAATTGCACCCTAATTACTAGCTACAGAGGTGCTTCACACAGTTTGTGGAAAATGGAATTAAAAGTTAGAGAGTTTTTTTTTTTTTGGGGGGGGGGGTGCAAGAAAATTTTGAAATCCATCCATAGTTTTTTTATAATATACATTTCCATGAACTTTTTGAAGATCCTGCATAAGTGTGAATTCAAAAATTTTTGCAACAAAATAAACTTCTGATTGAATTTTGTATGGACTTCCTGAAGCCCCTCTCATGTGTCTTACTCATTCTTAGCACTTTTGTTGTTGTTGTTGTTGTTAAAATAAGAGGTACCTGAGCGTTTGTCAGAGTTGGTTACATTATTGAAGCCCTTGGTATTTGATGAGGTCTGTAGATACTCTGGTGGTGGCAGTGTGTCATTGTGCATTTGTCCAATGTGGAGAGCCTCATTGAGCCCTCGTGTCCAGCTGTGGACTTGGGGTGACAATGATGGACCAATGTGGGCTCATTGATTGTAACAAGTATACTACTCTGATGGCGAATTCACTTGTGGGAGACAAGGAGACATGGAAAGTCTCCGTACCTCATGCTAAATTTTGCTATGAACATAAAACTGCTATAAAAAAATGTTATTTAAAAAAATTGATGAATTGGAAGAACATTTCTTAGATGCACAGTGTAATACATTAGATTGTATACCTTTTTAATCAGTAAATTTTTTCTTTTTTTTTTTTTTACTGGCTCCATATTTAATGGTTCCTGATCATTTGTAGAATATCCTCTCAGATATGGAATTAGGAGCCAACAAAGATTCTTTTTTAAATTAACTTTTTTTTTTTTTTTAATTTTGGAGGCAGGTAGAGCTACTTAACCATCCCCTGATTCACTCCCCACATGGACCACAGTGGCTCTGAGCCAGGCCAGAACCAGGAATTCAATCCAGGTCTCCAAAGTGGGTGGCAGGGCCCCAAGTACTGGAGCCATTACCTGCTGCCTTCCATGGTGCACATTAGCAGGAAGCTGGAATTGGAAGTTGAGCTGGGCCTCCAACCCAGGCGGTCCAGTATAGGATGTGGGTTTCCTAAGTAGTGTCCCAACTGCTGTGCCAAATTCTCTCCCCCTGAATAAAGATCTTGGGGAAGATATCTCCTATTTTTCACATCTTTGGAATTTGTGTTTGAGGAGCAGGATAGCAGAAAGAGAATAGACATAGTACTAGCACACTTTTAAGAATGCGTTGAGCTTAAAATATCTGGTTTAAGAAAATAGACCTTTAAGATTCTTTTCTTCAAATAGCTTAACATTTTTCACCACTAGAGTAAGTTTACAGTTGGTTAATATTTTCATGAGGAAGGAACGTTGAGCTGTGTTCTTTCTCTTTTGTTCTTGTGGTGTTCCTACAGCATGAGAGCGTGGGCAAAGTACTGCCCACAGTCCGACTCACTCTGCTGCTTGCTTTTGTAAATAAAGCTTTATTGGGACCCAGCTATGTTCACTCATAACGTATTATCTACAGCTGCTTTTTTGCAGAGTTGAGTAGTTTTATGGCCTGCAAAGCCTTTCTGGGCTTTTGTAGAAAAAGTTGTCAACCTCTGACCTGGATGAATAGCATTTTGAATAATCCCGGTACATGATGAAAGTTTTCTATTACTGATATTGCCACCTTCTTTAAGATTTGGTGCTTGTGAGTTAGTTACCAAAATTTCCTCTTCAGAATAGTGCAAAATCATGGATGGTTGCTTAGTAAATAGGGAAAATAGTGCATGTTTTCAGCGAGCCTACTTAAGTGTTAAAGCAGCTAACATATGTGAGTTTCTTAATGAGCATTTTCCTTGTTTTCTTTTCTAAATTCTAAAGTAAAGTGTGTTTTAGTATTGGTGGAGCCTGATATTAGGAACATCAAGGTACTTCTTTCCCAGCAGTTACAGTCCACACTTCCAATGTGGGTTTTCTTTCATAGTTTCTTTTCTTTCGTTTTTAACGATTGCACACTCAGGACTTCCTAAACCTCAGATCATTATATATTGGTCTTCTGGAGGTACATGGCTTGTATTTCTGGAATCTCTAAAGCAGCAGTGCAAGAGGTTTTACTACAGAAGGAACTTATCTTTAAAACCTTTTAGCTGCAAATGTTTAGAAGCATGTTCTGTTTGGAGATTTGTTAGTCTTAAGAGATCTGACTTAACAAGCTGCATCCTGTCAGTAAAATTGGGTGATTTCCATTGTTGGCCCATTCTGGGAATGGAGAGACAAAACACACCTGCTCTGCTTGACTTACAGCAAATGTAAGGAAGTTAGCATGAAATCTGGATGAGAGAGAGATGATTCATTCGGTAAGAATGGCCAGCTGGCAAGATCGCTTCCTGAGTTTGAGAACTGGAGCAAAACTGTAGCTGTGGTCATTATTGGCCACTGAGTGTGAAGTAAAGTAGCTTCTTATTAATAATTACAAGCTGATCTTCATTGCTTTGAAAAGGCATAGGTATACTTAAGGCTTTGCCAAAAGTAATTCCTTTTCATGCCAGCACCTTTGGCCTATTTCCTGTCTCCTGTTGTCCTGCTCTGACAAGTTTTGTTCCTTGTCACTTCTGCACTGACGGTGGTAAGCTGGGGTCTGTGCTGGGGTGCTTCCCATTTCTGCATATTAAGGCGCAAGTGGCTTATTGTTAGGATTCAGCAAATGCTGTTGCTCTGCTTGTGTACCTTGCATTTTGGTTTTCTGATCCTAATTGGAGGACGTTGCTTTCCAGTTAAACAAGGAGGCCACACTTAAAATAAGAGGTACCTGCTTTGGACATCATAGAAAAACTGCATAAGTTATAATACAATTGTTTTTCCATGTCTTCATTCCATGATCCTGAGCCAGTTTTACAACAGTTTCAGTTCTGAGAGCCTGAGGTGCAAATCTTGGTTGATACAACCATTTCTTTCTTGCAGATGTTCATGTAGTTGCTTATGAGGAACCAAAACACTGGTGCTCTATTGTCTACTATGAGCTCAACAACCGTGTGGGTGAGGCATTCCATGCCTCCTCCACGAGTGTGTTGGTGGATGGTTTCACTGATCCTTCCAACAATAAGAACCGTTTCTGCCTTGGGCTGCTCTCCAATGTTAACCGGAATTCCACTATTGAAAACACCAGGCGGCATATTGGAAAAGGTGAGTTTTCACTTTAACCTCTTCCAAATGTGTTTCCTATGTGGCCTGTTCCCCCAGAGCCCACGTGGTCATTACTGTTGGAAACTAATGTAGCAGACACCAGGTAATGTTCACTTGCTTCATTTTGTAAATAGTTTTTAAATCTGTGTTATCTGAAAGCTCTTCCAGGCAATGTGATTTTTCTGTTGTGCCAACTCAAATAGTATCGATTTGTTAGCTGAAATAGTGACTTGCCACTCTGGGCACTATTGTATCTTTTTTTTTTTTTAAAGATTTTATTGATTTATATGAGAGGTAGAGTTACATACATTGAGAGGGAGAGACAGAAAGGTCTTGCATCCGCTGGTTTACTCCCCAGATGGCCACAATGGCCAGAGCTGAGCTGATCAGGAACTAGAGCTTCTCCTGGATCTCCCACATGGGTGCAGGGGCCCAAGTACCCAGGCCGTCTTGTACCACTTTCCCAGGCCATCAGCAGGGACTTGGATCAGAAGTGGAGCAGCCGGGATTAGAACCAGCGTCCATATGGGATGCCAGTGCTGCAGGCAGAGGATTAACCTACTACACTACAGCACTGGCCTTATACTATTGTATCTTACGGTTTGCTGTGGAATAAAGTGGCTGTTAAAAAAATTACCTTCTGGGGCACACATTTGTTGCACAGTGGGTTATGTCACCACTTTGGAGGTCCACATTCCATATTGGGGTGTCTGGGTCAAATACCAGCTGCTGTGCACTTCCAGTCTGCCTTCTTGCTAATGTGCCTGGGAGGCAGTGGATGATGGCCTAAGTGGATTTCTGGGAGACCTGGATGCAGTTCTAGGCTACTAGCTTCTGCCTGGCCCAACTCTGGCTGTTGCAGGCATTTGGAGAGTGAACCAACAGATGGCAGATATCTCTCTGTCTCTGTCTCTATCACTCTGTCTTTTATTTATTTATTTATTTATTTATTTATTTAATAGGTAGAGTTATAGACACAGAGAGAGACAGTTATAGAGAGAGAGACAGAGAGAAAGGTCTTCCTTCCGATGGTTCACGCCCCACATGGCCACTACAGCCGGAGCTACGCCAATCCGAAGCCAGGAGCCAGGTGCTTCCTCCTAGTCTCCCATGCAGGTGCAGTGCCCAAGCACTTGGGCCATCCTCCACTGCCCTCCCGGGACATAGCAGAGAACTGGACTTGAAGAGGAGCAACCAGGACTAGAACCCAGCGCCCATATGGGATGCCAGCACCGCAGGCGAAGAATTAAACAAGTGAGCCACAGCGCTGGCCCCTATCACTCTGTCTTTCAAAAACCAATATTTAAAATTACTTACAACCTAAAATTAAAAACAAATTGGAACAAATGAACCTAGTTGTATTTCAAATGAATACCACAATTCAGTGAAAACTTGTAGCTTATTTTTTAAAAGATTTATTTATTTTGTTTATTTGAAAGGCAGAGAGAGACAGATCCACCCTCTACTGGTTCACTCCCCCAAATGGCCACAACAGCCAGGGCTGAGCCAGGCCAAAGTCAGCAGCCAGGAAGAACATCTGGGTCTCCCACGTGGGTGGCAGGGGCCCCATTACTTAGGCTGTCTGTGTTCTGCTGCCCAGGCACATTAGCAGGGAACTGAGTCAAGCGGAACAGCCCAGCACTCAAACCAGCACTCCGATATGGGATGCTGGCATCACAGGCAGCGCTCAACCCACTGAGTCACAGCACTGGTCCCACTGACGACTTATTTACAGCGTTTGATATCATGAGCACACGCTCAGTGTGGCTTGGGTGGGGTAGCCTCACGGGGAGGAATTCACGTAACCTGTGAACTCTTCGGCAGCCTTGATTAGTTTGCAGTGGTGTGAATGAAACAGTTCTGTGTCCTTCAGATGTGTTTTAAGATTAAACAGATAAAGGTGTGGATGTGGTTGGGAGCCTGGTTTTCTCTCTGGAGTAAGGGACATAACAAAATGTGGAGGAAAGCAACACAACAAACCCTGTGTGTGGAGGCAGCCGGGGAGGTATCAGTGTGAAGCCATGACATGGACACTGCACACACGTGTGTTTCTATGTATAGTGCGTGTCTGCATGCACACGCAATTTCTGGTCTGTCTACTGAAAGGCTGAAAAACAAAGGCAGCCCCTAGCAGTAAGCATGTGCAGTGTTCAGATGATCGCTCCTAATACCATCCCCCGCTAAGGACACCCAAGGCTCCTTGGAGAAACGGCCAATTCCAAGGCTAGGACACGCAGGCAGAAGAGGAGCTTGAAACATTTCATCATGGTGGAAAATAAAGAAATGCTAATGAAAATGATGGGGATGTCAACTGAAAGAGCTTCCCCTGGCCAATTATAGGACAACTTGAGCTCCAAAATAATTATGGTAATGAATTTTAAGCCATGAAAAAAAATGTTAATCCAAAGCAATAATAGGTAAATGAAAGAATAGGGAAGGCTGATTGGCAAATGTAGAATGAGTGCTAGAATTGGAAAATCATCATTTTGCAGCCATCATAATAGCAAGAGTCACCAATGCATGCTGCAAGTAAAGAGAATTTTTTATGAGAGTCAGGATATTTGCATGTTTTGAAAGATCCTCACATGGGAGCCAGAGTGATGGAGCAGCCGGTTAAGCCATGATTTGTGACTCTGGCATCTGTATCAGAGCATAGGTTCTAGTCCCAGCTGCCCTGCTTCCGATCCAGCTCCCTGCTGATGCGCCTTGGAAAGCAGCAGAAGATGGTCCAAGAGCTTGGGCCCCTGCACCCACATGGGAGACCCAGACAGAGTTCCTGGCTCCTGGCTCCTGGCTTTGACTTGGCCCAGCCTGTTTTGTTGCAGCCAAAGAACCAGCAAAGGGAAGATTTCTTTGTCTCTCCATCTCTGTCACTCTGCCTTTCAAATAAATAAAATATAAATCTGTAAATTGTCTGCTGAAAGCTACCTGTTAGTTACAGAGGGAAAACAGCAGCAGTTATACAGTAGAGAAATTGTATAATTTATATTATCATTGTAATTAGATATTTGACCACCCATCTTGACTAGAGTATCAGTTATCACTGGAGGCAGGCATTTGGCTTAGCAATTAAGCTACTGATTAAAATGTCTGCATCCCATATTGGAGTGCCTGGGCTTACACCTGCCTTGAGCTCCAGACTCCAGCTTCCTGCTGATGTGGACCCTTGGAGGCTGCAGTGATGGCTCAAAGTTGGGTCTTTACCACCCACATGGGAGGCCTGGTCTGAGTTGCTGACTCCTTAGCCTGGGTTGTGGGCATTTGGGGAGTGAACCAGCAGATGTGAGCTCGCTCTTTGTGTGTTTATCAGTCTGCCTCGCACAAAAAAATATACCCGCATAGTCACAACAAAGGCTATGGATATCCTATACCTGCAGATGTGGTACCAGAGAAGACTGTAACGTGACCCGTGCAGAATTCTTGCTGGAAATGCGGATTTGAGCCTATTCCTGAGGAAATATCAGACAAACCCAAAACATTAAACATCCTGCTAAACAGGGTGAAGGAGCTCTGTATGTTCCAGATGAAAAGTTTTAGAAATATTGCCACATGTGTTACCTAACCCTTCACATATCCTAGTAGTGAATAGGGAAAAAATACTATAAAGGACATTATTGAAAGGTAAATTAGATAAGTATTACATAAGTGTTAAATGTGCTGGTGTTGCTCACTGCTATGGAAGAAGCTATCCTCTTAAGAAATATGCCTGGGGCCGGCACTGTGGCATAGCAGGTAAAGCTGCCGCCTGCCTGCAGCACCAGCATCCCATATGAGTGCTGGTTCGAGTCCCGGCTGCTCCTCTTCCAATCCAGCTCTCTGCTATGGCCTGGGAAAGCAGTAGAAGATGGCCCAAGTCCTTGGGCCCCTGCACCCACGTGGGAGACCCAGAATCTTCTGGCTCCTGGCTTCAGATCGGCCCAGTGCTGGCTGATGTGGCCATTGGCGGAGTGGATGGAAGACCTTTCTCTCCATCTCTCCCTCTCCCTATCTGTAGCTCTACCTCTCAAATAAATAAAATCTTTAAAAAAAAAAAACTATAAATAAGAATATACCTAAGTAGTTAGGAGGTAAAGGATGATGACAAAACATTTAAAAGAAAAAGATGTCTATCTATTCACCATCTGACTCTGTGTAAAACAACCCTGTGTCCAAATGTGCACGTGTGTGTTTGTGTGTGTGTGCAGCAGGGAGGAAGGGAGCCCGTGACCAAGAAGACGGAGTAAGTTGTCTCAGTAGATGACTCTGGAGATGGTTATGTGGTGCTTTGTTCTCTTTTTCTTTCTTGTTTGTTCTATTTCAAATTTTTTATAAGCTCGAAATTATTTCCAGAGTTAAAGATTCTTTTTAAAAAAAATATCGACCCGCTGTGAAATTTAGAAAAGTGAACTATATTAAAAAGGTTATTGAATAGATGCTCAAAAGGCATTTGAGAGATCCTGGCAGGGGGAGCCCCAATAGTTCTTAATCCAGGATTGGTAGCCATTTTCTGACTCTGACAGAAGGGGGTATGGACTTGGACTTGGAACATACATAGCTATCTTGCTAGAATCTCTCAAATTGCATTAAACACAATTTTTCATGCATTTGGGATGGAAGGACTTATTCTCCCCTAAACTCTGAACCTGTTATCCCAAAGTAGTCAAAGCTGTTGTGCTAAGGTACATTGCTCTTTAAAAAATTGGGATGAAAATACAGATTCTGGGAATGCTGTTATTTAAAATTGTTCCAGATGCCCTGAGTGGTGTATTCAAATGTCGAGTTATAGATCTTGGAAACGAGCCAAGATTATCATTATTTGCAGATGATAGGATTGATTGATAATATTCCTGGGTCTGTTCTGGAAGTGGAGTTAGTAGGCCGAAAGCTGTTGATGTCATTTGCCAGATTGCTTTCCAGAAAGCTTGTAGTACTGTGTACTCCTACGCGTGCCTCCCCCGCTTCGTGCATGCCAGGTGTATGGATGGGCCTTGTGTCTGTTCAGAGGATGTGACTGCTTACGTAGCAATCTCCAAAGAATCTATTTTTTTTAAATTACATAAGTCTTTTTCCTTTAAATGGAGGGAAAATTGCATTCCCAATAGGAGCAGAAACACACAATTTTGGAAATCATCTAAACTTTCAATTTGTGAGAAGTATACAAAGAAAATAAAATTCTACTGAGAGAGAAAGAAAATTTGCCAGAGTACATAGGCAGTCTGTGCTCCTGAAAGGGAATACTCAGTACTGGGAAAGCATCTTAAGGCTATTAGTTCTTCCTGATTTAATTTGTAGTTTAAAACAGTTCTGGTGCTTTTTTGAAAGCTGAACTATTACCTGGATGGATAAACAAGTGAGAAAAATGAGAATAGCTCAGTTATTTCATAGAAGAGCAAAGAAAAAACTCCCAATATTAGAGTTACTAAAACATTTTAAAAAATACAGTTAAATCAGTGTATAAGCAAGCCAGTAGAATAAATTCAACTCAGACTGTGTATAACAATTTAATGTATGTTAAGTGAAGTGCATGAATCAGTAAGGTCTTCTAATGGCCCTGCAGTAACAAAGTGGACTTCTGAGTGGGTCCAGGAGGAGCAACCCTGACCTCATGCCATAAATACATTAATGAGCTGAATATTTTTAAAAGATTATTAGAAAGCTGGAAGGAAATGTATTTTATCGGAGAGGTGGAGATTTTCTGAGCACTAAGGCAGCCTGAAGCAGGCATTTGGCCCAGTGGTTCAGAAACCCCCGTCCCGGGTTAGAGTGCTTGGGTTCAGTATCTGCCCCAGCTCCCGACTCCAGGTTCCTGGGCTTCCTGCTGAGAGGCATCAGCAGTGGCTCAAGTCATCAGGCTCCAGCCACTCACACAGGAAACCTTGACTGAATTTTTGGCTCTCAGCTTCATCCAGGCCATTGGCCACTATAAGCATTTGAGAAGTGAACCAGAAGATGTGAGCTCACTGCCTTCTATCTCTATCTCTCTTGTTCTGTCTCTTAAATAAATAAGCAAAGATCTTAAGAGATTTGACTAAAAGACTAAACTGTGGCATAGTGGGTAAAGCTACCGCCTACAGTGCTGGCATTCCATATGGGTGCTGGTTCAAATCACTTCTGATCCAGCTCTCTGCTATGGCCTGGGAAAGCAATAGAAGATAGTCCAAGTCCTTGGGCCCCTGCACCCATGTGGGAGACCTGGAAGAAGCTCCTGGCTCCTGGCTTTGGATTGGCCCAGCTCAGGCCATTGGAGCCATCTGGGGAATGAACCAGCAGGTGGAAGACTCTCTCTCTCTGCCTCTGCCTCTTTGTAATTCTCTGTCTTTCAAATAAATCTTAAAAAAAAAAAAAAAAAAAAAAGACTGCTACAACTTAAAAAACTGTATCATAGAGCAGGCTTTTGGCACCTTTAAGGCATGCCTTTGGATGCCTGCATTCCGTATTGGGCAGTATGGGTTCAGAAAGGCCCAGCTCCACTTCTCATTCCAGCTTCTTCCTGACTCCAGCTTGTAGACAGCATGCCTCTGGGAGGCTGAAGGTGATGACTCAAGTACTTGACACCTATCTGGGAGACCCAGATTGAGTTCCTGGCTTCAGCTTGGCCCAGCCCTGGCTGTTGTGGGCATTTGGGGAGTGAACCAATAAATAAAAGATCTCTCATTCTCTGCCTTTTCAGATAGGGGGGTAGGTAGGTAGGTAGATAGATTGATTGATTTAAAGATGTATAATGAACAAAATTAAAAGATAGGGAAACAAATAAGATATAAATTATTTTATATAATTCCTGTATGCACAGCTCATAAAAAATAAAAATACTAGAATCCCCTGTGGGATGAATAGATAAGAAATAACCAACTGAATTCACAAGAGAAACACATATGGCTAATATACATAAGCCATGGGAGCAGCAGCATATACAAATTAGAGCAATTATATTATTTCCAGCTATAAATTAGAGAAGTTTTGTTTTGTTTTAAGCTCAGGTTCAGTACAGGCACGAGTGAAATGAGAAAGGTGTTCATACACTGCCAGTGAGGGTGTAAATTGATCCAAGCATTCTGGAAAGTCTTTGGCACAGTGAATCAGAAGCTTTCAATCCAGCTCTTTAACTTCCAGGAATCTCTCCTAAGGATAATATCAAAAACTGTCCAAAGACATTTATCATGGCATTGTTATAATAGCAGAAAATTATTGTCAACACACTAGTCCACTAATTGGAGAATCGTTAAATAAGTCGTTAACATCCATACAGTCATGCAGATGTTGTAACTGTTTGCCAAGAAATTTTAATGACCCCCACATTAGAATATAAGACATCAAACCATTAACCCTTCCTGCCTCTAGGTCACTAAATAATGCATAATGTATTCTGCTGCTTTATATTTTGATTTACCTTCCAAATTTCCTCAAATGAAAATTTTGTAATTTTTATAATCAAGAATAAAGTACACATACACTCTTAATTTTCTCTGCATCATGCCACAACCTGGGCCTCTGCCTCAACAGTTATGTAATTGTGCCAGAAGTGTTAACTGGTGTGTGTACATAGAAACACAGTATTTTGCATGGGACATTTGTTTTGGCACTGAGGAGGCCATGCCAGAATGCCCTGCAAGGTGCATGGAGGAAGGCCATGGGGGGATGTGGCTTGATTTGCTGGGTGGTCTGCATAAAGTCGTCTCCCTTTAATGCTGTGAAGCTCTGTGCAGTGGGTGGGTTTTTCTCTTTCCTTTTGGAAGAACCCGGGGAAGATCCATTTCCTATAGTCCCGGCACTCTGACTCTCCCAGGGAGCGGTCTGCAGCAGGTGGCAGTCTGGTGAGACCCAGTAGGAATTGTTTTTCTAGTTTATTTTCTCACCAGGCCTTCTGTCTTGTACTCTCAGCAGTACTTCTGCCTGTGGTTTTCTACTTCTGCTTCATTTGACCCACGTTCCCTTCTCTCTACCCTAAAGCTTTCCAAACAGCTTAGCTTCTGAATTAAAATACAGGAGTGTTATGGAATGAGTATACATAGGCTCCCATAAGGAAGTCCACGTTTTATTATGCTGTATTCTTAAAGTGAGGGTACACTTTCCTGTAGGGCATTAAGCTCTTAACAAAGTGAAATTGCTCTATTTTGTTCACTGTTTTAAAAAAAAAAAAAAACACACAAATTTTGTCCTATTATTTCCTAAACCTCCTTAGACATGCTTTGACACCTGGACATCTTACTAACTAGTACAGTTAACATCAGTTCTTAGCAGTTGTGTAGGACTTGGAAAATATCTCACTAGGACAAGCTTCAGTGTGTGTAAATTTATGTCTGTGTGTTGGAGCTGCCCAGGGGCCTTTCAGCCGTGCACTAATGGCAAGCACGTGCACACGTTGCCTTTCCGCAGGAGTCCACCTTTACTACGTCGGAGGGGAGGTGTACGCCGAGTGCCTCAGTGACAGCAGCATCTTTGTGCAGAGTCGGAACTGCAACTACCATCACGGGTTTCACCCCACCACTGTGTGCAAGATCCCTAGCGGGTGTAGCTTGAAAATTTTTAATAACCAAGAATTTGCTCAGCTGTTGGCACAGTCTGTGAACCACGGTTTTGAGACGGTCTACGAGCTGACGAAAATGTGTACCATACGCATGAGCTTCGTCAAGGTAAGTGAGCTTTGATTCCTCCAGGGAGGTTTGACACGTTCTTGCTGCACTATCTCCCTGTATATACATCTGTATCCTCGCGACACACTCGGACGTCCACATTAGCTGACCTATTCTCTAGGCACTTTTAAACCTTAATGAGGATGTCATTTAGGAGAATATAATTGGAACATAGGAGTGCTTGGGTTAAGCATCAAGAGCAGTAGGCTTTATGACCCTTTCTTAATTCAAGTAACACTATTTTAGCTTGTAGCACCACTAGAGTATACTGTATATTTAACCTATAATTTAAACGTGATAATCCTGTTGCTTTTGCTTCACTGAAAGGTAATCTTCCGTTAAAGATGCAGGTAATCTTCCGTTAAAGATGCATCACACTGGAAATTATTTTTGATTGGTCAAGTCTTTTTTAGTGGTTCCAGTAAGCCCAGTGATTTTTCTTACAGTACAAAAGTTTAGGGGCAGATGTTTGGCCTAGTGGCCAGCACCCCATAACCAAGTGCTTGGGTTTGGTGTCCGGCTTAGCTCCTACCTGGAAGGCAGTGGTGGTGGTTCAAGTACCTGGGTTCCTGAGACACTTGGGCTCAGTTCCTAGCTCCTGACTTCAGCCCAGCTCAGTCCTAGGCATTGTGCGTGTTTGGGGAGTGAACTAGCAGGTGAAAGCGCTCTCTGCCTCTCAGATAAATAAATGAACATTTAACAAGCATTTATGTTTAGAGATAAAGTCGAGGTGGGCATTTGGTACAGCAGTTAAGCAGCCACTAGGGACACCTGCCTTCCATATCTGGTTCAGATCCAGCTGCTCCACTTCTACTCCAGCTTCCTGCTAATACACACCCTGGGAGGCAGCAGTGATGGCACAGGCGCTTGGATCCCTGCCACCCACATGGGAGAACTGGAGTTCTAGGCCCTGCCTTTCCCCTGGCACAGCCCTGGCTGTTGACGACATGGGAGAGTAAACCAGTAAATGGGAGAGCTCTTTTCCATTTCTCTCTCTCTCTCTCCCCCCAACCCCCCTTGACCAAAGGTAAATTGATGCCTTGGCTTTAAGATTGTATTCTAAATTTTGAAGGAGGAGAAAGTTAAAGACATTATTTGTAATAATTCATCTTTTTGCTGCTTCATTTTCTACCTCAGAGAAGTAAAATGTTTTAAGATGCCATTGAAATGTAAAATAAAATTGAGACACGGTTGGATGCGTGAGTCGGTGACTTCCTCTAGTAGCTGACTTTCTTGTCTCTGAATTCCCAAATATAAATTTTCATCCTGTGTTACTTAGAGAAACAAAACTAATTATATATGTGGGCGAGGCAGTCACCTTTTATGTCTTGTCTTCAGAAGCTCGCCTAACTTGTTGGGAAACCTGTTTTGTGCTGTATCTGTTGCAGAGGGTAATCTGGGAGCCTTACCCTGTCAGTCATCCTTCAGCTCAGCACGTCTCTTCCTGGACATCATCTTTTGTTCCCCTTTGGGTCCTTTCAGCAGATTCACAGCGCCTTCTCCGCGTGTGCGTCCTCTTGGTCTAGAACTCGGCAGCCCTTTGAAGCTGAGTCTGGCACCCCTGTGTTGTGCCCGGAGGCTTCGCACTCCTGAAAGGGCTTGAGCTGTGCACCGTGCAGCTCCGGGATGGCGGAGCCCTTTCTCACCCATTGTTCACACTCGCGGTGCACGTGCTCACTTCGCATTTGGGCTCAAATGATTTTTTTTTTTTTTAAATAAGCACAGCGACTTGCAGAAGCATTTCTGCCCTTTATTCTTGTTGGAGGGAGAGCCGAAACGTGCAGGTTCCAGTCCTATCTGCCACCTCACTGTGGCTTGAGGGGCACTCCCCTGGCCGCTTCTTCACCCTTAGAATGGGGCAGACAGAGCTGGGGACTGTGGGAATCACCACAAGGTACCTGGGTGGTTCTGGCACGACAGAAGGGTCCCTCTAAAGAACTGGCGACACTCCTGCGCTAGTTAGCCTTCTCCTCAAACTCATTGCCCACCGATGACCCAATCCATTTTAATTGTTTTACTTCTGCACAGTTTTAATAACTTACTTTTATATAAGTACAACCTTACACTAATAAAGAGTATTTAAAAGGCAAAGCCATGCATGCAAAACTTGGTTTCATTCATTCAACAAATACCATAGCCCTATCCTAGAAAAGTAATACAAAGGTGAAAAAGCACCTGAAGTCTCTAGCTTCAAGCTGCGTATGGCATAGTATATATTGAGTTACGATATGACCTGATAAGCACCAGTGTGCAGGGTTACACAGGCTATCCGGCCCTGGCTGAGATACTGGGTGTAGAGGTGAGGATGAACAGATCTTATTAAAGATACTGCTAGCACCATCAAGGGCAGCTGCTTGTCATACAGTAAGCAACAGGAAGGGTGCACACTGTTTTTAGAACTTTGTGCTTTCTTATCATAAGGACTGCATACTTTATCCCTCCTGACTCAGCATCTTAGAGGCAAGACCTAGAATGCTAATATTAATAAACCAGTCTATTTTCTTGTTGGTAGAAAGAAACTAAAAACATTTTAGATGGTTGTGCTTAAGTTTACTGGCTAAACAAACTACACCATGTTAGATATTTAAGACGTGTTTTCAAATACATGATTCTTAAAATTTATAGAAGGCATTGGACCTTCTGGTAAATGTTTTCTTAAGTTGTTATCTAATGGTTGAAACGGTTTGCTAAGTATTCATGTGATATTGCTATTGTCAGCAAGCGATCTAGGACTTGCTCCCTCATTTCTCTATTCTAAGCCCAACTTGTTCTTTCATTTCTCTATTCTCTTCAAGGTAGGAAACTAATTCTATTATGAAGGAATCTGTAGGACGCACAATTTAATCTTTAGACCTTATAAAAGAGATGGCTAACAATTTTCTGTAATAGCATAGCCAAAATAAGAATTTAAATAATCTCATAGCTAGATTCACTTCGCCATCAGCGAAGTAAACAGTAAGTAGAAAAAACCTCCCTTTCAGACCAAAGGGAAAGAAAGTTTTAAAGTGAGAATATAATTTTCCTCATGGGCATTGTCTACCTTAGAAAAACTACTACAGAACATGCCTGTGACTATAGACTTGTAGTTCAGGCCACCGAAGATTAGAGATGGGAAACGGGCACTCCCTTGACTTGCATCTTCTGGTCTGCTTTAACACAAACCAGGAGGAAAAGAAAGCTCGGCATCAGAAGCAATGGGTGGCAGGCCTATTAATGGCTGATCTGTACAGTGATCTGCCCTCAAGGAGACCCAACAGGCCAGTCCACTGCAGTGGCTTTCAATGAGGTAAGCCTGGGCTTCAGCAGAAGTCAGCTTGTGAAGAGCCCTGGCAGCTCTGCCAAGAGTTGGATCACTGGAAATGGACCTGCCCTGGAGTTGAAGGATGCCCAGGTCAGAGCCACAGATCTTATTGGCTCTAAGCTGAAAAGCCCTTCACTCAGCCCAACTTCCAAAGTGACCACTGCAGCTGAGGGGATGGTCAAGTAGGGTCAGCAACATTGCAGGCAGAACTGTAAATTTCTTGTTAGAGATGCCACCTGCCTTTACCTGGCCAGCTCTCCTCCCAGGCCAGCCAAGTAATGAGAGTCAACAGAGTGCCTTCCCCTAGGAGGTTCACACCTCCCTTAGGATATACCCCATGTGAAGAGATAGATAGGTCTGGGCCTCTGAATTTACAAGGCCTGAAGCCCACCAGATTATTATCAAGCCCCTTCTATCAGGTTCTATTTGCCTCTCAATCAGAAAACTTCATTGTAGCTTAGACAGCACCTTTCTTAGCTCCTCTAATAATGACTCTGTCCTTTGTTCTAGGCCCTGTCTAGTGCACTTGGGCCTCATTCCTTTGTAATCATAACCTCTACTCTACCACCAATGCTGTATAATTGTTCACGACATCATTATAAAACATATATATGTTCGAGGACATCATTATAAAACATAGATTTGATAAATTATTCACAGCTTAAACACGTTCATATCTGAAAATGCCGAGTCAGTTCCGCTGAGCAGGTATTTATAGGGCTTTTGCTTCATGCCAGTCAGTGTGCCAGATACCGGAAGTCAGAGAACTTAGCATCTCATGGAGGAACATGCACACAGACAAGCCCACTAAGTACATGTGTGAGTCTGTTGACACATGTACAGATGCCTGGCTTTGCATATACAGGTGGAGTTCACATGCCACAGTTCTGATACCAAGGTGTGTGTGTTGAACCTGCTGGAATGGGTAGGTTAGCAGAGATCAAAAAAACCCAGCCTTCTCTGATACCCCTCATGAAACAGGGGTTGACCAGGCCCTCATATACCTCTATCCGTTTACACTGGTGAATTTTTTAATCTTTGTAGTAGCAAATTTATTTTCCCTTTTTTTGAAGTGACTCTTAGAGGACTTCAGTGTTCCAATTCAGTAACCCGGAAGCTGTCCAGCAGGCTCACCTCTTGCACAAATGAATAATAGAATGTGTGGATTCAGATCAGTGGCTGGGAGTCAGTCAGAGCTTTGGGGTACTCAGAGGTGTTCCTGTCGGTTTTGCTGGGAGACTGAATGACCACATTCTTTGTGTTGGCAGGAGGACCTTCAGAGGGTAAACGCAAAAGAAGCAGAATGTGAATCTAACATAGCTCTTACCTTATTTTCTTGATAAAATAAGAATGTACACGTAGCAGTTACGTTACTAGAAATGTGATGGGCAATGAAAATGAAAGTTAAACATTGCCTTTGTTAAAACAACTTTCAGGGGCCAGTGCTGTGGCGCAGTGGGTTAATCCTCCACCTGCGGCTCCAGCAACCCATATGAGCACTGCTTAGAGTCTCAGCTGCTCCACTTCCGATCCAACTCCCTGCTGATGGCCTGGGAAAGTGGTAGAAGGTAGCCTGGGTGATTGGGCCCCTGCACCCACATGGGAGACCTAGAAGACGCTCCTGGCTCCTAGCTTCTGATCAGCCCAGCTCTGGCTGCTGTGGCCATTTGGGGAGTGAACCAGTCAGTGCATGGAAGGCCTTTCTCTCTCTGTCTCTGTCTCTGTGGCTCTGCCTCTTAAATAAATGGATAGATCTTTAAAACAAAAACAACTTCGAAACACATTGAAAAACTTTCTGTGCTTCTTCCTGGATGGACTTCAAGGAGGTGATGCCCATTCCCTGCAGTTGCCCGCCACATTACACGTGTGCGTGTGCGTGTGCGTGTGCGTGTGCGTGTGTGTCCTGTGCTCGCAGAAAAGCCTTATAGCCCCACGTCCAGTCTCTGAGTAAGTTGCAACCACGGAGTTAACAAGCTGAATGACTTCTGGTGTGTTTTTCTCCAGGGCTGGGGTGCAGAATACCATCGCCAGGATGTTACCAGCACCCCCTGCTGGATTGAGATACACCTGCACGGCCCCCTCCAGTGGCTGGATAAAGTCCTGACTCAGATGGGCCCACCTCACAACCCCATCTCATCCGTGTCTTAAACGGCCTCAGGCGCCTGCCCCTTGAAAACTGTTGAGCCTTGCATGTACTTGAAGGATGGATGAGTCAGACACATCTGAGAGCTGACAAGGAGCCTTGATCATACTTGACCTCTGTGACCAACTGTCGGGTTCAGCAATGTAAAAACCTTGGTAACACGCTGTTGATATGGAGAACCTGTTTAGTTTACATTGTAACATTCTGTTGTAAAATCAACTAAAATGCAGACTCTTAGCAGGAATTCGTGTATGTATAGTTACAGGCAAGATGGCCAAGCCAGGGACAAATTATCTACTACAAGAACGGGCCTAAGAGATTGTTCTGTGTTTGGCACTTTAAGGTCATCGTTTGGCAGAAGGTTAGCATTAATAGTCATTCTGAAGTGTTTTTATCAGGTTTTAGAGCCCATGGGGAGTCGCCTTCTCATGGGTTTTCGTAATATTTTAAAGCTATTTGTTTAGTAATGGTTTTTTTGTTTGTTTGTTTTTTAAAGTAAAGGTAAATCTTGATGATATACATAGTAATCTTTTCTAAAATCGTATGCTGGCCATCCTGCTGTCAGAATAATGTTAGGCATATGCTCTTTGCTAAATATGTATGTACAGAGTATTTGGAAGCTAAGAATTGATTAGACTAGTGAACTTGGGAGCATTTGCGGGCTGGGGGGAAGGGAAAGGGCAGCTGCAAGTGTGGAATGTCCTGTCAACATTCAGGTTGTTGCTTTGAAGAAACAAACTGATGTCTGAATTTTGCTGTGTTTCAGTTTTTAGAGATTTTATCCGACTCTTTTTTTTTTGCATTCTTCTATCCTCTCCAAAAAAAGCAGTTATGCAGCTGGTTAATTCATATAACTGTGAGAGCAAATGAATAATTCCTGCCATTCTGAAATCAACTGCCTATGTGTTTCAATACCAGTTGTCTGGAGTGCTTGAATTTAATAAGCAGTTTTTATGGAGTTTACAGTACAGAAATAGGCTTTAATTTTCAAGTGAATTGTTTGCCAAACCTAGTAACTGAATATTTGGAGAATTAAAAAAAAAAAAAGACCCTTTCAAACTTTCTTAATTTTTTGTACTATGTTTGGTTTTATTTTTCTTCTGTTAATCTTTTATACTCACTTATGCTCTCTTACATTGAATACTTTTATTCCAAAACTAGTGGGTTTTCTCTACTGGAAATTTTAAATAAACCTATCATTATTGCTTACTTTGATTAAAAATTTGTCATTTTCTTTCTTCACATACTAGATTTTAGGATCAGTATGATGTGCTACTCTGGTTGGAGTTTCTTCTCCAATATTCTCTGCCAAAGCTAAATTACTAATGCAGACAGAGAGATTGAATCCTGAAGAGAGAAACAGAAAAAGGATATCAGATCTTGAAAAATTTAAGGAAAAAATCAGCAAAATCTCAATGTATACGTGTTTCAATGTGAGGCATCCCAGCAGCAGCAGCTGTTGGCGGGAACCCGGTAGTCACCCAGAAGTGCTGCATTGTACCTGCAGAGAAGGATGCACAGGCGACAGCTGGAGGATGTGGCAAAGGAGGAGGGCTGGGACCTGAAAGCAGAGGAAGTGAGTCCTGTGACAGCCTACTTGGCACTGAAATGATCCCCAGCACCACCCTCCCCCACCCCCCAAAAATAAGCAACACCAAAAAGCTAGTTTACCCATGAAGGACACAGATGTAAGAACGCCATTCTTTCTTGGCCACGTAGATGCCACTCTTCCTTCTTTACATTTCTGTATCTCTTTGCGGGGGTGTGTTTACCAGCCCGGGAGTTTAGGGCTTCCCCATGCCCCTTTAAAGAGCCCATTTAAAAGAAAGAATGATGTCATCTTTTCCCAAAAAAACATAACACTTATTCCCCAACAGTGACTAAGCAAAAATGTCTGCTGTCAGTCATCTCCAAAAACATCCTCATGCGAGCGGAGAAAACCTTGACCAGCGACGTGGTCCAATACAAATGCACGCATGTCTCTGCTGGGTCCCTGAAGTTCCGTGAGCCTGTGTTTGCTCATTTCTTCCATGGAGATGATGGAGTTGTGTCCTTATCACAAAGTTGGGGTGAGGATCATTGAAATGACAATATGTGAAATACGTTAGGGATGTAGCTCCCAAGCAAGTTAGGGGTCATTATTGTCTTGAACCCTCTCCCATACACACTGCATTTTCCACTACCTACATCATTCAGGCACAGGGCATTAGAATCAATTCTGGTGGTTGGTGAGATATAATAATCAAAGAAGATACTCAAACTATTGGACTTAATGAAATATCACTGGGAATAATCTAAAAATAAAGACCTTGGTCAGGATTTCTTTCCTTTTTCCTAGTGGAACGTGACTTTTTGCTTCCCTTGAGTTTCTTTGGTTGCCTGCTGGACCTGTTATGCAAGCTGCTAATTCAGTGAAGCATGCTGGGAGCCAGCCTGAAGTTCTATCAGATGGGACGCCAAGATCATACAGTACGTTGAAACCTACTGGGTGGGGACCCCCAGAGTTCACAGCATGGTGCATAATTAGACCCTCCCTGCTTAAGTATGGTTATTTGTATTCTTAGTAAAATCTTAGTGAAAACCACTGTTATTAGCCATTAAAAACACTGGCGGGTCTGTTGGGAATTTTTAATTAAATGAATGGAAAAGTCAAAGCAGCTATCTGTTCTCATTACTAGAAAAAAAATTAAGTTGTTCATCCAAGGAACAACAAGGAAAAGCAATGTGAACTGTTTGAGAGCAGGTGAATGTGATGCTACTAAGAAACCAGTAGTGGGCTCATTAGGACGGTGGCTGAGGAGCTATGGCCTCATGCCATCATTTAATAGGACTTGGCCTCCCTCAAAGTTCTTTGTTTTTCTGCACCTGTTTCCTCTTCTGTGAAATGGAGGCAACAACGCCCTCCTCGTGGGGTCACCGTGAAGACAAAGTCAGTGCACGCAAAGCCCTTTAAGAACCTCTTAGATTGCTTCTACTGACTGCATCTGGCTGGGAAGACAGCCTGATAGGAGTTTGAGTCAACAGACAAGAGAATTGGATGAAGACCTACCTGCCTTTAAAGCATTTCATCAATGGTCAAAGAGCTTCTAGGCTAGAGAATGCAATTGTAAGGAAGAAAACTAGCCATTTGTGGGGCCTGGCCCCCTATGTGCCAGACGCTGTGCCAGGTTTCCACACATTGCCTTTTTTTTTTTTTTTGGGGGGGGGGTTGGTTTTTTTTTAATTTGAAAGAATAGACAGACAGATGGAGTGAGGTATTCCATCCACTGGTTCACTTGCCAAATACCCACAACAGCCAAGCCTGGAGCTCTGAACTCAACCCAGGTGTCCCATGTGGGTGGCAGGGGCCCAAGTACTTGAGCCAATATCCACTGCCTCCCAGGCTATACTTCAGCAGGAGGCTGGATCAGAAGCAAAGGAGCCAGGACTCAAGCTGGGCACTCCACTGTGGAACGTGGGCGTCTGAAACATACGCTTCCCCCGTGCCAACTGCCCCCAGATCGCTTCTTTTTTCATGCTAAGAACGTAGGCTACTCTGACCTCAATTCCTTAGACTGGTTTTCTTATAGATGAATCAACTAGTTCAGATGCTAAATAACTTGTCCAAAGTAACCTACCTAACCTAGTTAGCAAGGAATCGCAATTTCAATTCTGATCTCACTTTGAAATCTAGTTAGTTCCATTGAATCCTTTCTCTTGTTAGTTTCCAGACATAGGAACTTTACAAACTAACACAGAATGAAGAACACCAAGGAAAGAAAAGGTAGTAAGAACTTGATTAGGTGGAGACAAGTAAGATTTTACAGAGAAAGGGGCATTTGGGGTTGAGCCTTGAAGGATGGGAAGCATTTTAGTAAGTGGAGAAACTTGGGGTGAAAGCCCAGGCGACCTGTTCGGTTTGCCTTGGCGTCTGTCCCCCAGGTTTCTGTGGGGTTTCATAATATATAACAGCATGTCTCCTCTGACTGCTGTGGTGTGGTCCAAGCAGGAGCCCGCTGTCTGGGAAGTCTGGGACTAGAAATATGGGAGAAAGTCTCACCTGCCTGGCTGATGACACAGTAAACCTTGGCAGTTGTCCCCTGCCATCCCCTCTGCTGTGTGGACTACAGACAGGTTCTCAAGGGCCCGGGGCTTCTGGGTCTAGGATTGGCTAAGCTCTATCATGTTCCTGTTCTTTGCTATCCTTTGTCAGACACACCAGAATCTTTATAGGTAGTCCCCTCTTTGTGTGTGTGTGTGTGTGTGTGTTACCTGTGAGCAAAGGTTTAGGAAAGCATGACTTTAAAAAAAAAGGGGGTTTTCAGCCGCAGCGGCCATTGGAGGGTGAACCAACGGCAAAAAGGAAGACCTTTCTCTCTCTCTCTCTCTCACTGTCCACTCTGCCTGTCAAAAAAAAAAATTTCAAAAAAAGGGTTTTTGAAGAGTTATTTACTTGAAAGGTAAAGTTACAGAGGGAGAGAAGAAGAAACAGATCTTCCATCCACTGGTTCACTCACCAAGTGGCTAAAACGACCGACCGGGGCTGAGCCAGCCAAAGTTTCTTCTGGGTCTCCCACATGTGTGTAGGAGCCCAAGGACTTGGGCCATCTTCCACTGCTTTCCCAGGCCATAGCAGAGAGCTGGATCAGAAGTGAAGCAGCCAGGACTCAAACTGGCACCTATATGAAATGCTGGCACTGCAGGCCAAGGCTTAACCCACTCTGCCACAGTGCCGGCCCCAAGGTAGGTCTTTTTAAAATATCATTTTCCTTCAATGGAAGCAATACTTGTTCACTATAGATTTGTAAAGTACTAGATAAACTAAGTCACTTGTACTAACCTCTGCTGATTAAGTTGTCTTTTTGTACTAAGGGATTAGAACATCCTGGCACAGACTGCGCACGCCGTGCTGTGTCCATCTCCTCCAGCGTAGAGAGGATGGCTCCATTCCTTCTGCATTTCTGGGCACCAGTCCTGTGTCAGGCGTGGTGGTAGGTGATAAATTCTCAGCCTGCACGTTATGGGAAAGGCAGGCGAGCAGTGATGCCAGCGAGGGGCACAGGGGTACACAGCCGCACCACAGGGGCAGGAGAAGCCTTCTCAGAGAGGGCAGTGCCTCAGAAGGAAGTCTTGTTGCGCCAACTAGGTGTTAACCTGCAAGGGGGGGGGGGGGGGGATGGGGAAGCAAATGCAGAGGCACGAGTTCGAGAACCAGGTCCATTTGGGATCACCAAGAATTCAGTGTAGGTGGACTAACTGATATATATATGAGGAGTAGCTGGCGTGTGGAGCCTTTAGCCCAGGTGCTGAATAAGAGAAGGGAGGGGTGGGAAGGGAGCAGTCACGGAGTGGGGTATTTCCCCTAGCATCTTAGCTCTTACATGGTGGATGGCGGAGGTCACTCAAGGGTCAAACACAGCAGAGCCCAGGAGAGAAACTGACTGGAGGAAGCAGAAACAGAACAGGAAGGAGCTAACCCAGCCTGAGGAGTCACAGAGGCTAAGGGAAGGGTTTCAGCAAGGAAGCTTGTCACCGTGACTGGTACGGGACAGAGAAGAGGAGCTTCAGAAAGGGTTTAAGCTCCAACGGCAAAGGAAGACCTTTCACTCTCTCTCACTATCCACTCTGCCTGTAAAAAAAGAAAGAAAGAAAAGAAAAAAGAAAGCGTTTAAGCTGAGCAATTCGGAAGTCTGATGACTGCGGTTTTCTGGGGTGGTGCAAGAAGCCAAATTATAAGCGTTCAGAATTCTATGGGGTGCAGGCCAATGGAGCTAAGAGTATTTTCATCCCCGAAGTGTACTGGTGAGGAGGACAGAGAAAAGAGATGGTGGCTAGAGACACGAGCAGATGCAAGGAACCCCTGTGTCGGAAGCCAGAGCTGTGAGCGTGCCTGGAAGGCGGCGTCGCGCCCCCGCCCTTATAGGATTTATAGGATGCTGACGCCACATGCAGTGGCTTAACCCACCTCGCCACAGCGCCCGTTCCCGGAGTGGTTTTTTAAGGCTGTGGTCCCCAAAGAGCGTGCTGTAGCGAAGCCTCCGATCCGCAGTTTCCAAGCTCCGGGACAGAAACATCTTGTGCACAGATCCGGAAGCTCAGCCTCAGCAGCTGCGAGATCATAATCAGCTCCAGGCTGAAGCCGACACAGTGATGGAGGGGCGGCGCCTTCTGCATGGAAGAGTTTGGGAGCGACTCCTCTAGGGACCACTTCGCGAAGAGCTGATGGATTGGAGATTCCTCTCTTGATCCAAAAAACGGTGAGTCAAATAGCACAGCTTCATCCCTCAACATAGCCTACGTTTAAAGAGGGAAAAAGAAGATGCTGAGGCGCTCCTTGTTACTCGCCAGGGCTGCACACTTGTGAGGACAGGAGAGAGCGCATTTTCTTTTTCCCGTGGGCTTCACCCGTGGACACCGAAGCACAGCCATCTAGACCTGGTTTTCATCCCATGGATAGGCTGAGTGACAGGTTCACTCCCCCACACACCTGCAGTGGCTCCGGCCGGACTGAAGCTGGGAGCAAGGTCTCCCGCTTGAGTGTCAGGAACCCAACTACTTGAGCCGTCACGGCTGCCTCCCTGGGTCTGCATTACCAGGCAGTTGGCGGCAGGGGGCAGAAGTGAGAACGGAGCCCAGGCTCTCCAGTGTGGAATACAGGTGTCTTGGCAGCAGGGCTAACCACTGGCCCTGGATGTAGAACTATGTTGTGGAGGTGATGGGTAGGAGCGGGCACTTGGATTAGGCAGACCTGTGTTTCCGTGCCAGCTCCATCCCTTTCTAGCCGTGTCCTCTCAGGCAAGTGAATTAATGTCTCATCCTCACGGAGACATAATCACCACCCTCTCATTGGTGGCTGTGCTGCTGTAGCGATGTACTGCATATTACAGCCTCGGCCCCGAGCCCTGCACTAAGTGCTTAATAGTGGTGGAAAGTGGTTTGCAGTGGTGACGACGACCTATAGGGCTTCATAAAAACAGGCGTGCGAACACCCAGCAGGTGGAGGTGGCGGGTCTTTGCCCTATCCTGGGGATGTAGTGGATGGTTTGCAATCCAGGAATCCCCACAACAATAATAAGCATAGTGGTAAAGAAAAACAAGGGGAAAAAAAAAAAGCTGTGCTTCACCGTGCAGCATAGGGAGCGTTCATAAAACAGAGCTGTCAGTTTCCCTGGCGCTTCGCAAGGGTCCCAGCCGAGGGCTCTGGACCTAAGCAGACAGTGGGACTCCGCTGCCAGTTTCGTGCTGTGTGCTAAGTGATGGCGCCTTCAGCCTGCTCGTCCACAATGATTTACATTTGCACGACTCCCCCCACCCCCACGTTATAGACTAGCTGTTTGTTGGGACATCTCTGACCCTCCCGGTTCCCGATGTCTTTATTCCTGATTTGATCCAGTAGTTCCACTTAAGGGGATGCCACACCTGAGCTCAGACCTGTGACGCCGAGACTCCCACCTGCGAACGCGGGGGACCCCCGAGGACACCGGCCTCTCCTCCGCCTCACGCTCCCCTGTTGCTCCAGGCCACCTGCGGGGCGGCTGTGCCAGCAATCCCGCTGTCCACCAGGAATTTGCCGCCAGGGCACGCTTTCGCCACAGCGCTGGCCCTTTCTTTCTGTGGAGTTCCAATCCCGAATTCTTGTTTATCCCTTTGTAGGCAAGGATTATTTCAGGAGGGGTAATTTTACCTCCTCGGGGCAGGACACTGAGGTCGCTATTCTACTTCTGGAAGTGTAAGTTTCATAACTGGGTGAACTGGCAGCCACTCTGCCCTGGGCGTCTGCCTAAATACACAGCAGATTCTACCGTTACCAGTCACCATGTATTAATAACTCACTTGTATCTAGTAAAACCCATTAACTCATGGCCCTACCAGTCTTCCTCCCTCAGCCCCACACTCCCCTAAATATATTTAGAAACTTAAATTAGCGAGGTCTTTTGGAGAGGGGGAAGACGGGAGAAGGCAAGTTAACATTCACAGGATGTCTAATTCTCCTTAAGCGTGAGGCATTAAACCTAACACCACTCAGATATGTCTTTGAAGCCAATCCTTCTGTGACAGTGCAACCCTTCACACTTTGAACCAGCGAGACTGCCCTCCCAATGAGCTGTGACACTGGTTGATCTATCTTTAAGGTGGGCGCGGCAGTTCTATAATTATCCCAGCCTGCGGCTTCCATGGCTCAGGAGACGGGGAGGAGGTAAGGGAGAGAGAAAAGGTTTTGTGTCAGAGACCCCTGACCCCCTGTCCCCATCTCTGGGTGATTTCTGGACAGTTCCCCGGATCTTCTGAGGCGAGCTTTTCTCTCTGCAAAATGAGACACATTCTCTTCCAGGATGTTGAAAGATGAGCAGCCACAATGAAGTGTTTATCATACCTGTGCCCTGGTTCAGGGCCTCATTAAGGTGGTTGCTGTGACTATGTTTGGTGAAGCTAGCAGGGTGATTTATTTTTTATTAATGCATGCCCACAGCAGTGCCCCCTTAGACACATTTTCACTTCCTCTGGTTTAAGTTACCCGAGGTCAACGTCAAAGAATTCCCAAGTTTTCAACCGTATGCCTTCTGAGTGTTGTGGTGATAACCTCGTGCAGTCCTGAGCCATCTTTGCCCACTAGTACCTGCTGTATATGCTACCTTCCAGCTGGTTGCTCAGTAACTGTCTGAGTTACCAGATCAGCCATGGCAGTACCACGGTGCCAGAGTTGGGGCAGCCTTTATCCTATTCAGTAAAGGTTTCAGTACAAGAGTCGTGACGCAAAGGAGGCACCAGGGCAGAAAAGGTGCCAGGACGCATTACCCCTGGCACTTGGTGAGCACACTGCTGGGCATGTAGAAATCCACCTGGCAGGGATAGGGTTGGGGGCCATTGGCTCTCTTGGATCACACCCGCCGTGGAGAAGAGGGGGACTCTATTGTATTTTGAAATTCACCATAACCGCTGTCATACTGAAAAACACCGATGTTGCACAGTGTGGAAGTTGTACCTCAATCAAGCTGCTCAAGTTTTGTTTTTGTTTTTTTTTAATTTGCAAAATAGAACTTCTCAACTTCGCTTTGAAAATGTGAGGGTGATTTTTAAACTGAGAAATCTCAGTGCCTATGCTGTTAGGTGACCAATAGATATTGATTAATTGACTCCACCTGTAGGTTTTCATGAGCACATGAGTCCAAGAACTCTCTTATGTAGCCTGCCCTTCTTCCAAACATTAATTACTACTTTTGTATTGAAAGGCTGTGATGATATTCATCCTCTATGCTTTGGGAATTAATTTTAAATTCATGAAGTACATCCTCATGCTTTGACAAATGAGTATAATTAGTTCTAAAACTTTTGTCCATAAGCCAAAACTGGTATCATCAATCATTAAATATTCCCATTAAAATTAATGTAAAAACTTCAATGTTTCTCTTAATGGAATAATTAATAGAGTCGAGGGCCTCATTTAATAGTGTGGAAGGTCCCCCAGGCTCTGTCCTGACTACCCCTCCCTCTTCCATCCATCGCCTCTCCCAAGGTGACCCTCAGGCTCCAGATCCATGGCTCTTAGATGCCATCTCTGCTCCGTTGGCTCTCAGCTGTATTCCCAGGCATGCATCTCATGGGAACCCGTGCACCTAACTTGACATCTGTACACGGATGTCATCTCCAACTTAGCACAGCCACACCTGCCCTCCCCCACCCACCTGTCTGCTCCTCCCCTCCTCCATCACCCAGCTGCTGAAGCCAAAACCTTTTCTCACCCCACACCAATGCCATCAATAAAGCCTATTGCCTCTGCCCTCAGAATAGTCTTAATTTATCCTTTTGTTCTCATCTCTGCTCCTTCCATCCTAGCCAAACGCACCATCCTCTCTTGCCTAGACTACTAACTAGAAGAGCTTTCTGGCAGATCCCCGGCCACCATTCTTGTCCCTACTACATGGCACCAAGGCAATCTTTGAAATTCTAATCAACTTATGTGACTTCCCAGAATAAAATCAAAACTCCGTCCTATGGCCATGAAGCCCTGCCTCAGCGGTTCTTCCTACAGAGTGCTCGGAACCTCATGGGAGCATTGCTTACCGATCCAGTGAGGGAAGTGGGGCTGCTACTGGCATCGAGAAGTTGAGAACGCTAGATGGGAGGTGGTTCTGTGTGTTGGTCATTATCTGAGCATGGACCCTTGCTTGATGATATTGTATGCTAAACATAAAATATGTACGTGGAATTTTCCATGAACACAACTACAGTGTCAGTGTAGATAGGATGGACTTTGGTCTCCGATTTTGCCTAGAAATGCTCACTATTTCAGAAAATCACCTTGCCCTTGGAGAAGCCACTGCTGGAGCCGAGCTGCAATTGTGCCACACCTTGACAGGCTCTGTGACTCCGCCTAAAACAACAACCATCCAGCTAAGCTCCATACCTTCTAGGAGAGTCATCCCTGAGCATTTACACGTGGACAGACAGACTGCTTTATCATCAACTGCTTTCCAACGCTACTCCTTTAACAGGAATTGATAGTGGATTGATGATGCCAGTCTAGGCTTAGGAGTAGAAGTTTGGGAGTCATTACACTCACCCATTAAAGGGTGAAGACACTGCTAAGTGAAGCATAGGTTATTTCCCACAGTGCAGAGTAAGTTATCATAACTGTATTATGACCAAGTAAACAGTGATTAATACGGGCCATGTAGGAGAGGTCTTACTCTTAGGTCTTTATGAGAAAAATCGCATATGGGTCCATCAATTTATTGGCCGCCTGCAGACTCAGGGCTGGAATCTCAGATTTAATATTGCTTTTATGGCCTTGCAGGGGAATTGGATGGCTTTTGTCTTCTTAATGTTTTTTAAAATGAGAAACAGTTAAGGTGAGACCAGTATTGTGTCGCAACCAGTGAAGGCTCTGCTGGCATCCCATACGGGTACCAGTTCCTGTCCCGGCTGGTCCAGTTTCCATCCAGCCCCCTGCTAATGCACCTAGGACAGCAATGAAAGATGGCCCAAAGGCTTGGGTCCCTGCTACCCATGTGGGAGACCAGGATGGAGTACCAGGCTACTGACTTCAGCCTGGCCCAGTCCTGGCCATTGCAGCCATGTGGTTGGTGAGTGAACCAGCTGATGGAAACACTCTCCCTGCCCCCATCTCTCCTTCTCTCTCTGTAACTCTGCCTCTGAAATAAATAACAAATATTTTTTTAAAAATATTTATTTATTTATTTATTTGAGAGGCAGAGTTACAGAGAGAGGGAGACACACACAGAGAGAGAGAGAGAGAGAGGGAGGGAGAGAGAGAGAGAGAAATCTTCCATCTGCTGGTTCACTCCCCAAATGGCCACAATGGCCAGAGCTGGGCTAATCCGAAGCTAGGAGCCAGGAGTTTCTTCTGGGTCTCCCATGTGGGCACAGGGGTCCAAGGATGGGCCATCTTCCACTGCTTTCCCAGGGAGCTGAGTTGGAAGTGGAGCAATCAGGACTGACACCGGCACCTGTATGGGATGCTGGTGGGTGCTGCAGGGGGAGTCTTAACCTACTATTCCACAACGCCAGCCCCAAAATAACAAATCTTAAATGAAAAGAGTTTGGTGAAAATACCCCATTACCTAGGAATTTCGTTTTAGGGCAGAGGTGTGTTTTCTGAAGAAGGCGCTGGAGCAGGCCAGTTTGAGAGCCGCTGTGCCGCATGCTCTGGTTCCTGCATGCCTCTCCCACCCTGCTGCATCCCACCCCAATCTGAATCCTCAGACACATCTCGTTCACTCCCAACTGAGTGCCTTTGCTCAGCCCCTTACTTCCTGTTCGCACAGTGCCCCTCCCCAACACTGCGCGAAGGTCTGTTCTTCAGGTAGACCAGGGCACTTGCAAGCCACCTAAGAGTGGCCCTGAGGCCTTCTCCCCCTCCTCACCGACTGAACCCTCTTAGCGCTTGTCAGATGGCCAGGACCTTCCCTGTCTTATGTCTCTTCTGCACCTCCAACATGGCCTGGAACCTGGGAACAGACCAGCAACACATTTGTGGAATGAAAGAATGAATAAGGGAAGGCAAATAAAGCATCCCCGTGTTACTATGGAAGCAGCATTCCTCATTCTAGAATATACAAAGCTATAATATTTTGCATTAAGAAGCAAAAGGTTAAAACATTCAAACCCACCTGTGGTGTCTCTGGCTCCCATGCTCACCACTTCAGAGATGGCAAATCAGTGCTGAGACTGACCTTCATCGTATATTTGCAAGTTCTTTTTCCCTATTAGCTATTGTATTTCTTTTTTAAATCTTTTTTTTTCCTTTTCTTTTATTTTTATTTTTTTTTATTTTTGACAGGCAGAGTGGACAGTGAGAGAGAGAGACAGAGAGAAAGGTCTTCCTTTTGCCGTTGGTTCACCCTCCAATGGCCGCCGCGGCTGGCGCGCTGCGTCCGGCGCACCGCGCTGATCCGATGGCAGGAGCCAGGTGCTTCTCCTGGTCTCCCATGGGGTGCAGGGCCCAAGGACTTGGGCCATCCTCCACTGCACTCCCTGGCCACAGCAGAGAGCTGGCCTGGAAGAGGGGCAACCGGGACAGGATCGGTGCCCTGACCGGGACTAGAACCCGGGGTGCCGGCGCCGCAAGGCGGAGGATTAGCCTAGTGAGCCGCGGCGCCGGCCCAGCTATTGTATTTCTTAGATAAAATGTTACTTGCAAGCACAAATATGGGGTTTAAAGGCCTGTTATAAATGATATTTTATTCAAACTATGGGTAAAAGCAAATCGTAATGAATGGGCTTGCCATCCAATTCCTCCCAGCAAAATTTGATTATGAATAAGCCAAAAAAAAAAAAAAAAGCCTGTCAGCATCAAAAATTAACATATGGGGCGGGCATTTGGCATAGCAATTAAGTCACCACTTAGGAGGCCCACAATCCACATTAGAGAGTCTGGTTTGAGTCCCAGCTCCTCCGCTCTGATCCAGTTTCCTGCTAAAATGTTCATCCTGGAAGACAGCAGATGATGGCTCAAGTATTTGAATCTCTGGGAGACCCAGATGGAGTTAGAAGCTTGTGGACTTTGGCCTGGTCCAGCCTGGCTGCTGTGGGCATTTGGGGAGGAAACCAGTGGATGGAAGATCTGTATGTGTATGTACGTGTGTGTGTGTGTGTGCGCGCACGTCTCAAGCTTTCCAGTAAAAAAAAAAAAAAAAAAATTGAAATCCATGTATAGTTTTTTCATGATATGCATTTTCAATGAACTTTCTAATGAAAAAGCCATGCACGGCTTTCAAAGCATTTTTATACCCCAAATTATTTTTTCTCCTTAATTTTTATGTATTTCTTTTAGAGACAGAGACAGCAACAGGTCGTCAGAAGGAAGACTTCCCAGCTGCTGGTTTCTTCCCCAAACGCACACAATAAGCAGGGCTGGGCCAGGCCAAAGCCAGGAGCTCGGAGGTCAGTGTAGGTCTCCCAGGTGGTGGCAGGGATCCAGCTACTTGTGCCACCATCTGTCTCCCAAGTTGCACCCTGGCAGGAAGCTGGGATCAGGAGCTGGAGGCTGGCATCACACCCCGGCATGTTGACCACTAGGCCAGATGCTCAGCTTTTAGTTCTGTGTGCTGAGCAGGCCGGGACCCTTTGTCAGCCTCTGGTCCCTGCCTGCCAGCATGCCCAGCCAGGCCTGAGCTCTGGGCACACTGGCAGACTGTCTTCTCCTGAGCTCTCTGGCTACTGCCAGCTAGCTCATCCTTCAGGAAACATTTGGGCATGACCTTCCCTGTATCGGCACCCTGACATCTGTCCTGGGCAGTGTTGGCTGCCCCCTCCATTGTGCACCCATAGCGTTTTGCCCTCCGCGCAGATGGAGTCTTCCAAACCTTCATGGAAGGAGCAGGCATTGTGGCACAGCGAGTCAAGGCGCTACTTGTGACATCTGCATCCCATACCATCGTGCTCATATGAGTCCCAGTTGTTCCACTTCTTTTTTTTTTTTTTTTAAGATTTTCTATTTATTTCAACAGATTTACAGAGAGAGAGAAGGAGAGATACACAGAGAGAGACAGAGATCTTCCATCCACTGCTTCACTACCCGAATGGCCACAATTCCTCTGCATCTCCCATGTGGGTGCAGGGGCCCAAGGACTTGGGCCATCTTCCACTGCCTTCCCAGGCCATAGCAGGAAGCTGGTTGGGAAGTGGAGCAGCCAAGTCTCGAACCAGCGCCCATATGGGATGCTGGCATTGCAGGTGGCGGCTTTACCCGCTATGCCACAGCGCCACTCCCCCCCTTCCACTTCTGATACAGCTCCCTGCTAATATGCTTGGGAAGGCAGTGGAAGAAGGCCCTAGTTTCTGGGCCCCTGCCTCCCATGTGAGAGACCCCAATGGAGCCCTGGGCTCTTGGAGACTGTCTTGCTTTCCTAGGAATTCCTAAGAAAAAGGAGGAAGAAAAGACCAGGAGGAGGGGCCGGCACGTGGTACAGGGGTTATGAAGCCATCTGCAACACCAGCATCCCTTATGAGCACCAATTCAAGTCCTGGTTGCTCCACCTCTGATCCAGCTCCTTGCTAATGGTCTGGGAAAAGCAGCAGAGGATGGCCCAGGTGCTTGGGCCCCCGCACCCACGTGGGAGACCCGAATGAAACTCCTGGCTCCTGGCTTCAGCCTGGTCCAGCCCTGATCATTTCAGCCATGTGGGGGAGTGAACCAGCAGATGGAGGATCTGTGTGTGTGTGTGTGTGCGTGCATGCGTGCCTGTCTTGCTCACTGTAACTCTTTCAAATAAATAAGAAAATCTTTAGAAAGAAAAACCAGAAAGGAAATGCCAGAGACACTGTGCAATGTGCAATGAGTAAAGCACTAGCATTACGTATACAGGAGGGACCAATGCATGTAAACTGTGGGTGCAAAAGAAAACCAGGGGAGCAGGAGCGGGTGACCCTGAGAGCCCAGGCCAGGGGCAGTGGAAGATGAGGGAGGGAGGGGGAGAGAGAGAGAGTAGGGAGGATTGAGAAAGAGAGAGAGCCAGGAGGATTGGGGGAGGGGGGAGGAAAAGACTGAGAGATCACAGCTGCCATCTGCGGCCACCCCTGTGTCGCCAAGGTAGCCCTTAGGTTTCTGTGTCCAGGTCCACTTGCAATGGCCTGCGCCTTTCCAGGCTCCTCGTGGAAGCTTGCTTCCCTCACTTCTGATCATTCATTTGGGTATGTGAGCATTTCTTCTGCAAATGGGTATTGAAAACGGCTTCTGGCAGGAGTCAAGATTTCATCTAGCCTCGGAGCAGGGCTGCTAGGAAATTGCACTGGGTAAATAAAATCTGCGACAGTTGCAGCCAGGGGCTTGCTCATCTGCACCATGCTGTGACGCTCAGCTAGGACTGGGGTCAGGGGCAAAATGCTGCCGGGTCCCCCAGCTCCCTCACACAGCAGCCAACTCGATGCCTCCTTGGCACTGGCTCTGAGGGGGTCAGGGGGTAAAGGGCCAGGAAGGGCCAGGAAGCTGAGCACTTGGAGACGTGCCCTCTGCTGTTGATTTGCAAAGTTAGGGTGTGGGTGTTTAGCACAGCAGTTAAGCTGTCACTTGGGACTCTCACAAACCCATCAGAGTGCCTGGGTCGGGCTCCCGGCTCTGATTCCAGTTGCAGTTTCCTGCTAACGCAGACCCTGGGATGCGGCCTTGGATGGCTCAGGTAGCTAGGTCTCTGCCATCTACATGGGAGGCCTGAGTTGAGTTCCCAGTGTCTGGCTTCTGCCTGGTCCTGCCCTGACTATTGCCAGCATTGGAGGAGTAAACAAGGGGATGGAAGGTCTTTCTTTGTCTCTCTCATCTCTCTCTCTCTGCATTTCAAAAATTTATTAATTAATTAAAAATAAATTTTAAAATGAAAATTTTAGAAGAAAACAGAGGAAGGGGCTGCAAGCCAAGGTGACCACTAGAAGGAAAAACAAAAGGTGAGGATGAAGATTCTCCTGCAGAGGGAACGTGCCCCGCCAGCACCTTGATTTTACCCCAGTAAGTCCAGTGCTGGAGTTTTGGTTTTAGCACTGAAACAAAGCCAGTTTGAGTTGCTTTAAGCCACTAAATTGACTGGTGGTGATCTGTTATGACATCTAAGGAAATTAATGCATGTTTCTGTGAGATCTCCTCGTTTTACCATCCAGCCCTTTACCAGTTTCAGATCTCCTGTCTTCCATTTCCAAGAATTGTTGTCTCTTAGTTATTTTTACTGCATCCTAGTCTTACTTTATTTAAATATTAGCTTCTTGAATCATCATTGAGAAGTTTTCCCAAAATATCTTTTCTTTATTTAGTTCCTTCTTCCTCCACTGTAAATTCTTTTTTTTTTTTTTTGTCTGTGTTGGTGTTTATTTTTAATTGTAGAGTTTCTACACTGTGGTGCTTGCTTTTCTGATTGTCCATTCCTTCTGAAAAATGAGGCAATAGAAAGATCAATTATGAGATCTGATCATGGGCACAGGCCTTGTGGACCAGCGGTTTCCCTCCCCATTCACGATGTCAGGGGACAACGGGGCATCCACATGAGCCGGGTCTGCATCTGGGATTCCAAGACCCACAGTGGCTGCCCTTGTTCTTGCTCCTCCCAGTGCATTTGCTTGGGAAGAATCTCTGTCCTGCAAACAGGAGTCATGGCCAAGACCAGAGAACTGTGCTGTAGGTTAGTCCTGTCTCTGCCTCACTTCTACTCTTGTGCTGGGAGCACTGCCATTTCCACTTAGTTTCCTCCCCACATTCCAGAGCTGCTGCATGGTCGACACTCATCATTATTTTTAAAAGTTTTTATTTATTTCTTTCTTATTTGAAAGGCAGAGAGAGGGGCCGGCGCTGTGGCACAGCAGGTTAAAGCCCTGGCCTGAAGTACTAGCATTCCATATGGGTGCCAGTTCTAATCCAGCTGCTCCTCTTTTGATCCAGCTCTCTACTGTGGCCTGGGAAAGCAGTGGAAGATGGCCAAGTCCTTAGGCCCCTGCACCCATGTGGGAGACCCGGAAGAAGCTCCTGGCTCCTGGCTTTGGATCAGCGCAGCTCCAGTCCTTGCGGCCAATTAGAGAGAGATCCAGTGGAAGGAAGACCTCTCTCTGTGTCTCTACCTCTCTCTGTAACTCTGTCTTTCAAATAAATAAAATAAATCTTAAAAAAGAAAGGCAGAGAGAAAGAGAGGAAAAAGAGAGAGAGGGGACAAAGAGAGAATCCATTAATTGGTTCACTCACCACATGCCCGCAACATCTAGGGCTGAGCCTGGTTGAAGCCAGGAGCCCAGAACTCAATTCAGGTCTCCCACATGGCTGGCCGGGACCCAAGTACTTGAGCCATCGTGTCTTGCCCTATAGGATATGCGTTAGCAGGACGTCATCATCAGAAGTGGAGGCAAGGCTTGAACCCCAGGAACTTCAGAAAGAGATGTAGTCATCCCGAGTGGCATCTTAAACACTGTGACAGTTGTCACCATTTCCTCCACATGCTCCAGAAGTGTGTAGAATGTTCTTTCCCGTGGATACTTCCTTTGTACTTTGCTGTTATTACCGCATGGCTTTATTTACATTTTACACTACTTTACTGAAATATTAATGGGACCCCAAAAGGGAGTCCAGACCAGCATGTATGCTTTGGTCTACCACCTTGAGTTAAGTCCCCTGTGGGATTCTACACACCAGAAACTGCACAATTTGAGGCAAATGAGACCTCACTGGGCCTTGGAGCACAGGAAACATAGCCACAGACCAAACAACGTTAATTTCCGATTGGCCAATATGAAATCATTACCAAAAGAAGTCTTTGATCAAAGTCAGAAGCACCTCTACTTCTTTTTTTTTTTTTTTTTTTGGACAGGCAGAGTGGACAGTGAGAGAGAGAGGCAGAGAGAAAGGTCTTCCTTTGCCGTTGGTTCACCCTCCAATGGCCGCAGTGGTTGGCCCACCGCGCTGATTCGATGGCAGGAGCCAGGTGCTTCTCCTGGTCTCCCATGGGGTGCAGGGCCCAAGCACTTGAGCCATCCTCCACCGCACTCCCTGGCCACAGCAGAGAGCTGGCCTGGAAGAGGGGCAACCGGGACAGAATCCGGCGCCCCGACCGGGACTAGAACCCGGTGTGCCGGCGCCGCAAGGCGGAGGATTAGCCTAGTGAGCCACGGTGCCGGCGCACCTCTACTTCTGATACAAGACAGTCGGTCATGTTCTCAACATGGAAAAAATGTTAATTCGACATGGATTTGACTGACACCAATGATCGCCATTCAATCAATATGTCGTTAATGAAACATCTGTTTGTGCCAGATACTTTGCTGGCTGCTTGAGCTACAATGGTGAGCAACGCCTGATCTATTGCCTGCTCCTGGGAAACCATAAGTAAGTGTGAAGTTACTTCTGTGGTCAGTGCTGTAGAGGAACCATCCAGCAGGCTGGTAGAGCAGAGCACAGGTTGCTGACCAGTTCCGAATGGAGGGTGAAGGTTTCTGTGAGGGCCTGACCTATGAGAAGAACAATTTACAACAAAAGCCTTTGCAGGTTTTATGAACATGTGTGCATGTTAGCATTGCCTAGATAGATGTGAGGACCCATCAGCCCCTTGTGAGACAGGAGGGTCCGGCCAAGCCATCTGGAGATGCAGAAGCCTGGGCCCTTTTAGTTTTAGCTTTGCCAACAGATTGCCGCATGACCCTGGTCAGCCCAGCTCAGCTCCCCTGGGTGGGATTGTTTTCATCTGTAAAAGCTGAAATGACCTCTTGAACTTCAGGGGAACACACTCAAAATATATCGAAACTGTTGCAAGTACTTATCTAATGGTGTGTGTATTCTTGTGTGTGTGTATGTGTGTGTGTGTGTTTTCACTTAAAATATCTTCATATCGGGGCTGGCGTGGTTGGTGGCACAGTGGGTAAAGCCATTGTCTGTGATGCCAGCATCCCATATGGGCGCCAGTTTGTGTCCTGGCTACTCCACAGTCAATCCAGCTCCCTGCTAATGTGCCTGGGAAAAGCAGCGGAGGATGGTCTAAGGGTTTGGGCCCCTGCCACCCATGTGGGAGACCTGGGTGAAGCTCCTGGCTCTGACCCGGCCCAGCCCTGGCCATTGCATTTGTCTAGGGAGTAAACCAGCAGATAAAAGACCTCGTTCCCTCTGTCTGTCCTTCTCTTTGTAACTTTTCAACAAATTAAAAAATATTTTTAAAATGTCTTCCTATCTTTGAATATTTCTGTTTTAACATGATCTCATACTGACCAACTCACATTTCTTGTTTCTATGAGTGGGAGTGTTGACTGAAGAACAGGGTTTCAATCAGCAGCTACTTTTTTTTTTAAAGATTTATTTATTTACTTGAAAGTCAGAGTTACACACAGAGAGAAGGAGAGGCAGAGAGAGAGAGAGAGAGAGAGAGAGAGAGAGAGAGAGAGAGAGAGGTCTTCCATTCACTGGTTCACTCCCCAGATGGCCACAACAGCCGGAGCTGCACCGATCCCAAGCCAGGAGTCAGGAGCTTCTTCCAGGTCCCCTATGTGGGCACAGGGGCCCAAAGACTCGGGCCATCTTCTACTGCTTTCCCAGGCCATAGCAGAGAGCTAGATTGGAAGTGGAGCAGCTGGGACTTGAACCGGTGCCCATATGGGATACTGGCACTGCAAGAGATGGCTTTACCTGCTACGCCACAATGCCGGCCCCAGCGTTTACTTATAAGCATCAAATATTGCTTGGAACTTTGCTCCTGGCTTCATTTTTTAAAAAATTATTTATTTACTTGAGAGGCAGGGAGATAGAAGACAAGAAAGACAGAGCTCCCAGCCACTGTTTAACTCCTCAAGTTCCCGCAATGGCTGGGACTGGGCTCGGCTGAAATAGCTTCATTTTAAATTGTGAAAATTTCTAAAATCAGGGCCTGCACTATGGCATAGTGGGTTAAGCCACCGCCTGCAGCGTGCCAGCATCCCAATGGGTGCCGGTTCGAGTCTCGGCTACTCCACTTCCAAACCTGCTCCCTGCTAATGCACCTGGGAAAGCAGTAGAAGATGGCTCAAGTCTTTGTGTCCCTGCCACCCAGCCAGAGGAACCTCCTGGATCCTGGCTTCAGCCTGGCTCAACCCTGGCAGCTTCAGTGATTTGGGGAGTGAACCAGTGGATGGAAGACCTCTCCCTTTGTCTCTCTCTCTCTCTCTCTCTCTCTCTCTCTGTAACTCTGCCTTTCAAATATATAAAATAAATCTTTTTTTTTAAAAAAAAGAAAATTTCTAAAATGCAGATAAGCAATATTTAGAACTATTGCTCTTGATAGTGTTCATGGGGCTGGTGTTATGGCAAAGGGGGTTGAACTTCCGCCTCTCATGCTGGTACCACTTCGAGTTCTGGCTGCTCCACTTCTGACCCAGCTCCCTGCTAAGGCATCTGGGAAAGCAGCAGAAGATGGCCCAAGTGCTTGGGCCCCTGCCACCCACTTACGAGACCTGGATGAAGCTCTTGATTCCTGGCTTTGGCCTGGACAAGCCCAGCCTTTGCAGCCATTATGGGGAGTGAGTCAGTGGATGGAAGATCTCTCTCACCCCCACCCCCTGCAACTCTGCATTTCAAATAAATAAATCATTTTTTTTTTTAAAGAAATAGTGTTCAAGACATTGAGTAAAAATGTGTGTGTGTGGCCGGCGCCGTGGCTTAACAGGCTAATCCTCCGCCTTGCGGTGCTGGCACACCGGATTCTAGTCCCGGTTGGGGCGCCGGATTCTATCCCAGTTGCCCCTCTTCCAGACCAGCTCTCTGCTATGGCCTGGGAAGGCAGTGGAGGATGGCCCAAGTCTTTGGGCCCTGCACCCGCATGGGAGACCAGGAGAAGCACCTGGCTCCTGGCTTCGGATCAGCGAGATGCGCTGGCTGCAGCGGCCATTGGAGGGTGAACCAACGGCAAAAAGGAAGACCTTTCTCTCTGTCTCTCTCTCACTATCCACTCTGCCTGTCAAAAAAAAAAAAAAAATTAAAAAATGTGTGTGTGTGTGATTCATTTATAGGCAACAGAACCCTCTTTAGAGAAATACAAGATTATTGTTTTTGCCTATAGAAATATCCTTAGAAATGGCAATGTACCTTAGGTTGCCTGGGTGATCTGGCAAATTGAAAGGGGACACACTCATGAGCAATAAACCAAGACAGTTGTTAGAATTAGGCTTAGGCTAGCTCTGTTTCTTTTCTTTTCTTTTTTTTTTTTTAAGGATTTATTTATTTATTTATTTGAAAGTCAGAGTTACACACAGAGAGAAGGAGAGGCAGAAAGAGAGAGAGAGATGGGTCTTCCATCCGCTGGTAAACTTCCTAATTGACCACAACAACTGGAGCTGCGCCAATCCAAAGCCAGGAGCCAGGAGCTTCTTCTGGGTTGTCCCACGTGGGTGCAGGGGCCCAAGGACTTGGGCCATCCTCTGCTGCTTTCCCAAGCCATAGCAGAGAGCTGGATCGGAAGAGGAGCAACCAGGACTCAAAATGGCCCCAACATGGGATGCTGGCACTGCAGGAGGCAGCCTTACCTGCTATGGCACAGCACCGGCCCCAGCTCTGTTTCTTGAAGAATGTGATCTGTAATTCTCTATCAGTTTGGGCTTATCTGCACTTGATTAGAAGTGTTTATAGTTTGGAAACAATATTTCTAAATGAATTAATTGCCCCCAATATTTGAAAGGTACATGTTACTTTTAAACAGATCCACTTTCATCTTTTAATTTATTTTCGAAGTCCTCTCGATTTCATTCAGAATTCCAATTCCTAATCTGGAGTCAGCTCTCTTCCCGTCAGGAGCCACAAGCTGGTGACCCACTGCATCCTCCAGTTTCCAGAAGTTCATCCTCTCACTGGGCCAGTGGTTCCTCTCTTCTGGGCAAAGAATTGGAACCCAGGGGTGGTTCAGCTAAAGTCACATTGAATGCGACCCTAGTATACTTCGTTTGCATGGTGTTGAGGCAGTAGGTACGGGTGAGACGGCGTGGTGTTGAGGCAGTAGGTACAGGGGAGATGGCGTGGTGTTGAGGCAGTAGGTACGGGTGAGACGGCGTGGTGTTGAGGCAGTAGGTACAGGGGAGATGTATGTGGCAGGGCGTGGTCGGGAGAAGCTTTATCTGGATCAGTGAGACAGGCAGTGTCTCCTCTCACCAGTGCTGAGCTGTCTTCCTTTCTCCCCGGGGAACTGGTACTTCTGCCAGCAGAGTGCGGTCCCCTGCCCCTTTTGATCTCCCGGGGCCTTTGAAATATGAATTTTATACGCACACGTCGGGTTTTGGGTGGCACGCGGAAATACTTAGGTACCATCATCTTTGGGAAAGCAGGTGGAGCTCTCTGCAGCTTTCAATTCAAAGGCAAATTCCTTTCCTGGGAGGTTCTGAGTTCTGCCCATTTCCTGCCTTGCTTTGTGAAGCTGTGCTTCAGCTGCTCACCAACATTTACAGTCCAGCAGGTGCACAGATGAGGAGGACAGGAGGCCTGCTCACGGGTGTCGCAGAAAGGACAGTCATCCTGAAGAATGAGCTAAGGGTTGTCCTGCAGGTAAACGGATTGTCATCACATGTACCCTCCGTCAGCTGAGCTTATACTTACGTAATTAGACAAAATGAGGCTATGGAGGGGTTTGGAAGGGCAGACAAAATTCTTTCTTAAAAAAAGTCACTCAAGTGCTACACAGAAGAGATCAAATGACTTATGAATTTTCATAAACCTACAGAGTCTGTTCCGATTGTGTAAATCTGAATTTTAATGTTATATGTATATTCAAAAGTATGGAATTTTTTGCATTAAAATTACACTGTGAATGAATACTTACTGTCATGTTAAGAAGTTTGTGGTAAACTGATAATTTGAAAATCAGGTTTACAAAGCAATTATTTATGGGGTCAGTGTTGTGGCACAGTGGGTTAAGCTGCCTGCAAGACCAACAACCCATGTGGGCACCAGTTCGAATCCTGGCTGATCCACTTCCAATCAAGCTCCCTGCTCATGTACCTGGGAAAGCAGCAAAAGATGGCCCAAGTGGTTGGGCCCCTTTACCCACATGGGAGACCCAGAAGACGCTCCTAGCTTCAGATTGGCCCAGCCTTGGCCACTGTGATCATTTTAGGAGTGAACCAGCAGATGGAAGATCTTGATCTCTCATTCTGCCTTTCAAATAAAAAAATAAAATAAAATAAAGCAGCATGTACTAAATGGCATATATTTATAATAAGAAGGCAGAACTGATAAACGGAAGTTCATGGTGATTACCTCTAGGTAGAAGGATCGTGGATGGATTAATTTACTCTTTATGGAAATGTGTGCTTTCCAATTTTCTTCAATAAGGTTGCATTGCTGTTTTAATCAGAAAAAAAAAATTACATTAAACATCATATGTAACAAGAACTGTTAAGATCAGTTGATAGTAACTGAGCCACTGATGGTGGCAGTGGTCACGTAAAGCATGAGTGAGAAGCAAATACACGACAGTAGAGGTGATTCCCGTGAGCCAGTCCCCCACCCCAAAGCATGCTCCCTAACACACATGTCCGCACATCGGAAAGCAGGTTGAAGTCCTATGGTAATGTCTGCCTCATTTTTTTAAAAAGGACTCAGACCCCTTTGTGGCTTTACAATCTATTCTAAACACTTCTGCCAGGGAGACACCTGTTGCAGCAATTACCTACTTGGCCATGGCCAGTTTTACCGTGGAACACCAAAGAACATTCCACGGCCCCCACTTTAGGAAACATCACCTTCCAGAAAAACGTGTGGAGCCCTCTACCTTAAGTCCTAAAGCCTCTTGTTTTCATCACTTTGCCTAAAGAAGGGCTTCGACCAGGAGAGGCTCACACTGTAAAACGTCCAATGAGACAAAATGCAAGGTAAGCATAGAACTAGTCAGGCTTCGGCCGCCTGACCCTGGACGCGCCCACCCACCCTCGAGTTCCTTCCTCCAGGTGAGTGAGACCCCAGGTTTCGTGGCTCTTTCTACTGTGTCTCCGCAGGGTAGAGGGCAGTGGGCGCTCCATGGCAAACTGCGAGGACTCTCAACCTTCACTGGGGGCCCTCCTTCCTCCAGGTCAGCCCACACCCCTTCCCTCTGTTCTGCAGAACAGAGGCTGGGGGAGGGAGAGGGAGGAGGGGGCCTAAGGCGGATTTCCAGGGCTGATCACAACATCTGCAGACGACGCCCTGGGTATATAACACCCAACAACTTGGAGTATATTTAAATATATTTTATTACACTTTTAAAAAAATGTTAAGGCATTTTTATTATGGTAAAACATACATAACAAAATTTCCCATCTTAATTATTTTGATTTCTTTTTCCCTGACTTCCACATCACTCCAAACAGAAACTGTACCCATTTCCTGTAACCCCCCCAGTCCCGCGTCCTCCCAGCGCTAACAGCCACTATTTTGCATTTTGTCTCTATGAATTTGACTATCCGAGGTGCCTCACAGAAATGGACTCTTACAGGACTTTTCATTTTGTGTCTGGCTTATTTCACTTAGCACACTGTTCTCAGGGTTCACTGAAAACATGACATTTTACAATAGATTATTTCACATCAGTGAAAGGATTGACATTTTAAATTTTCACCCATGTTTCCAAAACCCTCTAAGAGAGGAAAGACTGGAGGCATGGACCAGACTATTTCCCCCCAAACAGAAAGTCTTAATGATAATTATCAGTTCACCAGGATTGGCAGAATTGTTCAGAACTCCTGTCTGATAACTCCAAATCTATGGTTCGGGGGCCAGCACTGTGGCATAGAGAGTAAAGCAGCCGCCTGCAGTACCGGCAGCCCACAGGGGCAGTGGCTTGAGTCCCGATCCAGCTCTCTGCTATGGCCTGGGAAAGCAGTAGAAGATGGCCCAAGTCCTTGGGTCCCTGCATCCGTGTGGAAGACCCAGAAGAAGCTCCTGGCTCCTGGCTTTGGATTGGCGCAGCTCCAGTTGTTGTGGCCAATTGGGGTGTGAACCAGTGGGTAGAAGACCTCTCTCTCTCTCTCTCTCTCTCTCTCTCTCTCTCTGCCTCTCCTTCTCTCTCTGTGTAACTCTGCCTTTCAAATAAATAAATAAATAAAATTTTAAAAATAAATAAATAAACATGCTTCAAATATGCCCAAGAAAGCATAGTATAATTTCCTTCTAAACAGTTAAGTCAGGAACTATGGTAAAAAAAAAAAAAAGACATTCTTTTATTATTATTATTATTATTATTATTATTAAATTACTTTTCTGTTTATTTGACAGGAATAGAGGTGAGGGTGAGGAGAGAGAGAGAGTTCCCATCCGCTCATTCACTCTTCAATGCTGGCCACAGCCAGGGGCGGGCTAGGCCTGGAGCTGGGAGCAGGGGTGTTGGGAGCCCAACACCGAGACGTCACGTGTCTGTCAGCAGCCTGCCCCAGTCGTGGCCCGTAATCCCTGGGATGTCCTCTGCTGAAACCCAGCCGTGACTGTAGCTGGAGTCCCGCTCCACATTGCTTTCATTTGGCTCTGGAAAGTGTTTCTCCAGGCTTGGGAACAGCATTTGGCTTTGTCTCTTTTGACCAGTTTTATGTCTTTGGATGTGACATATTCGTATGTCCCATGATGTCACTGATTTCTCTGAGGAAGGAAAACGAAGGAGTGTTTAAATCAAACTCGCTGATTAAATGTCTGCACCTTGGTCAGATATTAAGAAATCCTGGCCGGCTCAATATTTAAAGTGATAAGACTTGTGCTCTGACATGATAGACTGAGGCTATTAAATAGTAGAATATCATATCGTGGAGCGCCAGATCGCTGAGCTATGCCTCTTGTCAGAACTACTCTTTTAAAAAATGGTATAGCTGGTGTCATGGGTTTACCCCATCCCTGGTCTCAAAAACTTGTGCAAACACTTCTTGCCTCAATAAACAGTTTCCTTCTGTGTGCAAAGGGAAGAGGCGTATGCTTGTTGCCAATCTCTTCACCAAGCACACTTAAAAGACAAACACGTGGTGGCCTCAGTGTCACCACCTTAACTTTTTTACCACCTGTGTTCTGGAAATGAAGCAATGAGTGAAGGGACACCATTTTTTTAAAAAGATTTGTTTGTTTGTTTATTTGAACAGCAGAGCCTCAGAGAGGGAGAAGAAGGAGGAGGGGAGAGAGAGAGAGAGAGAGAGAGAGAGAGACCCTCCATCCATTGGTTCACTCCCCAGATGGCTGCCAAGGCTGGGGCTGGGGCTGGGGCTGGGCCTGGCCAAATCAGGAGCCTGGGACTCCATCTGGGTTTCCCATGTGGGTGGCAGGGGTACAAGGACTTGAGCCATCTTTTGGTGTTTTCCAGAATCCAGCAGGGAGTTGGATCAGAAGTGGAGCAGCCAGGACATGAACCGTTGCTCATATGGGATGCCAGCATTGCAGGCGGAGGTTCAACCCATTGTTCTACTCTTCAGGTCCCAGGAATGGCAATTTAAAAAAAAGATTTATTTATTTATTTGAGAGAGAGAAGATGAGAGGTCTTCCATCCACTGGTTCACTCCTCCAGATGGCTGCAATGACTGGAGGTGCGCCGATCCGAAGGCGAGGAGCCAGAAGCTTCTTCCAGGTCTCCCACGTGGGTGCACGGGCCCAAAGACTTCGGCCATCTTCTACTGCTTTTCCAGGCCATAGCAGGGAACTGGATTGAAAGTGGAGCAGCCAGGACTTTAACCAGCACCCATATGGGATGCTGGCACTGCTGGTGGCAGCTTTATCTGCTACACCACAGCACCAGCCCAGGAATGACCATTTTTATCTAAGCAGTAAACCCTTCCTTGTTGAACACAATACCAGTGCTGTCAGTGTTTTTCTAGCCTACATCAGAGCTCAAAAATAGTTGCTAATTACATGAAAAATCTCTTTATGGGGTTGGAGCAACACACCAGCCAATACATTACAGTTCTCTTTCATAAGAAGTTCATGGAAAATGTGTAGGATGAAAAAATTATGCATGGGTTTCAAAATTATTTTGCAGCAAAGTAAACTTATCTTTTCATTTCATTTTCCACGGACTTTTTGAAGTTCGTTCATATTTCTGCCAAGTACTGATTGACACTGTCTATATCTGTTAGCACACACTCCTGGTAAACCTCGCTTTTCTGCCTTGCATGCCATTAATAGTATATGATATACAATGGTCCACTCAGATTGGGAAACCCAGTAGCTAAAATTTCCTCCCAAGTATGGTAATTATTACCAGCCTTGTGTCTGGCTTTACAAACTTGGGAATTAGTGACTTCTCTCCCATCTGTCTGTCTGTCTGTCTCTCTCTCTTCAAATACATTTTGCATGTGTAACTTTGAATAATGTTTCTTTTGTTTTGGTCTCTTTTCCACCTTCAAATGACAACATTTATCAATTTCCTATTAGAAAGCATTATTTTGTGCTTATTCAGGAAAAACGCAATTGGTTTAGCAGAAAGGTCACTGTACTTGGAAAGCCATGCGAAAGCTTTGGTGGCTTCTTGCCATTCTTTAACGAAGTTTCATAACAGACAATGCAATAGAAACTAGAGGCAAATGGATAGCTAGGCTGATCCGACCCAACTTTCCCATATTCATCAAGATTCACTTGATCTGGTGAATGTAGCTTCACATTCCAAGTTTGCCTTGGGTTTCTGCTCATTGTTTACATTTACAGTCTTGTTCTATTTACATTTATCATCACTGCTTTTGCACTTTTTTTTAAAGATTTATTTATTTATTTGAAAGTCAGAGTTACACAGAGAGGAGAGGCAGAGAGAGAGAGAGAGAGAGAGAGAGAGAGGTCTTCCAGCCACTGGTTCATTCCTCAGATGGCTGCAACGGCCAGAGCTGTGCCGATCCAAAGCCAGGAGCCAAGAGCTTCTTCCAGGTCTCCCAAACATGTGCAGGGGCCCAAGGACTTGGGCCATCTACTACTTTCGCAGGCCATAGCAGAGAGCTGGATTGGAAATGGAGCAACCAGGTCTCAAACTGGCCGGCGCCCATATGGGATGCCAGCACTTCAGGCCAGGGTGTTAACTACTTTCAAGTAACTGATTTATTTTTGTGAATTGGCTTTCAAAATACACAACAGAAAATGTAAAACCAGCAGATGTAAATATCACTTAAAAAGATATACTTCTATAGACCAGACAAAGTGCACCATTAACTGTTTTTTTGTTTTTTGTTTTGACAGGCAGAGTGGATAGTGAGAGAGAGAGAGACAGAGAGAAAGGTCTTCCTTTTTGCCGTTGGTTCACCCTCCAATGGCCGCTGCGGCCGGCGCATCTCGCTGATCCGAAGCCAGAAGCCAGGTACTTCACCTGGTCTCCCATGCAGGTGCAGGGCCCAAGGACTTGGGCCATCCTCCACTGCCTTCCCAGGCCATAGCAGAGAGCTGGCCTGGAAGAGGGGCAACCGGGATAGAATCCGGCGCCCCGACTGGGACTAGAACCCGGTGTGCTGGCGCCGCAAGGCGGAGGATTAGCCTGTTAAGCCACGGCGCCGGCCACCATTAACTGTTAACTGAGATAAACAACTTTTGGGAACATGCATATGGCTAGATTTCTTTTTTTTAAAAAAAAGATTTTATTTATTTAGTTGAGAGGTAGAGTTACAGATAGAGAGAGGGAGAGACAGAGGGAAAGGTGATCCCTATAAAATATAATAAACCAGTCTTAACTTTCAGATTAGCAGGATGAACATGAACTAGGCTGTTTCCTCCTCTGTCTAGCCCAGGAACATCAATGTTGTACAGCCTACATGGGATCAGCGTTGCCCTATGGGCTGTGAGTTCAGAATACCAGAATGGCTGCCTGCCCACCCTCCAAAATAACTCATCAGCCAAAGTCCTCAAGTCATTATCTGTTCCTCCCACAGTTGAAAGATAGATCTGGTGACTCCTAACACTCAAGGCAATTTTTATATTTTTTTGTTTTGCTTTTTGTGCTTTATTTTCATTGTATTTGAAAGGCAGAGGGACAGAGACAGACAGAGAGCAAGCTCTTCTATCCACTGCTTCACTCACCAAATGCCTGCAACAGCCAGGACTAGACCGGGTTGAAGCCAGGAACTCAACCTGAGTCTCCCATGTGGGTGGCAGGGACCAAGGACTTGAGCCATAATATGTTGCCTTCTAGGGTGCACATGAGTAGAAAGCTGGAATCAGAAGTGGAGAAGGCACTTGAATCTCCAATATGGATGTGAGAATCCAAAGCAGGGTCTTATCTGCTGCCCCATACACCAGCCCCACGACAATTTTTATTAACATTGTAGAACCTGCAGCATGGGCTACATATAAACCAGACATAGTTCCTGCCTTCCCAGAGCCTATGCTTTAGCCCTTAAATAAGCCAACACAATAAATTGCAAACTACCCATTATAGTTAAGGAGTGAAAGAAAAGAAAGGGAGGAAATAAAGTGTGTGTTGGGGGAGTGTGTGCTAAGTTAGACTGGTGGGTCAAATGCAAGCATTGCGTGAGTTGTTACCTTTAAGCTCCTTCAAGGCAAACCCTCCATGGGCCCTTCTCCTGTGTTCTTTTTCTATCACCAGTTGTGGGGGAGTAGGACTCCTTGCAGACAAGTCATTCCCTTGTGCTTTTTTTGGTTTGTTTTTGTTTTTAGTATTTACTACCTCTCAGACACAGCTCTGGGCTCTCAATGCTGAATGAGACAATGAGATTCCTGTTCTCAAGTAGCTTTTGTTCCAGAGGTGACATGTTCCTCCCCAGATTATGGAAAGAGACAAATATAACAAAACTGTAAAGAAAAAAACTATGAAGATTACTATTGGGATAAAGATATACATCCCAACTCAACAACCCTTGACTGTAACCTGTCTGAATGGCTAAGCAGCTGTTAAAAAGGTATGTACCCACCAGAACTGGTGATCAGCTACACAGAAGATAAACCCTAAACCAGGGGTGCTGTATCAGATAGATCAGTGACACTAGCCAGTAATCTCATCTTACTCTCCATCTGATTGAAGTTTGGCCTCAATTGGAAATTTGCCTGCAGAGAGGATTATTGGCAAGGATGTGCTATTGGCATGCTGGTCACAGGCATTAGTCTGCGGGAGTGTGCTTCACCGAGGCCTCCACCTGAGCGACCATAAATCAAGCTGTGAGCCTGCCAGGCTGGAGCCCGGCTCTGGGTGGAGTGTGGTGCAGTCACCCCCAAGCAGCGGCCCCAGTGTCCGATGGAGGTGGTAGCAGACTTTTCCCAAAAGACTCCTTGCTTTCCGGTAGCTTCTCTGTCCAATCGATAATTTGAATCGATCAATAATCATGAGATATTTTGGAGGCACTTCATCAACTCTCCCTAGGAAGAAAATAATGGTGTGAGAATGTCAGATAAGAAATGGGTATTTCACCATTCCCAGAGAGACACACACCATATGTTCTCCCTGATTTGGGAGAATTAATAGCGCAGCTAAAATGGAGCGAAATTGTCACTTTTACAATCAATGTCTTCAAGAATCCTTGACCAGATTGTCAAGAGACAGTTTACCATTGTTACTTTTTACTGTGTATATCCTTTTTGTTTGGTTTTGTTGTTTTTTTCTCTGTTTTCTTTCTTTCTCTCTCATTTCTCTACTTCACACTATATGCTGAACTCTCTATGTTACAGAGTTAATTATATGTATTTTAAGGCAATTGGAAATAGATCCCAGTTAAAAATAAGAAAGGGAATAAGAGATGGAGGAGGTAGTCTAAAACTGTAAGACAGTACAGTTCTGCATACAGACATACAGACTTACCTCTCAGGGTACAGCCTAGGAACTAATCATGGGGCTCCAAGTCCATAAGAATCCATGGTATAAACACCATCTTCACAGTTACAATGATCATATGAAATGTTAAAGGCAACAGAGAGACCCATCTAATTCAAAAGGGATGACATAAATAACATCAAGTACCTGGTAAAAATAATAGATTTAAAAAGGAAGGGAGGGGCCGGCGCCATGGCTTAACAGGATAATCCTCCGCCTTGCGGCGCCGGCACACCGGGTTCTAGTCCCGGTTGGGGCGCCGGATTCCATCCCGGTTGCCCCTCTTCCAGGCCAGCTCTCTGCTGTGGCCAGGGAGTGCAGTGGAGGATGGCCCAAGTGCTTGGGCCCTGCACCCCATGGGAGACCAGGAGGAGCACCTGGCTCCTGGCTTCGGATCAGCGAGATGTGCCGGCTGCGGCGGCCATTGGAGGGTGAACCGACGGCAAAAAGGAAGACCTTTCTCTCTGTCTCTCTCTCACTGTCCACTCTGCCTGTCAAAAAAAAAAAAAAAAAAAAGGAAGGGAGGACCAACATGGGAAGCAGTCCACACAGCAGACTCCTAGAATGACCTTCTCAGTTAATAACACTCTGACCTCAGAATCAACCCATAAGGCTTCCTGGTCGGGCTGAAAGGCCTGTGAGAGCATTTCAGGCACAGAAAGGCAAGACTCTGTGACAAAAAAAAAAAAAAATCCCACACAGAGGATCTCTGTGAGACCTCAGTGGAAAGAAAGGGCCATCAAAGGAGACACTCTTCTCTGAAGGGAGAGGAGAACAACCACTTTGCTCATGGCCGTGTCCAAATACCGATGGAGTCTATGGTCACAAAAGGCTTCCAGAGCCTTGGCAGCCCACGACAAAAGCCTTGGATGATCACTGCCATCATAAATAAGAGTGTTAGTTGTTAAAGGAACAACAGCAGTCACTGTGCAATTGCTCCCCAGGTAGGACCTCTGTCCCTATTGAATTGTAATATGAGAATTGACTGCAAATTCTCTCCCTAAACTGTACTCTATATGTTGTGTGTGGGCGTGGGGGGCAAATTGTTGAAGTCTATGATTAGCATAGAATTGGTCCTCTGTATATAGTCATACTAAAAATGATCCATAATGAAGAAGGAGATGGGAGAGGAAATGGGAGGTGGGATGGGAGCTGGGTGTGGGAGTATGGGGAAAAGAACCACTGTGTTCCTAAAGTTGTATCTATGTAAAAATGCATTCATTAAGTAAAAATTTAAAAAGGAAAAAAAAAAGAAATGGGTATGTCAAGGCTTACAATAAGCCATTTTTCAAAACCTGGCTGATATTCCCAAGAACAGTCAAAATAGACCAGAAAATGTAGGACAAATGAATCCACAACTTTTGATCTTTTTGTAAGTGTAGTTGCCTTGCATTATTGGTGGGAAGACAGGGTGACACAGGCAATGGTTCTTTTAACTAAATCAACAGAAATCTCTCGTTTCTTCTGACAAGCTGAAATAATGATAGATCAGAAAAAAAAATTCAGCAGTTCAGTCTTGTCTCTTTTCTTGTGAAACTGAAAAGAAGCCAAATAAGCACATTTGAATTTGATGTAAAGGGGACCTACTACATTTTTCAAAGACATTGAATATTAGTCATCTGAAACCAAAGCTACTCTTTCCAAATTCAGCAAAAATACACAAATAATTTGATAAATATTGAATTATGCTCCAGGACGACTGCTCATCCTTCTAATATAATTTCTTAAAAAATGTCTTTACTTTTGAAATTAAACTCCACCACCAAATGTAATTTTAAAAATACTTTGGGGCAGGGCTGGCACTGTGGTGCAGTGGGTTAACACCCTGGCCTGAAACGTCAGCATCCCATATGGGCTCTGGTTCAAGACCCAGCTGCCCCACTTCCGATCTAGCTCTCTGCTATGGCCTGGGAAAGCAGCAAAAGACGGCCCAAGTCCTTGCACCCTTGTACCCATGTGGGAGACCTGGAAGAAGCTCCTGGCTCCTGACTTTGGATTGGTGCAGCTCCGGCCATTGCGGTCATCTGGGGAGTGAACCAGCAGATGGAAGACCTCTCTCTGTGTCTCTACCTCTCTCTGTAACTCTGTCTTTCAAATAAATAAAATAAATCTTTAAAAATAAATACTTTGGGGGGTAGTGGCATAGGGGATTAAGCCACCACTTTCTTTATGATTTACATTTTTTAATATAATTGCAACAAATTTCATGTATCTCATACATACAGTTTTAAGAACATAAGGACATTTCCTGCCCCAACCTCTCTCCTTCCCTCACTCCTACCCTTCCTCCTACTTCCTTTCTTTTTTTCTTTTAATTTTTGTGATAATATACTTTTTTTCTTTGAGAACAAGTGTTATCATTAATTGAAGAAGCACCTAAGGAAACAAGCAATGGAGTAGGCATTTAGGCTTATGTAAAACTTATGGGACATAAGAATATCCTCTACTTAATATTCTAAAATGAAGTAAATCTTCGAGAACAAATTTGACTATTAACTCTCATAATACAACTCTTTGAGGACAGAGGTCCTGCATGGGAAGTTAGTGCACAGTGACTCCTGTTGTTAACAGTTAACAGTATGACATCAGTGATCACCCGAGGCTCTTGACATGAGCTGCCTAGACTATGGAAGCCTTTTGAATCCACAAACTCCTTCAGTATTTAGACAGGGCTATAAGAAAAGTGGAAATTCTCTCCTCCCTTCAGAGAAAAGTACCTCCTTTGATGGCCACTTCTTTCCACTGGGGTCTCACCCACAGAAGTCCTTCATGTAAGACACTTTTTGCCCCAGTGTCTTGGCTTTCCATGCCTGAAATGCTCTTGTGGGCTTTTCAGCCAGACCAGAATAAGCCACCACTTTATTTTTTTCTTAAAGATTTACTTATGTATTTGAAAGGCAGAGTTAGAGAGACTCAGAGGCAGAGAGAGAGAGAGAGAGAGAGAGGTTTTCCACCCTCTGGTTCACTCCCCAGATGGCCCCAACAGCTAAAGCTGAGCCGATCCAAAGCCAGGAGCTTGGAACTTCTTCAGGTCTTCCATGTGGGTACAGGAATAAGCCACCACTTTTGATGCCGCCATCCCATATGCACTCTGTTTTGAGTCCCAGCTGCTCCATTTCCTATCCAGCTCCCTGCTGATATGCCTGGGAAAGCAGTAGAAGATGGCCCAAGTGCTTGGGCCCTTGCATCCACATGGGAGACCCAGAAGAAGCTCCTGGCTCTTGGTTTGGCCTGGCACAGCCTGAGCCATGGAGGCCATTTAGGGGAGTGAACCTGCAGATGGAATCTCTTGCTCGCTCTCTTTCTCTCTCTCTCTCTCTGTGTGTGTGTGTGTGTCTTCTCCTCTCTGTGACTCTGCCTTTCAAATTAAAAAAAAATCTCTTTTTAAATTTTGATAATATTGGTTTTTATCTCAGATTGGGGTAGAGCTTTTGCTTACTCTTACAGCATAAACTTTAGCAATTTTTTCTCCTGATTGAGGGCAGAAAGAAAGCTTGTACATTTCCAGGGAAATAAGTGACAGCAACAGACTGTCTATAACAAGATGTGGTTATGTCAGTTACACTGCATGTATTGCTGCCAGGTTAAGACACTGTGTTCAAAGACGTTAGATTATGGTAATTATTTTTGGAACGTTGTAGCACTCATTTTATAGAGCTCTGTGTAACATGGAGACTGTTTTTTTAGTTGGCATGTAATACGTGTACATATTATGATAATTTGATATATGTAAACAATGTGCAATGATCCATCAGGATAATTAGCATTGCCATCTCCTTAAATGTCATCATTTCTGGGTCTTGGGAAACTTCGAACTCTTCTCTTAGAAGCATTTTTAAATATGTAAGACTTGCTGTAGATTATGACTACTCTCTGTGCTACGGAACACCGGAGCTGACTCCGCCGTCTGTGTTTCTGTGCCCCTTACCCAGCCTCCAGTGAGCACTACCCATGCTCGACTTCCATGACATCACCATTCTTAGCTTCCACGTGAGTGAGGAAACTTTTTTTTTTAGATTTATTTATTTATTACAAAGTTAGAGTTACAGAGACTGTGTGTGGGAGAGAGAGAGAGAATCTTCCATCCACTGGTTGGTTCACTCCTCAAATGGCAGCACAGCCAGGAGCCAGGAGCTTCCTCCAGGTCTCCCACATGGATACAGGGGTCCAAGAACTCGGGCCATCTTCCACGGCTTTCCCAGGTCAATTAGTGGGGCACTGAATTGGAAGTGGAGCAGCCGGAATTCAAACCGACACCCATAGGAGATGCCGGCGCTGCAGACAGCTGAACCCGCTGTGCCACAGCTCCGGCCTGCAGCAAAGTTCCTGATGTTGGTTGATCTGTTTTGTATTTAGCCTCCTGAGGGAGCCTTCTGCTGAAGAAACTTGCCAAACTTAACCACGGCTGCCCTTCTGCTCAGATCTTCTTTAAACTCTACGCTCTATTGCTAGGGAGGTGGAAGCTTTATGACCCCAAGAGATGGAGATCAAGAAAGGGCTGTGCATCGCCCTTTATTCCTTTTCAAAAGCACCGAGCAGGGTCAAACACGCCTCTTGTTTCCAGCCCTCTTGTCAAGGACGGATTCCTTCAGATGTCACCCCCAGGACTACCATCCCCACAGAGGGGGTCGCCTTGACCTCTTCTGAGTCGGAAACTGCAGCCTGGCCCATCACCCAGCCCCAGTACTCCAACCACTAAGGCCCCTTCAATGGTGATTCCCAGCTCATCGGGGCTGTCTTTTGTACCCTTCCTTCAGGTATTAGACAGCCATAAGCATAATTTCTTGATCAGTACAAGTATATTCATCTAGCAGGGGCTTTTCGAACACTCAGTGGTCTTTTAAAGCTGCAGTGTGGGCTCTTTCTTTCTGAGAAGGCACACCCAAGTCTTGGTATGACTCAGCTAAGGACAATGTGACAGGGCATTGGGACCCAGCAGGTTCAGCGGCCATTGTCAGCTGCATCTGGGATCCGAGTGCCAGGGATGAACTCCTGCCTCCACTTTTTGACTCAGCTCCTTGCTAATGCACCTGGGAAAGCAGCAGAAGATGGCCCAAGTGCTTGGGCCCCTGCACCCAAATGGAGACCCAAATAAAGCTCCTGGCTATTGCCTTCAGCCTGAGCCCATGCCGGCCATTGTGGCCATTTGGGGGGTGACCCAGAGGGTGGCAAATCTCTCTGTTATCACCCTCTCTCTACATAATTCTGACTTTCAAAATTAATTTTTTAAAAAAAGTAACTTAAAAAAGGTGATGCCAAAGGATCTCTCAAGAGACTGAAAACCTCTCTTATTTGCTCTGAATGTTTTAAAAGTAATTTTCTGGGGCTGGTGCTGTGGTGTAGTGGGTAAAGCCACCACTTGCAGTGACGGCATCCCATATGGGCACTGGTTCAAGTCCCGGCTGCTCCACTTCCGATCCAGCTCTCTGCTATGGCCTGGGAAAGCAGTGAAAAATGGCCCAGGTCCTTGGGCCCCTGCATCCATGTGGAAGACCTAGAAGAAGCTCCTGGCTCCTGGCTTTGGATCGGCGCAGCTCCAGTTGTTGTGGCCAATTGGGGAGTGAACCAGCGGATGGAAGACCCATCTCTCTCTCTCTCTCTCTCTCTGCCTCTCCTTCTCTCTGTGTGTAACTCTGACTTTCAAGTAAATAAATAAATCTTAAAAAAAAAAGTAATTTTCTTGGTATACAATAATATTATCAAGAAATTAAAATAGATTGGTCTTCCTTTTTGATCTTATTAGTATAAAGTGTTAAATTATTTAAATATATTAAATCAAGTAGGTCATTAAAGAAAGACATGTTGCTACCTTGATTGATAAGACATTTGATAGATAACATTTACCATGCATTCTTTTAAAAAATTATTAATTTATTTAATATGTTTGAAAGGAAGAGAAAGAAAGACACAAAAGAGACCTCCCATCCTCTGGTTCACTCTCCAGAAGCCCCAAACAATCAAGTCTGGGCCAGGCCGAAGCCAAGTCCCAGAATTCAATGCAAGTCTCCCGTCCAGCAGGAACCTGAGTACTTGAGCCATTACCTGCTGCCTCGCAGGTGTAGAGGAAGTCGGACTGAAAGCAGAGCTGAGACTCAATCCCAGGCACTCCAGTATGGGACACAGGTGCCCCACACAGTGTCTTATCTGCTGTGCCAGTTGCCTGCCACCACCATCCCTCCATTCTTGATTAATTTGAAAAATTACTGGATAAGAGATCAGTGCTTCTCTAACATCATCGTGTGTCTTAAATGACCAGCAAACATTAAGATATTTTTGAATTTTTGGAGAAAGTAGTAAGTTTTATGTTGGCTGTAGTATCTCTTCTATAAAAGCAGCGTCTTTCCCTTTTCTGTTCTCTGGAAATGTGTCTGTAAAACCACATTGTTTTTCTTGATTGTTTGGTGGAACTCACTGGTCAGAACATTTGGGCCTGAATATTTTTTTCTGTATGAATATTTATGAGCTCTGGTTCAATTTCATTCTCTTTCTCTCTCTTTCTTTCTTCCTCCCTTCCTCCCTTCCTTCTTTCCTTCCTTCCTTCCTTCCTTCCTTCCTTCCTTCCTTTCTTCTTTTCTCTCTCTCTCTCTCTCTCTCTCTCTCTCTCTCTCTCTCTCTCTCTTTCTTTTTTATTTGAGAGGTAGAGTTACAGAGAGAGGTCTACCACCTGCTGGTTCACTCCCCAAATGGTCGCAACGGCTAGAGCTGAGCCAATCTGAAGCCAGGAGCCAGGAGCTTCTTGTGAGTCTCCCATATGGATGCAGAGGCCCAAGCACTTTGACTGTCTTCTACTGTTTTCCCAGGTGCATTATTAGCAGGAAGCTGGATCGGAAGTGGAGCAGCCAGGACTTGAACCAGTGTCTGTATGGGATGCTGGTGCTACAGGCCTGGCCTTTAACCCACTGCACCACAGCACCAGCCCCTCAATTTCTTAAGTGATTATAGGACCACTCAAGATTTCAAGTTTCCGGGCCAGCATTGTGGTATAGTGAGTAAAGTTGCTGCCTGTGATGCCGGATCCCATCTGGGTGCCAGTTTGAGTCCCAGCTGCTCTATTTTGGATCCAGCTCCCTGCTAATGCTCCTGGGAAAGTAGCAGAAGATGGCCCAAGTGCTTGTGCTCCTGCACCAGCGTGGGAGACCCAAATGGAGCTCGTGGCTCCTGGCTTCAGACTGGCCCAGCTCCTACTGTTGCAGCCTTTAGGGGAGCGAGCCAGCAGATGGCAGATCTATCTCTCTCTCTCTGTCTCTTCCTCTCTCTCTCTCTGTACCTCTGCATTTCAAGTAAATACATAAATCTCTTTTTTTTAAAAAAGATGTCCATTTGCTTTTGTTTCAGCTCTGGTGAGTCACGTTGTTTTCTAAGCATTTGTCCATGTCATCTAGAATTTTAAATGAATGGGTATTTTCCAGAATATTCTCCAAATATGCATAATGTCTTGAGCTTCTCTTACATTCTACCCTTAATTCTTAGCATTGATAATTTGTGCTTTATCTCTTTGCTTCTGATCAATCTTTTTTTTAATTAAACTTTTATTTAATGAATATAAATTTCCAAAGTACAGCTTATGGGTTACAATGGCTTCCCCCTCCCAAAATTTCCCTCCCACCCGCAACCCTCCCCTTTCCTGTTCCCTCTCCCCTTCCAATCACATCATGATTCATTTTCAATTCTCTTTATGTACAGAAGATCAGTTTAGTATATATTAAGTAACGATTTCAACAGTTTGCCCCCATATAGCAACACAAAGTGAAAAAAAATACTGTTGGAGTACTAGTTATAGCATTAAATAAGAGTGTACAGCACATTAAAGACAGAGATCCTACATAATATTTTTTTAAAAAAATTAATTAATTTTCTATGCCATTTCCAATTTAACACCAGGTTGTTTTTTTTTTTTTTTCATTTCCAATTATCTTTATATACAGAAGATCGATTCAGTATATAATTAGTAAAGATCACATCAGTTTGTACCCACACAGAAACACAAAGTGTAAATATACTGTTTCAGTACTAGTTATAGCATCACTGCACATTAGACAACACATTAAGGACAGATCCCACATGGGATATAAGCACACAGTGACTCCTGTTGCTGACTTAACAATTTGACACTCCTGTTCATGGCGTCAGTAATCTCCCTAGGCTCTAATCATGAGTTGCCAGGGCTATGGAAGCCTTTAGAGTTCACCGACTTCGATCTTATTCTGATAGGGTCATAGTCAAAGTGGAAGTTCTCTCCTCCCTTCAGAGAAAGGCTTATGAATTGTATTCATCTTTCAAATTCCAGCTTTTGACTTTGCTTTTCCTCTTCATTCTATGTTTGTTTTCTATTTCATTTATTTCTGCTTGATTCCTTTGTTTCTTTCCACCTACTTTCTGAGGGTTTATTGTGAATGCAAGTTTCACATCCCTTATCTAAAATGCTTGGGATCAGAAGTGTTTTGGAGTTCATATTTTTTCTGATTTTGAAATATTTGCATATTTAAATGAGATACCCTGGGGATGTGTCTCTAATTCATTTGTTTTTTTGTTTTTTTGTTTTTTTTTTTTTTGACAGGCAGAGTGGACAGTGAGAGAGAGAGAGAGACAGAGAGAAAGGTCTTCCTTTGCCGTTGGTTCACCCCCCCAATGCGGCCAGTGCACCGCACCGATTGGAAGCCAGGAGCTAGGTGCCTCTCCTGGTCTCCCATGTGGGTGCAGGGCCCAAGGACTTGGGCCATCCTCCACTGCACTTGTGGGCCACAGCAGAGAGCTGGACTGAAAGAGGAGCAACTGGGACAGAATCCGGTGCCCCAACCAGGACTAGAACCCGGTGTGCTGGCGCCGCAGGCGGAGGATTAGCCTATTGAAATACCCTTTCTATACCTTATACTTGTAGCCTTATAGTTTTAGTGTGCCCAAGTTTTGACAAGGACCTCTCCCTCAACTCAGGTGTGGAATTTCCATTTGTGCCATCATGTTGGCTCTGAAAATGTTTTGGATTTTTTTCAGATTAGTGATGTCAATTTGCATTCTCAAAATTTTTGAGATAGCTGCATAATTCATTCAACTTCAGCCTTTATTTAGTTTGTGTTTATTTGTTTATTTTATTTTTAAATTTATTTGAAAGAGAGAGACAGAAACAGAGATAAACAGATTTGCTGGTTCATCCTCCAAACTCTTCAACAGCTGGCATTGTGCCAGGCTGAAACCAAGCGCCTAGAACTCTATTCGGGTCTCCCATGTGGGAGGCAGGGACCCCAGGTACTTGGACCAGCCCATCACCTGCTGCCTTAGTCTGCATTAGCAGGAAGCTAGAATTGAAAATAGAACTGGGACTCAAATCCAGGTCCTCAGATGTGGGATGTGGGAATCCCAAGCAGTGGCTTCACTATTGCACCAAATGCTGGGCTCTCTTTATTTCTGATATTGTGCACTTAAGATAACAAATTTCTTTACATAAATAGCTTACATGCATTTCACTGGTTTTTCTTATGAAGTATTTTCATTAATATTCAATGCAAAATATGGTCTAATTTTCACTAACATCTCTTTTATTGTTCTATAAATAAGAATTTTGTGTTTTTGTTGTGTTACTAGCCTCTCAATTGATTTGTGGTCAGAGAATACGTTCTAGTATTTTAAGAAAGAAAAAGAAAAAAAGAACACATTATTCTATTGTGAAATGTTACATAAATATAGGAAAGTTCATAAGACATATGTGTTCAGATTGACAAATTATTAGAAGTGACATAACCAGTTATGTCACCACTACTAGAAATAGATCACTGTCTACATTCCAGAGCTTCTTCATTCCCCTCCCCAAACACAACCTCCTCCAACTCCTAAAGCTACCTTGATGCTGACTTTTTTTGAAAGTAGTCACTTTAGGCCGGCACCATGGCTCAATAGGCTAATCCTTCGCCTTGCGGCGCCGGCACACCAGGTTCTAGTCCCGGTCAGGGTACCGTAGTCTGTCCCAGTTGCCCCTCTTCCAGGCCAGCTCTTTGCTACGGCCCGGGAGTGCAGTGGAGGATGGCCCAAGTGCTTGGGCCCTGCACCCACATGGGAGACCAGGAGAAGCACCTGGCTCCTGGCTTCAGATCAGCGAGATGCGCCGGCTGCGGCGACCATGGGAGGGTGAACCAATGGCAAAGGAAGACCTTTTTCTCTGTCTCTCTCTCTCTCTCACTGTCCACTCTGCCTGTCAAAAAAAAAAAAAAAAAAGTAGTCACTTTTCTGACTGTAGTTTCTTAGTCTTCCCATCCAAGTATTCATCTTTAAACATTTGTAAGCAGAATCGTGTGGCCTGAGATACTTTATGTCTGGATTCCTTTACTGACCATTATATTTCTTGAGCCTGACCAGATCCTTACAGCAGTAATTGATTTATTTTCTTTGTTTCATATGATTTAATTGCTTGAAAATATCACAATTTATGTATCTATTCTATTGTTCATGGCCATGGGTTTCTTTCTATTATAGGGCATACTGCTTCTCTGAACATTCTTGTCTACTTTTCCGAACCCACACATGCAAGCATTTCTCTAAGGTTTATACACAGCAATGCCATTATTGCATCATATGATCAATTTTTATTTAAAATAGTCTCACAGTGATATAATGATAGAGAGTTCCCATAGACTGTACACTAAGGTTTCTCTAATTATAATACTTAAACTTTTAAAAATTTATTTAAAAGGCACAGTTTCAGAGAGGGGCCAGAAAGAGAGACAGATCTTCCATCCGCTAATTCACTCCTTAAATGGTTGTGATGGCCAAGTCTGGGCCAAGCTGAAACCAGGAGCAGGAGCTTCATCCAGGTCTCCCACATGGGTGCAGGGGCCCAAGCACTTGGGCCATCTTCCACTGCTTTCTTAGACCATTAGCAGGGAGCTGGATTGGAATTATAGCAGCTGGGACTCCAACTGGTGGTCATATGGGATGCCGGCTTTGTTGTTGCTATGCTACAACACCGGCCCTTCTAACTATGATATGTTGCATAATTATTGTACTACAATTTAAACCAGCAAATTAGCACTAATAATATTAACTAATCCACATAACTTATTTAAATTTGCTAAATTCCTACTTTCAACATTTCTGTACCTTTATATTTTAGATGCATCCCTATAAACAGCATATAGATTGATTTTTAAAAATCCAATTTAGGGGGCTGGTACTGTGGTATAGCACCTGCCTGCTACGCTGGCATCACACATGGGTTTGAGTCCTGGCTGCTCCACTTCTGACCTAGATCTCTGCTGTGGCCTGGGAAAGCAGCAGAAGATGGCCCATGTCCTTGGGCCCCTGCACCCATGTGGGAGACCCAAAAGAAGCTCCTGGTTCCTAGCTCCAGATCATGCTACCTGTGGCCATTGTGGCCATTTGGGGAGTGAACCAGTGGATGGAGGACCTCTCTCTCTCTCTCTCTCTCCCCTTCTCTCTGCCTCTCTGTAATTCTGCTTTTCAAATAAATAAATAAATCTTTTTTTTTTAAATAATAAAAAAAAAAAAACCTCTCTAAAAAAAGCCAATTTAGGGGCTGGAGTTGTGACACCAGCATTCCATATGGACAACGGTTGAGTCCTGGCAGCTCCACTTCTGATATAGCTCCCTAATAATGTGCCTGGGAAAGCAGCAGAAGATGGCTCAAGTACTTGGGTCCCTGTCACCCACATGGGAGACCAGGATGGAGTTCCAGGTTCCTGGCTTCAGCCTGGCTCAGCCCTTGCTGTTGCAGCCATTTGGGGTTGAACCAGTTTATGGAAGAGCTCTCTCACTCTTGTTCTTGCTCTCACTTTCACCATCTTCCTATCTCTCCTCCTCTCCTTGTAACTCTGCCTTTCAAATGAATAAATAAATCTTTAAAAAAAAAATTCAATCTAAGCCAGTGCCGCGGCTCAATAGGCTAATCCTCTGCCTTGCGGCGCTGGCACACCAGGTTCTAGTCCCGGTCGGGGTACCATAGTCTGTCCCGGTTGCCCCTCTTCCAGGCCAGCTCTCTGCTATGGCTCGGGAGTGCAGTGGAGGATGGCCCAAGTGCTTGGGCCCTGCACCCCATGGGAGACCAGGAGAAGCACCTGGCTCCTGGCTTCGGATCAGCGCGGTGCGCTGGCCGCAGTGCGCTGGCCGCGGCGGCCATTGGAGGGTGAACCAACGGCAAAGGAAGACCTTTCTCTCTGTCTCTCTCTCTCACTGTCCACTCTGCCTGTCAAAAGAAAAAAAAAAGAAAAAAGAAAAAAAAATCCAATCTAACAATCTCTATCGTCTTTATTTATGTATTTATTATTTGAAAGAGAGAGGCAGAGGCAGAGAGAGAAAGAGAGAGAGAGAGGGAGGGAGGGAGAGAGAGAGAGAGAGAGAGGTCTTCCATCCACTGGTTCACTCCCCAAATGACCTCAACGACTGAAACTGGGCCGATCCAAAGCCAGGAGCCAAGAGCTTCCTCTGGGTCTCTTACATGGGTGCAGAGGCCGAAGGACTTGGGCCACCTTCTACCGCTTTCCCAGGCCATAGCAGAGAGCTGGATTGGAAGTGGAGCAGCCAGGACTAGAACCACAGGTGCCCATATGGGATGCTGGCACTGCAGGCGGCGGCTTTATCCCCTACACCACATTGCCAGCCCCACAATTTCTAACTATAGCATTTGATCCATAAAATTTGAATATTTAAATTTGCTAATAACCTAGGATTTTATTTTGTGATTTGTATTTATTTTTTCCTTTTTTTTTTTGTTTTCTACTTTTGGGTCTTTTGGATTCCATGAATCATTTTTATAAATCTTTGTCAGTCCAGTTTCTCCCATTTATTTTTAGTGTTTGGCATAGGAATTACAATGTGAACACATAATTTATTGAAGTCTACAATCAACGCATTTACTACAACTTTACAGCACTTCAAATCTACTTGCTGTTGCTGCTTTCTCTTTTCTTTTAAACTTTATTTGCATTTGTCTTATGTTGAATTTATTCCCACACCCGAAGGTTGGGTTTCTTCAGCTTCTTCTGTGATTTATGTTTTTTTCTGTGTCATCTCCTCATTTGGCTTAGGAACAATTGTTCCTTTTCAGGGAGGCTCGTCTCTGTGTGGCAGGGGGAGCTCATGTCTGGGTGAATCTGACCAGGAGCTCTGTAAGGACAGTCGCACATCTCGGGTGTTTGCTCACCTGGATACGCTCGAAGGCCAGAGAGTCTACATCTAATCCCTTGAGTTCAGCATTACCCTGCTTTTTAAAGCCTGGACAGCAAGCATTCAGCACTTTTTTGTGGGCCACTAAGCCAGTGTCCACCCCGCTGGGTAGCCAGGCCCATCTACCCACCCTTGCCATGGGGACATCTTTTGAATACGTGGTTGCTCTCTCACAGGAAGAGGATGTCATGTGCTTCTTATTTCCCAGTTACATTTACTTATTTTTACAGATCTTAAGTCTATGGTATTTGTAATTCTTCTAGACAACATTATTTTTGTTGTGTTTTATTTAAAATAAATCTTACTGTGTATAGTTAAGGTATACGACATGCTATTATGAGGTACATATTGACAGTGAAAAGGATACCATAGTGAAGCAAGTTAACAAATACGTTGTCTCACATAGTTCCGCATTTTGTTTTTGTTTTTGTGGCACAAGCTGGTAAAATCTCATTTCAACACAAATAAATGGCAATTGTATCATCTACAGCCATAGGTCTACATTAGATCTCTAGACTTGCCCATCCTCCATATCTGCAGCTCTGACTTCGCGTCCCCAGTTCTCCCCGCATCCACACTGCTGTCCCTGGCAGCCATGGGTTTTTTTCTATATCTGTGTAATTGACCTTGACTCTGTGTGTCCGGCTTATTTCGCTTATCATAATGTCCTCCAGCCTTATCCATGTCATGTCAAATGGCAAGATCTCACCCTTATTTAGGGCTGAATAGTATTTTGTTACAAACATATCACAACTACTTTATCCATGCATTCACTGACAGGTTGTTTTCATATCTTAGTTCTCGTGATGAAAGTGTCCATGAACATGGGAGTGCATAGTGCTTTACAAAGCACTGGTTTTCACTTCCCTTATCAGGCACAGAGACACACCCCTGCTAAACCCATCAGAAGCCACAAATATTGTAAGCCAAAAATGCATTCAATAACCTATGGCCTGTTTTAAAGTTGAAAAATCGTAAGTTGAACCGTTAAATCTTGAACCAGTTTGCAACTTTTCCCCTCATTTTGTAGGCTACTGTTTCCTTTTGTTTATTATTTCCTTTGCTGTGCAGAAACTTTAAATCTGATGCAGTCCATTTCCTTCTTTTTTGTTTTTGTCCTGAGATTTTGGTGTATTATCAAAAAATCATTATCACACCAATGTCCGTGAATTTTTCCCCTAAGTTGCTAGACTTACATTTAGGTCTTTTACCCATTTTTATTTTTATGTATAATTATTTTTGTTTTAAATACCGTTTGCTCATCTATCCATTTAACTTTTCCTTTGCCTTTTAACATTTTTAAAAATTTATTTTCATTTTTTATTTGAAAAGTACAGAGATAGAGACAGAGGGAGGCAGAGACAGAGAACCATCCACTGGTTCACTCCTCAAAATCCTGCAATAGCCAAAGAAAATCCAGGTGGAAGCTGGGAGCTGGGAACTCAATCCAGGTCTCCTCTATAGGTGGCAGAAACTCAAGTACTTGAGCCATCATAGCTGTGTCCCAGGGAGCACATTAACAAGAAGCGAGATCTGGAGCCGAGCCAGGACAAAAACTCAGGCACTGCAATATGGGACACAGGCATCCAATCAAGGTCTTATGGCTATGCCAAACACCGCCCCCTCCTTTGCCCTTTATTTCTGTTTGTATACCAGACCCCCCTTTCAAATCACTTTTCTTCAGTTCAATGATAGCTTTCATTTCTTTTAGGAATTTGTACTGATGGGAAACCCTCTCCATTTTTTTGTCTTAAAATGTCTATTGTACTCCCATCCTTTTTTTTTTTTTTAACATTTCTACATTTATTTTTTAGTTGCATTCTTTAAAAGCAATCTTATTTGATATAATGTTCAGATCGACAGTTGTTATCATTGCAACATACTTAAGATACTTTTCTATTCCCTGACTTCCATTGTTTGCAGTCAGTCTAAGTCTCTTTTAAAATAATCTTTCCCCTCCTGTGGCTTTTTTGAAAGATCTCCATAAGTCTTTGGTTTCTGTAGTTATGGTATACGTCTAGCTGTAGATTTGTGTGCCTTTCATTCACTCTGAAAAAGTATCAACACTTTGTCTTGCTCCATTGTCAACCCATTGTCTCCCTCCCGTATCTGTCTCCTTTACAATTGTAACTCTTGTTATTTGCCTGATAGCCTGTTTTTATGCTAAGCTTCATGTTAGAAAAACTCCTCTGCATACTGTCCACCACTTTGACTCTTTCATTCTGAATTTCTGCTTACTTACCTTCAGCAGGCACATTAGCAGGGAGCTGGATTGGAAATGGAGCAGCCAGGAGTGAACTGGCGCCCTCATGGGATGCTGGCATCATGGCGGTGGCTGAACCCACTATGCCACAACGCTGGCCCCTCCAAGGCATTTTTATATAGCTATTCTTCCAAAAATGCAACTGTAGGTCCACTTATAACTATAATAGCCTTTTTTCTTATTTTCTTTCTTGTGATTTTTGGGGAGGGCTTCTCTTTCTGTTGAGTTGAATACTGAATTTAATTTGGCATTCTTTAAATAGTGCAAATATTTAAAAGATTGATTTTTAAGTTCAACTTTGCATGCATCCCTTTAATTTTATTATTGTCTGACCTCCTTTTCTAAAGCATCAATATTTATAGTTTTGGTTTCCTTTCTGTTCCAAGACTTATTTTGGAATAATTATTCCCTTCCCAAATTTCCAAATAATTTCTTTTTAAAAAAATTATTTATTTTTATTTATATTATTAATTATTCTCTAAGGAACTTTATTTTTTCTTTCTCAAGTAGTATAGTGGATTTCTGAAAAACCTGGAGAGTCCCATTGCCTAAGTTTTTTTTTTTTTTTAATTTTATTTATTTATTTGAGAGAGAGTTACAGACAATGAGAGGGAGAGACACAGAGAAAGATCTTCCATCCTCTGGTTCACTCCCCAAATGGCTGCAACAGCCAGAGCTGCGCTGATCTGAAGCCAGGAACCAGGAGTTTCTGACTGGTCTCTCATGTGGGTGCAGGGACCCAAGCACCTGGGCCATCTTCTACTGCTTTTCCAGGCCACAGCAGAGAGCTGGATTGGAAGAGGAGCAGCCAGGACTAGAACCAGTGCCCATATGGGATGCCAGCACCGCAGATGGAGGCGTAACCTACTGAGCCACAGCGCCAGCCCCATGCCTAAGTTTCTAATTCAGTAAGTCAGGGGTGGAACCAAAGACTGTATTTCTCACTTCAGGTTATGGTGGTGTTGCGTCTGGGGACAGAGCTTTGAGGACCACTGTCACAACAGGAGGTGTAGCGATTTGCGTCCATCATTTCTAAAGAGCAATGCTTCTTCCTTCCACAGTAGGTTGCATCTTTGGCATTGCATGAAAAAAAAAAAGATTCTTATCCAAGTTGAAAAAGGAAGTAGTGATGTGTATGCAGTGTTCTCTGAAATCTTATAGCCATTGGCACTAGTGCTGACCGTGAAATCTTACTGGAACACTTGCCCTTTTGACCCTGGAGATAGGCACTACTCAGCTGGGAGCTTTTTTTAAAGTCACCTGTTCTCATTTAATTCATTTCCTCTGGTGTTTTCCTTCCTGTGGGAAGTCTCTGACATCTATCCCACAAGCTTTTGTAGATGTATAAAGGCTCATCTTTATTTGTAACTTTTGAGAGTCTATTACTCTTTTTTTTAATAGTTGTAATCTTCTCGCTTCTGAGGTTTTTAAAAAGAGTCTCTAGACTATAATTCTTTATGACTGCTTTTTAAAATTTCTCATTTTTTAACACCTTTAATTACATTCTGTTGATATTTTCATTTAGGTCTGAGCCTCACCTCAAATACACATCGCTTCTCACCTCATTGGTGCCATCATGTGGTGAAGTTGTGTATTGCATGGGAAAAGTTGCCAACCTCGTGCCATGACTGTGTGTACACCATCTTACACAGATATAACACTGAAGTCGAAGAGGTGGCGATAAGTTGGGAGATCTGAAATAACCCTGTTACTCTAGTACATGCACAGCAAAATGGAAGCCAGTAAACACCGATGACTAAATATGTGGACATAGGTGTCAAATACATGTGCTCAAAGTCAAGCTCTATCATTATATATGACCTTAGGCATTTGGTTACTCTCCCTTGGCCTCAGTTTCCCCATTTGTAAAACGAAGCTATCAGTAGCGTCTATCTCACAGAGATGTTGAGAGGAACAATTGATATGATAATAGCACAATGGCCAGCAAACACTTAGTATCAGCTGTGAGGAGTTTGCTAAGCCATCACACATGGTACTCCCTTTTTGTTCAAACCAGGAACAGAAAGAATATCAGAAAATAAGACTTCCCTCTGAAACTCTGGCATAATTATTTTCAGAATGATCAGAAGTAGCATGATTTAAAAATTAGACTGAAAAAAAATTTCAATAACAACTGTTTCTCGTAAGTAAGGAAATTTCTGGAAAGAAAAGTCTTCTGGGGCCGGCGCTGTGGCGCAGTGGGTTAAAGCCCTGGCCTGAAGTGCCAGCATCGCATGTGGGCACCGGTTCTAGTCCCAGCTGCTCCTCTTCTGATCCAGCTCTCTGCTATGGCCTGGGAAAGCAGTACAAGATGGCCCAAGTCCTTGGACCCCTACACGCATGTGGGAGAGGAAGAAGCTCCTGGCTCCTGGCTTCAGATTGGTGCAGCTCCGGCCATGGCGGCCATCTGGGTAGTGAACCAGCGGATGGAAGACCTCTCTCTCTGTCTCTACCTCTCTCTGTAACTCTCTCTTTCAAATAAATAAAATAAATCTTAAAAACAAAAAGTCTTCTAAACCCTACCTACAAAATGAAGTTTGAAAATTAATATGGTTGAATGAGGCATAATTGATGGTCAAAATACATAGAGAGGAGAAATTTAAAATCTTGTCAGGGATCAGGGTGGGCATGTGTGCTGGGGGTTAGATGCCGCTGAAAAAGTGCCTGTCCCAGTTAGAGTCCCTGAGCTCCATGTCTGGCTCCCCTGCCAACTCAGGCTCCTGCTACTGCACACCTTGGGAGGCAGCCATGATGGCTCTGGTAATTGGGTTCCTGACACCCAGGTGGGGAGATCTGGATGGAGTGCTCCACTCCTGCCTTGGCTCTGACCACTGTGGGCACTGGGGAGTGAACCAGCAGATAAGACCTCTCTGTCTCTCCCCTCCTCTGCTTCTCAAATACATGAATAACAATTACCAACGGAGCAAAACCTTTTCAAGGGTCAAAAATACTTTTTCATATTAAAAGGGATTTACAGTCCCCAATCTTCTCAAAGGTCTATCCTAGAAAAATGTATAAATCCTCAAAAAGATACACATCTATGTTGGGCATTTTTCTATTAGAAGATGAATTTTAATTATCTTGCTAGAAGAATAGGATCAAAGAGATATTTAAAGTCAGTGAAAGCAGAAAAAGACTTGAGAGGTAGGTCCCTCCCTCCCCTTTCTAAGTAACAAGTAACGTTGCAAGAATCAGAATCATCCAGTTTCCAAAATGTAGTTTCCTCTGAGAAGCAGCCTACATTGTTCCATGAATTTTTGTTGTGCTATTATGCAAATACAGTCATTGTTCATTATCTTTCTCCTCATTAAATTCATCAAAAACTGTCCAGGAACAGGTTTTCTGTTTTGTCAACTACACCCACAGTCTTGTTCCCAGACTTTTCATCAGTATTTGCGGAGTGTGAGGGAAGGAAAGCAAGAAGTGGGAATGAGTTCATGAATTTTAAACACGCCGTCCCTCGACTTCAGTACAATCTTCAAGCATAGAGCCGCCATCTGCACTTGCTCCTTGTGTAATTCCAGCTCGGGGCAGTGCCAGCCCGGTGCAGTTGTTAGAATGTGGCACTAATATCTCCACAGTCATTGCTCATGACAGTCAACTGGCTGTGCAGAAGACAAAAACTTTCCCTGTATCACGCTGAACCTCTGAGGCCAGCACTCTGGAAAATCTGTACCTCTGATTGTTATGAGTTGCGGATTTTCTAGCGACGGCTCTGTAATTGACTTCTCATTTAATCCCATTGTGGTCAGAAGACATATTTTGTTCAGTTTGAATCTTTATAAATTAAGGCTTGTTTTACAGCCCAGAATACCATCTTTCTTGGTTTGTGTTTGTGTGCACGGGTATGGCAAATCTCTCCATGTATTGAAACATTCTTGCGCTTCAGCACTGCTTTGTATTTTCAGACTACATTTGCATATCTTTCACTAAATGTATCCCTTGGTATTATAATAATATTATAAATAGTTTAAATGTTTTAAAATTGTAGATTCTAATTTCTGCTTGCTGGTATGCAGAAATTTTTTTTTTTTTTTTTTGGACAGGCAGAGTGGACAGTGAGAGAGAGAGAGACAGAGAGAAAGGTCTTCCTTTACCGTTGGTTCACCCTCCAATGGCCGCTGAGGCTGGTGCACTGTGGTCAGCGCACCGTGCTGATCTGAAGCCAGGAGCCAGGTGCTTCTCCTGGTCTCCCATGCGGGTGCAGGGCCCAAGGACCTGGACCATCCTCCACTGCACTCCCGGGCCACAGCAGAGAGCTGGACTGGAAGAGGGGCAACTGGGACAGAATCCGGTGCCCCGACCGGGACTAGAACCTGGTGTGCAGGCGCCACAGGCGGAGGATTAGCTTGTTGAGCTGCGGCGCAGGCCACAGAAATATTTTTATAGGGTGAATTCTATAGCTTATCCTATAACATTAATTTCGATTATGAAGATTTTCTATATGGACTGTCTACGAAGACAATTCAGGTCATTTTCAAAAAAGAGGCTTTCTACATAGACCACTGTGAATAAAGATAGATCCTGCTCTTCCTTTCTAATCTTCATGCTTTTTATTTTTTAAAAATTTTTAAAATTATTTTCATTATATTTGAAAGGCGGAGGGACAGAGACAGACAGACAGAGATCTTCCATCCACTAGTTTTCTCCTTCCAAGCCAGTAGCAGTCAGGGTTAGGGCAGGCTGAAGCCAGGAGCCAGGATCTCAATCCAGATCTCTCACATAGGGAACCCAAGTACTTTTCTTTTTTTAAAGATTTATTAATTTATTTGAAAGTCAGAGTTACACAGAGAGAGAAGGAAAGGCAGAGAGAAGTCTCCCATCCGCTGGTTCACTCCCCAATTGGCCACAACGGCCAGAGCTGCGCGAATCCGAAGACAGGAGCCAGGAGCTTCTTCCAGGTCTCCCATGCAGGTGCAGGGACCCAAGCATTTGGGCCATCTTCTGCATCTCTATAGCAGAGAGCTGGATCGGAAGTGGAGCAGCCAGACACAAGCTGGCACCCATATCAGATGCTGGCACTGCACGCGGCAGCTTCACCCACTACTCCATAGCAGCGGCCCCAGAACCCAAGTACTTGAACCATCACCTATTTTTTCCAAGGTGTGCGTTAGCAAGAAGCTGGGTGGGAATCAGAGGAGCCCGGACTTAAGCCAGGCACTTGGACTTGGTATGTAGGCATCTTAACTGCTCTGCCAAATACCTATCCCTGCATTTACTATTATTTTAATTATTTATTGCACTGACCAGACTCTCTTATACAAAGTTCAGTAGAAGTGGTGAGAGCAGAAGTCGCACTTTCTTCTCAATATTAGGGCAATTTCAATATTAGAGATGACAGTAGATATTGGTCTTTCATAGATGCCCTTATAAAGTGAATTTCTCTTTCAGTTCTACGTTTGTGATTGTTTTCATCATGGGGTGGCAATAACTTGTGTGAAATGCTTTTTCTGTACTTATTGCAATGATTATGATTTTTTCTTTATCTTATTAATGTAGTAAATCAGTGTTTGACTTATTAATGTTACATGAACCTTACATTTTAGGATGAAGCCCAACTGGCCATTGTATGTCATCTTTTTTGTATTGTGGGTTCAGTGTGTTTGCGTTTTAAGAGGAATTTTGCATCTATATTCATGAGTGATTAAGGAGTGGCGTTGGCTTTGATCTTGAAGTCTTTGTCAGGTTTTCTACAAGGGTTATGCTGTCATTATCCTCCTCTATTTTCTGAACGAGTCTTTGTAAGATTGACATTATGCATTCTTCCCACTTTTGATGGGATTCACCAGTGAAACCAACTACACCTAGGGTGTTCTTTGTATCTTTAAATTATGACTTCGAGTTCTTTAAAAGACATGCAGTACTCAGGTTTTCTACTTCTTCTGTGTTGATGTTTTGTTTTGAAAGAATTTGTTCATTTATTCTAAGTCATCAGATTTTGTTGGGCTACATTTGTGACATTCTCCTTTTATGGTTTTAATTAGGATTTTTCAGCCTCAGCATGATTAGTTGGTATTCGAGGCCAGAAAACAGCTATCAAGGGCTAGGCTGGGTATTGCAGAATATGTAGGCATTTCCCTGCCCCCTCCCCACTACATGCTGATACCAGCCTAATCCTGATACCCAAAAATGTCTCCAGACTTTGCCAGATGTTCCCTGGGGCGTGACACCCCTGTTTAAGAACCCCATGTTGTAATATTTGAAGAATCATTCATTTTCTTTCATTCTAGTAGTGGATAATTTATCTCAATTTCTTATTAGCTTTACCAGCATTTTTGCAGACTATACAAAAAAGAATATGCACTGGACTTGGCCCATGGACCACAGTTTCCTGACCTTTAATTAGGTCATTGATTTTTTTTTCTCCTAATAAATGCATGAAAAACTATAAATTTCTCTATAAGAATATTTTAGCTATATTCTGCAAAGTTTTAAAAAATATTTATTTATTTATTTGAAAGACAAAGCAACAGAGAGAGAGGGAGAGACAGTCACAGAATGAGAGAGAGAGAGAGAGAAAGAAAGAGAGAGAGAGAGAGAGAGGTCTTCCATTTGCTGGTTCACTGCCCAAATGGATGCAACAGCTAGGCCTAACCAGGTTGGAGCCAGGAACCAGGAGCTTCATCCTGGTCTCCCAATGGATAGCGGGGGCCTTCACTGGGCCGTCTTCTGCTGCTTTCCCAGGTATATTAGCAGGGAGCTGGATCGGAGGTAGAGTAGCCAGGACTTAAATTGGCACCGGGATTGGGAATCTAACATTGAGCAGTTTAGCCAGCTGCGTCATAACATGGGCCCCTCCATAAAATTTTAAATGGTGTGCTGATTTAAAAACATGATCAGTGAATGGCTATGGAGAGTGTGTTTCTGGAGATACAGGTGAGCAACGCTGAGTGTCACTCTAGAATAATGGCTCATGAATCGACCTCGGCTTCTGTGTGTGAGGGATCTGCAAAATACACAATGGCATTTAGTTGGTAAATTACACTCTACCTACTAGTTGATAAGTTGACACAGATCCCACGATCTGGCAAAAAGTATTTTTTTTGTTGTTATTGTACTTTTAACTAGGAAAAGCCCATCTGCAATGTCTACATTTTCCCAGACAAAAACATTGTGAGGTTTGCTGTTCTTTGTGCGGTATTGATTTGCTGCCACCTGCTGGGAGGCAGAAATGGGTTTCCTGTGTCCTTCAGGGTGAAGAATTAGCGAATGAGAAGTTCTAGAAGTTTGCCCTACTCCATACAATCACACAGGGATCTTTGGGCCTGCAAGAAATCAAGCATTTTAAAAAACAGGAACTGCAAAGAAGAAAAATCTGATGTGCATCTGACAAGGAAGAATGCCTTCTTTCCCATCCAGTAGAAATCAGATGGCACATTTATAAGAAAGTTCCTGAGGATGGTGGACTTAAAGATAACCAAAGGTAATTAACCACTTGACTGGGGGGAGACTCTAAAGAGCCCCTAGCACACGAAGTAGGAAATAAGAGTGAACCTGATGAAAGTGATAATGACAAGGTAGGTAAAAGGTAGGTAGGTAGACATCCATGCTGGAATTCCCAGCCCCCGGAGCGTGGTGCAGTGAGCCCAGAGAGCAGAACCAAGAAGCAGAGAGGATCACTCCTAGGCCCTGAAATTAAAAGGGGACCGCCCGATTGGACTGCAGAATGTTTTGGGATTGGGGATTCCTCTGTTGGGGAACAGAGAACTTCTCTCCCACATTCGCAGAGCCACAGATGGACAGGAACTGTGCCCCAGCCTCGATCATGCTCAGTGCCTCACCCACACCTAATCTAGATGATTTCATTTGGGATGTTCAAGATTTGGATGAGATCCTTGGGATGAAGTGTAGGGTCCTTGGGATGAGGTGATTGGATTTTGCAAGTGAACAGACGTGAGTCTCTGGGGGCCAGAGGGTGAACTGTGGTCATCAGAATAATCCCCACCCCTCCCCTCAAGCCCTGACCACCAGAACCTGTGAATATGTTACCTTACCAGGGAAAAAAGGACGTTGCAGATGTGATTAAGGTTAAGAACATTGAGGGGGAGATTGTCCTGGATAATTTGGGTGAATCCAACTTAATCCTTAAAAGTGGAGAACTTTCAGGGCTGGCGCTGTGGCATAGCAGGTAAAGCTACCGCCTGCAGTACTGGCATCCCATACGGGCGCCAGTTCAAGACCCAGCTGCTCCACTTCCACAGCTCTCTGCTGTGGCCTGGGAAAGCAATGGAAGATGGCCCAAGTCTTTGGGGCCCTGCACCCATGTGGGAGATCCGAAAGAAGCTCCTGGCTTTGGATCAGCCCAGTTCCAGCAACTGAGGTCATTTGGGAAGCAAACCAGCAGGTGGAAGACTTGTCTCTCTCTTTGCCTCTCCTTCTCTCTCTGTGTAGCTCTTTCAAGTAAATAAATGAATCTTTAAAAATAAAAGTAGAGAATTATTGGGGCCAACGTCATGGCACAGTGGGTCAAGCTGCTGCCTGCAATGCTGGCCTCTCATATTCCATTTCTAATGCAGCTCCCTGTTAATGCACCTGGAAAAGCAGCAGAGGTTGGCCCAAGTACTTGGGCCCCCTGCACCCACCTGGGAGACCCAGATGGTGTTCAGGCTCTTGGCTTCGGCCTGGCCCAACCTCAGCTGTTGCAGCCATTTGGGAAATGAACCAACAGATGGAAGATCTCTCTGTCTCTGTCTCTCCTTCTCTCTGTAACTCTGCTTCTCAAATAAATAAAATAAACATTAAAAAAGAAAATGGACAACTTCCACTGATGCTACTAGCTTTGCAGATGCAGGATGAGGGCTACAAACCAAGGAATGCCAGTAGCCTTCAAAAGCTAGAAAATTCTCCTCCTCTCTAGCATGAAATAAATGAACTCCTGGTGTTAGCCCAGTGATCGCATGTTGGACTGCAGGCCTACAGAAATGTAAAATAATAAATCTGAGCTCTTATAAACCACTAAGTCTGCGGCAATAGAAAACAAATAAAAATAACATCAGTTATTCCTTGCTAGCATCACAGCAAGTGCCTCTGACTGATAACTCTCTGGAGAGAGGAAACTAAACACACTTAAAAGCAGAAAACATCATCTCGCCCTTGGCTACCTCTCTGATCTCCTATGACTCTCCCTGCAGCTCCCTAGCATCCGCTGCGGTCTCCTTGCAGTGCTAACCATGCTCTCCCCTCAGGGCCTCGGAGCAGGCCCTCCTTCTGGTCTGTTATTTCCTAAGTCACAATTTACTCCCTCACTTTCTTTAGGTCTCTGCTCCTATGTCACATCCCCAGCAAGGACTTCTTTGTTTACCTTTTGTAAAACAGTGTATGCTCACCCTTAGCTGGGATGGCCTAACCCTTAATTTCTAGCTCATTGTGCTACGCAGCACTTATTTTATTATCAATCGATGTGGATTTGCGTGTTTGCTGTCTCTGCCTGTCCTGCTCCCCAGCTGTAAGCGCTGTGTGGGCAGGGACTTTGTACCTGTAGTGATGACAGCTGTATTGCCAGAATCTAATATAGGTTGGCCCTCTGTATCTGTCGGTTCTGCATTTGTATATTCAACCAACTGTGGGTCAAAAATATTTTTTAAATGTTGCCTGTACTGAACATGTACTGAGTTTTTCTTCCTATTATTTGTCCCAAAACAATATAGTATAGCTACTATTTACAGAGTACTGACACTGGATTAGATATTAGAAGTAATTTAGTGGTGATTTAAAGGATGCTGTGCATAGGTTATATGCAAATAGTATTGCATTTTCTATAAGGGACTTGAGCACCTGTGGATTATGGTACTGGCACGGGGTCCTGGAACCTGTACTGTGCCTGACATACAGTAGCAACTCAAGACATGTTTGTTGAAATAAATGAACACTGAAAAAAACTTATTGAGAGTACAAAAATTCTTTTTTTTATAAAAAAAAAAGATTTATTGAAAGTCAGTGTCAGAGAGAGAGAGAAAATCTTGTATCTGCTAGTTCACTTCTCAGATGGCCACAGGAACCAGGAGCGTCATCTGGGTCTCCCATGTGGGTGGCAGGGGCCCAAACTCTTGGGCCATCTGCTGCTGCCAGCAGGGAGCTGGGTGAGAAGAGGAGCAGCCAGAACATGAACTGGGGTGCACAACGGATGCCTGCATCCATCGCAGGTGGCGGCTTTACTGGCTAAGCTAAAAGGCCAAGCCCAAGAATTCCCTAATGTTGCTCACACACATATATATTAACATCACTTTGGAAAAATGGGCCTCCATGTGCTAACTCATGTCTTTAAGAACATGGCCATTTCTGCAGCAGGCGGTTGGCACACTGATTCACACCTGGGTTAGAGGCCTGGCTCTGCTCCCAATCCCACATTTCCTCCTAAACCATACCTTGAGAGGCAGCAGGCGATGGTTCAAGTACTACGGTCCCTGCCACCCAAATGGGAGACCAGGATTGGGTTCCCACTTCCAGGCTCTAGCCTCGCCCAGCCCCGGCTGTTGTGGGCATTTGGGGAGTGAATCAGAGAATGAGGGCTCTGTCTCTGTCTGACATTCACATTTTTAAAACACAAGGTCACTTCTCAACTTATTACAGTTCTCAAGTGCTTTAGGGTTTGTAGCATAAAAACAGGTAAAGATTAAAAATGGAATGAACTCCTTCATTTCCTGCAGTAATACAGATTGAGATTTTTAGATCACTCTGCTTCATTGAGACGTCTGTTTTAATCTCCTCTAACCGGCCACAGTCTTTGGTCTACTCAACAACAAGGATGCTAAGGCAAATAAATCCTTCATTTTGTACTGTTCCACGTCCAGTAAGAATCGACCTGTAACAGCTAGATGAAAAGGCCCACACCCTCTCGGACACATGCCATTATGCAAAATCTCATGTGAGGACAGAGGTCTCCATCTCAGACCCCAGTTATGCCACAGCCCCCACTTCGGCTGATTCCGCTCCCGTTTTCGCCTGTGGGAGTTGTCTTCGGCACGTGCCAGCACACCCCGGGAGCCCAAGCTGGCCCACAGCACCCAGGGGCTCCCTGCCGACGTCGTCCCACGGGATCTTCGGTCACTCTCCGCCCCGCCGTGAGGTGGCGGGCGCTCGGCGTGTTCGCTTCCGTCCCCACTTCAGCGAGGGCAGCCGGCCGGCGTGCTCTCCGTGCACGCTAAGGAATGAGGCGACAGCAACGGACGGCTCGTACCCCAGGGGTCCCGCAGCCGTTCCAAGCCGCGCCGTGCTGGCAAGTTACACCTGTGCGTCGGCTGCACGTTGAGCGTTTATCCGCACAGGCGGCCCGCCGACTCGCGGAGGCGCAGCCTCTGTCACCTCACCTCAACGATGCGGCTCGCCCATCGCCCCGCGTGCTGGGGTTCCGGGAGCGGGAGACGGGGAACCGGCTCGCCGGGACCGCGAGGAGCCGCGGCCAGCCCGAGGAGCGTTATCGCTAAGCTTTTGAAACGGAAAGATTCGATCCCGTCCTGCCTCAGCAGCGCCTCTCCGCCCCCCTGCCCCGCCCGCCGCGCCCCGTTGGCTTCTCCCAGAACTTCCCGGAGCCTTCCCGGCCACGCCCCCAGCGGCGCGTTCCGGAGTTCCGCGGCCACGTCCGCGGGGACCTTGGCCACGCCCCACGCCGACGCCCGGCCCCCGGCCGCGCGCCGGGCCCCACGCGCCGGCCGTCGGCGCTGCGCCTGCGCGTCGCCGCGAGCGCGGGGGCGGGGCGAAGCAGGCGGAAGGGGAGGAGCTAGGCGGCACTTCCGTGGTTCGGGCGGGTGAGTATGGGGTGGATGCGCGCGGCGCCGGGAGTCTGGACCCGGCTCCCGCCCGGGTCTGCTGGCCTGGGGGCCGTCCGTGGCGTCGGGGGCGCCCCCTGGAGGACCCGGGGTGGGGGAAGTAAAGATTACTAGGTTGGATGCTACTGGGAGTGGGGCGTGTGTTAGGGATTGGCTGGCGTCGGCAGATGGAGGGCAGGGAAGGGTTGTTACCTTAGGAAAAGCAATGTTTGTAAATTGTCAGCGTTTCAGGCCGGCTTGTGAGCTCGCCTCTGTGCGCTCTGGCAAGGTCGGCTCCGTCGTCGCGGCCAAGCCTGGAGAATGGTTAAGCTGAGTCCGGGTGGCGGGGAGAAAGGCCCGGTAGTCCGGTGTGGATGCTTCCAAAGGGTGAAGCCCAAACGCATTTTGCGGGGAGAATAAATCCAGAATGGTAAAGTAGAGTTCAAACTGGAAGTCACAAACGGGGCCCTGGCAGGGGCTAGGTCTCTGCTGTGTCTTTCATTAAAAAATGATAAATGCTAAGCCAAAATAACAGGATAAAAATTTAATTACCTTTCTTAAGAGTTGTGTCCTCGTGTATCTTGAAAAGCAGACTAGTGAACGTTCCAAATTGATAGAAAGCCAAAGTTTCTGGGAGAATTGTGCAGATTGTTAAACATTTTGGGGTCATCGACAGTGTCCAGATTTTTCTGTTACACAGTGAACTATATTTTGTGTTCAAGGTGATAAGAATTAGAGAAAATAAAGACAGCCCCTTTTAAAGGCTTTGTTCTAACAGGAGAGACAGAACTGAAAACTGACATAACCCTAGGAAATGTAAATGAAGTCTGGTGAATTTGAAGGTGTCCAAAGAAAACCTGCATGTTTGGAATGAAAGAACTGGTGCTTGAGTCTTGCCACTCAGCTCATTGTTGCCAAGTGGGAATGTGGGTCCCTCATCCAAAGATTTCTGTCTTCAACACAGGCTAAAAATCTGTATGTTGTGTGATTTTTCTGGATTGTTTAATGCTATTGGCAATCGGTTCAGTTAACACACACCTCCTGTGAGCCAGCTACAACTAGTTTGCAGCCTCTGCAGATTTCCACCCAAGTCAGAATTTAGAAATAATTGGAATTCCATGGGAAAACCAGTCCTGGAGCCTGGGATCATCAGGAAGGAATTTAAGAAAAGGATGGAGTTTACACTGGGTAGGATTGGAGTGTTATGGGAAGGAAAGGGAATGATAAGTGAGGATGTTCTCTTGAGTTAGGAGGGTAAGCGGCAGGTTGGAAGATAATCTACTGAAATCCCCATAGAGGAAGTAAGGAAAGCTAAGTATAAGAGAGAAGTGGGAGAACATTGGGGGAAAACGATAATGCCCGATAAAGAAAACTGGGCTTTATTCCCAAGGCAGTGGCTCTCAAACTTTAGCATACATCAGATTCCAGCAGCGTGCTTGTGAAAACTGCTGGGCCTCACTTCCAGACTTTCTGATTCAGGGGGGTCAGGGTGGAGCTTAAGTGGTTTCCCTGTCTCTTCAGTCCTCAGGTGCTGCTGGTCTGTGGCTCACACTTTGAGAGCTACTCTCCTAGAGTTTGGGGAACTCTGGGAGGAATTTGGGGAGGGTAAGGAGACCCCGTTTCAAGAAGAGTCTTGCTGTGAAGAGGATTGGGGAGGGAGACAAAAAAGGAAGTTTCCTTAGAGTTACTTCGTACCATCTGAAGCCAGCCCTTGTGCTGAGATCTTTCATGCACACCATCACTTCATACTCACAGTTACCCTGAGATGTAAGTCTTTTTTTTTTTTTTTTTTTTTTTTTAATTTTTGACAGGCAGAGTGGACAGTGAGAGAGAGACAGAGAGAAAGGTCTTCCTTTTGCCATTGGTTCACCCTCCAGTGGCTGCCGCGGTTGGTGCGCTGCGGCCAATGCACCGCGCTGATCCGATGGCAGGAGCCAGGTGCTTCTCCTGGTCTCCCATGGGGTGCAGGGCCCAAGGACTTGGGCCATCCTCCACTGCACGCCGTGGCCACAGCAGAGAGCTGGCCTGGAAGAGGGGCAACCGGGACAGGATCGGTGCCCCGACCGGGACTAGAACCCGGGGTGCCGGGGTGCCGGCGCCGCAAGGCGGAGGATTAGCCTAGTGAGCCGTGGCGCCGGCCAGAGATGTAAGTCTTAGTGTTTTCATTTTGCAGATGAAAACACTGGGAGAGTATGAAAGATTGCCCACGTATCATAGCTGGTCTCAGAGTCCCCTAAGACTAAGCTGATTTTAACCTGGGTGGAAGCAGTGGAAATGAATGAAAACATTTCGTGGTGATGGAATTTAGAAAAATAGAGACTTCCCAAGCGAAATGAAACCTAAAAGTAGAAATTTGGGAATCTGAGTCTTGCTGGGAAAATGATGAAAGGCCGGGTGGACAGAGAACTTTAGACTCCCCTGCATGAATTCAGTATGTGTTCTGCTACTCTTACATAACAATGACCTCTTGAAAACCTATCTAGAAGTTGCTTATTTAAAAGTCATTCTACACTGTAAAAATTTCCTGGAATTATTTGAAAAGGAGAGAGTAAAGCCTTCTGTGGGGATGGTGGCCGATGGTAAACAGATTAATGGCCTCTGACAGCTTATCTTCCAATCAAAAGTGATTAGCATTGGGAAGTGGAACCACATGGTGTAACACTGCCTCGCCTGTATGAATTGTGCTGTGCAGCAGACCCTGACCTAATGTATTGATCTTGGAAATCCCGTGTGCTTTTTCTTGCCAGAGTAGTTATTGAAATTGAGAATATTCATTGGATCGATTTCAAGACAAATACCCCAAGTCAGACTGGCTGCTGCTGAGCAAATTTTTAATGAAGGAAAACATTCATACATTGAAATCAGACTTTAAAGAGAAAGTTCTTGAAATAAATGCGTATTTACTGTAAAATCTAGAAAAATATGTGTTTTCAAAACATCGATTAACTGAGTTATCAGTGTAATGGAATTATTGACCTGTGCAGACTTACAGCATTTATTCATTTATTCCATGAGCAGTAAGCTGTGGTATCCATAGACACAAAAGTAACTCACAGTCTAGGGAAGACCATCCTCTTACAAAGCCACCACAGCAGAGTGACGAGCACGAGGGATGTGGCCACATGTGACACTAAGGGTAAGAGATCGTGACGACAAAAGGGCTGAGGGAAGAAGGCCCAGAAAGTCTTCAGAGAGGAGACTCTTGAGTTGGTTCTTGAAGGCTGAGAAGGCATTTGCGAGGTGATTAAGGGAGAGAAGGACGTTCTAATCCATAGGAACGTCACGGACCATGGCCGGCATGTGTAAAAGGGGATAGCTTTTCCCAGGACCCATGTGCAGGTCAGAACGGTCACAGGCAGTGTGGTCAGAGGGGAGGAATGCACTCATGACGAGGCTTCAGTACTCTGTAATAACTGTCTTGGATTGAGACCTTCGTGGTATCAAGAGTTCATGCCTGATGCATAACAGTGTTCTAAGGCCTAGCATGTGGTCTGGTAGGTTCTCAGTAAGCATGATGAGTGAATGAATGGCCGAATCCCAGAAAAGACTTCGCACAGAAAAGGCACAAGGAACCTTTTCAGTGTTCTCAGCAGTGAAGTGGTACAATCAGACGGCTTACCGGTGGTGCGGAAGATGGATTAACGTGGAGCACAGGGGTGACAGTAGTGGATTGGGAGTTTGCCCGTTGGTGAATTGCAGTTGACATTAAAAACAGTATTTCTCTCAGAAGAGGGCTGCGAGTAGAGGGGGCAGAATTAGAAAGCCATTGGAGCATCTAGGGCTCAGTCCTGTTTTATGAACCTTTTGTTTCGGTTACATGTGTGTGTTCACTGAGGAAAGTATATTTCTTTGTGTAGGATGCAGTCAAAGATTGAAACTGATTGTGGTAGAAAAACATGGAAGTGAGGGTGGAGAGAAAGGAATGGACATGAAAGCTGTTTTTTTTTTTTTCTTTTGACAGGCAGAGTGGATATTGAGAGAGAGAGACAGAGAGAAAGGTCTTCCTTTTTGCCGTTGGTTCACCCTCCAATGGCCGCTGCGGCCGGCACATCTCGCTGATCCGAAGCCAGGAGCCAGGTGCTTCTCCTGGTCTCCGATGAAAGCTGTTTCTGAGGAGAACAAATGTGAATCTTAAAATGCCGCTGCCTGGCGTGAGCCTTCTTCGAGGGGAGGGAATGCACTTAGCAACCTGTTTTGGTGTTGCTTCCACTTGGTATTTTTCACTTTATAGTCCAGTAGGCATGGAAGTGCTTTGAGTCATTTTTTCTGAATGCTATAAATACTATAGAATTTCTCTTGGAATGTGACAGTGCTTAGCTTACAAATTATAGGATAAAAAGTATTCCTTTTAGCAGTTATAACCATTAGTTGAAACAGTTTGATTTGATTATTGACCAAGTTCTTTGATTTCTTTCTGTAAAAAAACAGGAAAGGATGCTTAGTTACATGAGCAGGTGGGACATCTCTCTCCTTTCCTACATGATTTTGCCGTCCTAATGTACTTACTCTGTTCTGCCTGTGACATGAGTGTAAGGAAGTTGCTCATAAGGCTGAGTTGTGTTTTTTTTAGGAAGGGTATGAGCTTCTTTAAAAGGATGAAGACACCTGTGTCCCGAATCAGACTGCTTGGTTTTCTTTTCTAGCTGCAGCTCCTGGCTCCAGCTTCCTACATTGCAGACCCTAGAAGATAGCAGTGATGGCTCTGTAATTAGGTTCCTGTCACCCATATGGGAGACCCAGGTTGCATTCTTGGCTCCCAACATTTGGGAAGTGAAACAGTGGATGGGAGCGCACTCTTTCTCTCTCTCTCTCTCTCTCTCTCTGTCTGTCTCTCAAATAAAGTTTGCTCAGTTGGACAAATTATTGAGATTTAAGTATGTTAGGAACGTAGATATCAGACTGAATTCTTTTGTGGAGTGAAGCACATTTGAAAATGTTTTAGTATTTGGTCTATCACCTAACATGTTATTGGGATAGCCTACTGATAAAGTTTGCAGAGGAACTAGAAACTGATTTTTCATTTAGGCCTAAGCAAAAAAAATTAAAAATGGATGAACAACAAGCCATATCATGCCATTGTTCAACTGCAAAAGATTCTATTTTCTGTAGAGCACAGGTATAGATTTATGAAATCCATAGTTGTCCCCCAAGTTCTCCCATGTGTTGTGAGGCAGTGGTCAATCAGCCTGACCTCGCTGAGCCCCCTGGTCTGTCAGGTAGGGCAGGGTGCACCATGGGACTGTTGTGAGCACTGGCTGAGGAAGCACATGCACTTTACCTCACCTACAGTGAACACTCAGCAAAAGAGAGCAGCTGCTGCCTTACCATTCACCTGCTGGGGGGGGGGGGCACCCAGGAAGTCGGCCTCCAGGGAGAGGTTTGAAGGTGTTGAAAACCTAGAATTACATACGTCTGAAGAGTGTTTTAGCCTCAGCATGGAGGGAAGGGGTTAAAATGGCACCATCCTTTATCTTTTTATTTTTGTAAAGACCTTTTAAGGTTTAGATTTGTATTAGCATCAGAAGGCCGAGAATCTCACAAATCCTAAATTGAGGTAAAGCCTACAGTGTAAACCATAAGTTTGCCAAATAGTTGACACAGATTTTCTGACGAAGATGGCAATTAAGTTCTAAGAAACCACTATTTTGAATGTTAGAACCATCTATACCACTTTTATTATTATTATTTTTTAAGATTTTATTTATTTGAAAGAGATCAAGAGAGGTTTTCCATCTGCTGGTTCACGCCCCAGTGACTGCAATGGCTGGGGCTGGGGCTGGGGGTGGGCCAGGGTGGAGCCAGGAGTTTCTTCCAGGTCTGCCACGTGGGTACAGGGACCCAAGTACTTGTGCCATATTCCAATGCCTTCCCAGGTGCATTATCAGGCAGCTGGGTTGGAAGTGAGCACTGATAGGATGCTAGCATTGCAGGCAGCGGCTTAACCTGCTGAATCACAACAGCAGAATGTTTATAGTGAAGATTCTGAGATCACACAGGTGAAGGGTGTTACTCAGATTTTTGTTACGGTATATTAGATCAGCATACAGCAGATGGACTAACCACTCATGAACATACAGTTGTTGAGAGGTTACCATGTACCAGACACTGCTACATTCTGCAGAAATAACGAATAAGATTATCCTTTCTGTGGGAGGATCTTCATCTCAGCTGAGCGCTGAATATTGAAGAGAGGTCAGTTAATAGATAAGTTAGAACACAACACAGATACTGTACCTGAAATGTCAACAAAAGACTGCGGAGCTCTGAATAGGATATTAACTGGCTGGAAAAGCCGGGGGCACACGCATCTCTGCGTAGGTGTTATTGGAACTGAGTAGGCATTTGTCAGGCTAGAAGGTGGATGAAAGATACTGAGATACCTCACTTTTAATTAGAGCAAATAGTTGGTGTATTAGGTTTCCATTATTGTAACAAATACCCGAGAGCAGCGTCTCAGGAAGGACAAGGTTTACTTTGGTTTACAGGTTGTAGGTTCCCAGTCAGGATCCAGGGGCCCCACTGAACTGGCACCTGGTGGAGGCTGACCATGGTGGAGCACATGTGGAGGAACAGTCACAACATGGTGAGCCAGGAAGCAAGGCTGTATTGCCCCTCATAACCAACCCTCTGTCAAGAACTACCTGCAGCGGGTAAGCCCGCAGTGACGTAAGACCTTTAGGTCATTGTTTCAACCAAGACGTCACCTTAATCTGTCAACCATTTGTGTTTTGTCTATTAACTGTTAAAACATGACATTGGGATTTAAATGTCTGAACGAGTTTAGGGAGCCATGTCATATCCCATCTATAAAGATTTTTTTTTTAAGATTTATTTATTTATTTGGAAGGCAGAGGCAGAGAGAGATCTTCTATCCTCTGGTTCACTCCCCAAATGGCCACAATGGCTAGAGCTGTGTGGATCCGAAGCCAGGAGCCAGGAGCTTCCTCTGGGTCTCCCACGCGGGTACAGGGGCCCAAGGACTTGGGCCATCTTCTACTGAATTTCAAATAAATAAATATTAAAAAAAGGAAAAAACTTTTTTAAAAAAATAAAACAGTTTATAAATGCTGAAGTGTCAGACAGGTAAAGAATGAAATAAGTTTAAATTAGCAGCTTCAAAATAAAAAAGATTTTTGAGGCAATTGTAGTGTGCCAGATCCCTGTCCAGCTTTGAGGAACCTGATATGGAGAAAAGGGTTTTGAATCTCTCTTGTCTTTTCCATCCCTTAACCCCTTGCCAGTGCGCAGGTCCTCATCTCCTTTGGGTCCTTGCTAGGTTTTCCCAAACTGGCTCTTTGTTACCAGAGTCTCCTCAATCTTGACTTGTCACTACTACTAGAGCCATCACAGAAAAAGCAGAGTTGGTTACGTCACTTCCATAAAGGTCTCTGGTTTGTCCACAGCCAACAAAGAACATCCAGTTCCTTGTTCTCAGTTTACATGCTGGTCCAACCTCATCTCCTGTCACTGATTCCATTCTATCTGGGCTTCTGCCTCACTGAATTTCTCAATCGGCAGGGAAGAGATCAAGTCCCAATTCTGATTTTGCCTTTCAAGCCCTCATGAAAAGCTGCCTCATTCTTCAACTGTTTTATTCTTTCATTCTCAGCCCTTACATTGACTCCTCCATGATTTTAATCCCCCTCCACCCAGTAGAGTTAGTCCGTGTAATTCTGTCTGTTCTTAGCACACTTTGTTCTTTCTTTGTTCATGGCATATTCTGTGAGTTCTTGAAGTTAGGGGATTATATAATGTAAGATAAGATAATGACCTCCACTTAAGCAGCTATATTGGGTTGAGTCATAGGCCTGCCGAAATACATGTCTGCATCCTAATCCCTGGAACTATGAAAGTGACCCTGTTGGAAAGAGTCTTTTCAGTGTGATTAAGTGGCTAATTCCACACAGTAGTGATGGCATCTGTTACAGTAGCCCTGGGGACTCCTCATAAAGTATGCTACAGTGCCTGGGACATAACCAAATGCCTTTGTTACCACTATCAATACCAGTCTGACAGCACTGTCACTCTTGTCACCTGTCGTGGGACCTGGAGAGGGTAGTATGTGCCAGAACAGTGGGTGAAACATAGTTCTTGTTTAGGAGCTTCTGTTCCAGCTACAGTGGTGTGGGGTTGATAAAAGTCGTGCCTGCCATGGGATTGCAAGAGGGCTTCCTAAGTAGATCCCCTCTTAGATTCTTTTCTTTAAACATGTTTTTGTGTTATTTGTGAAGGATAGTGGAGGGTGTTTTTAAAGTTGTCTTTTAGGAAAAAGTTTACACTTTTTAATAAATTGCCCTTTTAGAATAAGGCTAATTTTGAGCAAACAGAAGTTCCAAGCTTCCCTCAAAATGGAAAAAAAGTTACTGTCTTTGGAACACTGATATACAATTATAGTTCTACCAGTTTTTTAAAAAGTAAACCATTTCTTCTTTTCCCCTAATATGTTACTAAGCTTAAGTTAATTTCATATTCATTGGCTTTGAAGTATTGTTTGGAGAGCACTTTGGAGCATTAAAATCACTTGTTTCATTTTGCTGTGAGATACTTGAAAACCAAGCATTTATAAATAATCATAAACCCACAGTAGGCAGAGTGTTTGTAAATCTTAGCTTGCCACTAGAAGTTGGGTCTTGACCTAATTATTGCCAATTTTTTACCTATGATAGCAAAAGCTAATGTTAATTGAGCTCTTACTGAGTGCTAGGTACTGTTCCAAGTGTGGTTTATTTGTTTGTGTTTTCTAGCAGTAGAAAGCAAAGTAGAAAGGGTTTATTGGGGGTAGGGCATCTGTAAGAAGGATGTGACAGAATTCTGCACACAAGAGAGAGAGAACACCCAGTCACCCAGACTAGGGAAAGCAAAGTTAGATGGTTAAATGGAGAGAAATTTTGTCATTTTGTTTCCACTCTGTTCTACATATTCTGCATGGAAGAGGAAGTTGCACAGAGTGGCTAAGGAACTTGAGCAAAGTCATAATAGATCACTAGGGACGACTCAGAGTAGCTGTGGGTCACAACCTCTGCCCTATCTGGAGCCAGCATACAATGGCAGCTTTCCTTATGGGATAGAGGTTGAAGTGGAGAATATCAGCAAATCCAAGTGTAGGATCTACATCTAAGTCTGTGGTGGCTCAGAACTCTGGTCAGTGGGACTGGGGATATGCATTTTTAGTGAGCATGCAGGTAGTGAGATACACTGATCTGGTTCAACACGACCTTCAAGTTCCCTATGAGGCTTGTTGTTTGTGTGCTTAGGCTGGGCCATTCAGGGTGAGCCTATTGTATACATAGAAGATGCTTCAAAGAGCTCAAGGAAAATGGAATTACAAGATAAGTTTACTTTGGTGCAAAACAGTTGACACTACCATATGGACAGTGGCTTAACCCACTGTGCCCCAACCTTAGCCCCTAAAAACAATCTTTTTATGAGCTTCAGACTCAGGTGTATTGATCTGAGGAAATGATGAAGATGAATGTAGGTGAAAGCATGATGTAAGATGTCTACCGGCATGGGGTTTTGTATATTTCGTTTTTGTTTATAAGAAATTTCTAATGTAAATTCCACTTTACAACTGAGTAATAGTTTCATGATTTGGGTTACACTGAATATTAAGTGTGGTCAAAGAGAATATTTTCTCTTTAAGTTTTGTAAGAAACCTTTTACTCATTTGTGCTACCAAGAACTCTGATTATATGTCTTTTAGAATATGTGGAAAATACTACATTTTCAGTTTTCCTTAGTTGTATTTTTAACTGGCAAAAACATGCTTTTCTTTCTTCAAGGGAGGGTGCGAGTCACATTGAGTGAAAAAGCATCCAGTCTTTTTCAGTGACAAACAAGATGAATATCCACGTGCTGCTACCCCATCCTCACCAGCATTTCCTAAAAGGCCTTTCCCGAACACCTTTCCAACGTTGCCGCTTCATCTTTCACGCAAGTACTCCTCTCGCATCAGGAATCCCATGTGCTCAGCCTCTTAATTCTCTTAGACTCCATTGTACAAAGTGGATGCTGCTGTCAAAGGGCTTCCAGAGAAAATTATCTGTACAAACAACTTTGAAGGAGCCCGCAGAAGGACTTTCTGATAAAGAACAAAGATTGGTGGATAAACTTTATACTGGGTTAGTCCAAGGGCAAAGGGCCTGCTTAGCAGAGTCCATAACTCTCATAGAATCCACTCACAGCAGGAAAAAGGAGCTGGCTCAGGTGCTTCTTCAGAAGGTGTTAATCTATCACAGAGAACAAGAACAGTTAAATAAAGGAAAACCACTGGCATTTCGAGTGGGTCAGTCTTTCTTGTTCAGTAAATATTTTTGTAAATTCTTTTAAAATTAATTTATCATCTCTTTTTTTCAGAATTTGGGAATGGATTTTAAATGCTTTTTTTTTTTTTTTTGCAAATACTACTTTTGTCATGCTGAAAAATTATGACTATTTATTGGAACCAAGGCTCTGTATTTTAAGAGAAAATACAAGGCTTCTGTTTTTGCAAGGATCTTGCTATGGCTCCCAGAATAGAAATATGTATAGGAAGAACTATGGACCAGTTTAATCCTTTCCTTCAGTAGTCCTTCTGTCTAATACTGTAAAGTGAATTCCTTGTTTTCTGGTTATATCAACTGTAATTAATGTTTATCATGTTTCCAAATTCTACTTCTTTTGTGTTTCATTCTTTTTTTAAAGATTTATTTATTTGAAAGTCAGAGTTACACAGAGAGAGAGAGAGAGAGAGAGGTCTTCCATCTGATGGTTCACTCCCTAATTGGCTGCAATGGCTGGAGCAGCGCTGATCCAAAGCCAGGAGCTTCTTCTGGGTCTCCCATGTAGGTGCAGGGGCCCAAGGACTTGGGCTGTCTTCCTCTGCTTTCCCAGGCCATAACAGAGAGCTGGATCAGAAGTGGAGTGGCCAAGACTAGAACTAATGCCCATATGGTATGCCGGCGCTTCAGGCTAGGGCGTTAACCCGCTGTGCCACAGCGCCGGCCCTGTGTTTCATTCTTTTTTTTAAAGATTTATTTATTTGGAAGACAGAGTTACAGAGAGAGGTAGAGACAGAGAGAAAGGTCTTTCATTCACTGGTTCACTCCTCAAATGGCCACAGCAGCCGGAACTGAGCTGATCTGAAGCCAGGAGCCAGGAGCTTCTTCTAGGTCTCCCACACGGGTTCAGGGGTCTAAGGACCTGGACCATTCTCCACTGCTTCCCAGGAGCTTAATGGAGCTGGATTGGAAGTGGAGGAACAGAGACTTGAGTGGGTACCCATATGGGATGTAGCCGCTGCAGACCTGGGCTTTAACTCGCTGTGCCACAGTGCCAGCCCCTGTGTTTCATTCTTTGTTCTCACCTCTTTCAGATACCAAGTTTCTAGGAGGAGCTTTTAACCTGGCATTCTCAAAACCAAAATACATTTTAAAGGAGAGATCCTGTTCACTTGCTATTTGTACTTAGATATTCATTCAATATCTTAGACAGTTTGACTTGCTTCTGTAATTTTAAACCAGCTTGTTATACTTTTGAAATTGTGTATTTTGAAATGATTTAAACATGTTGGACCAGTAGGGATTAAGCAGAGCCACTTGTATGGAATGAATGTGTCCCATGATGGTGACCTAAGCTATTTGAAATAACCTGTCTGCTAAAGACAATGTGAACTGGTGGTCCAAGTGTGGACATTTTGTGGGGGAGTGAGTAAATGTATTTACAAATTGACTGATGTTATGTTAGATAGTTTATTGTAATATAGGGACTTACTCTTAATTTTTAGAGTAATAGATATAAAGGCTTTAAAGATGATTTCAAAAATAAGTCACAAGTAGAAATTGTACCAAGCCATATTTTTTTCTCCATTTTTTATTCTGTCCTTACTGAGGGGCTTTCACTTTGGGAGGACTACGGTGGTGTATTGTAGACAGAGGGAACAGAAAACACCCAAAGAAGAGCTCTGATAACCACGAAGGGTCCACTGACCAGGGTTAAAAATTCCGTGAAGAGAAAATGTTCCAGAAATGTCTGGAGTTAAACTAGCAATTCACACATCACTTTGCAGTGCCATTCTTGTTCTGTCCCGATCGTATGATGCCAGACAGAGCTGTATCTTTACTGCAGTTATTTTTATCACTCTCATTATTAAGAGCAACAAATGTTTAGTCAGCACTAAAAAGGTGTTTAAGATAGAGTCCTGCACTGAGAATCATAGTCAGAAGCCAGACATACCATATACTATACAGACTTTTGAAGGTACTTGCAATTTGATGCCTATGTTTTATAGACTTTATTAAACCTATACTTACAGGAAGGTATTTAAAAAGGTTTGTGGAAAAATGTAATTAAGAGGGAAGTTTACTTCAGTGCAAAATAATTTTGAAATCTATGTAAAATTTTTTTCATAGGTTGAGTTTTCCATAAACTTTTTTGAGGACGCCCTAGTGTATAACACACACCGTCCTAAACACACTGCAGCTATTAACTCATCTAATTCTTTGTACATTTTTTTTTTTTTTTTGGACAGGTAGAGTGGACAGTGAGAGAGAGAGACAGAGAGAAAGATCTTCCTTTTCCATTGGTTCACCCCCCAATGGCCGCTGCAGCTGGCGCACCGCGCTGATCCAAAGGCAGGAGCCAGGTGCTTCTCCTGGTCTCCCATGCGGGTACAGGGCCCAAGTACTTGGGCCATCCTCCACTGCACTCCCGGGCCACAGCAGAGAGCTGGACTGGAAGAGGAGCAACCAGGACAGAATCCTGCGCCCCGACCGGGACAAGTCCCTGGGCACCGGCGCCGCAGGCGGAGGATTAGCCTGTTGAGCCACGGTGCTGGCTTGACTCATCTAATTCTTAAAACACCTTGATGATATAGGTGCTATTGCCGCATCTGTTCTGTTGCAGAAGGTGCTGAGGCACAGAAAGAGGTTAAATAGCTTTCTCCATGTCACCCAGCCTGTGAGAGGCAGAGGTCACATGAGAACCTGCTCACTGGCTTCAGGGTTTGTGCTCTTAGGGTCCATGCTCTACTGACTGTCCAAGTAGGGGACTTTACTGCCTATTTTTAAACACAAAATTATCGTTATCAGGATTCAGTTTGGATGACAGTCTGATATTATTTGAGTTATGAATGCGATGAAGGAAAAAATGATCCTTTATAAATACAAAATTACTTTCTCAATCATTGGGGATTTCCAGAGCAATTAAAGTGTTTTTCCAATAGGAAAATAAAGTGGACAGAACTGGGGCAGGTGGAATAACTACTGATCATCATGAGAGGCTGGCAGATGTCAGAAATTCAACACATTAACAACACCAGCAATGGAGTCTGTTCAGAAAGATCCACATTACAGTAGAATGGCAAAGCATGTTTTTAATTTTTGAAAGTGAATTTTGTAAACATATGAAAATCAGAATTATTTTCTTCCTATATCTGCATTCCTCAGGAATTAGATGAAGAAATGGGTTTCCATTTGCTGCTTTAGGACACGTTAAAATACATTAGTGAGGCCAGTGCCGTGGCTCACTTGGCTAATCCTCCGCTTGCGGCACCGGCACCCCGGGTTCTGGTCCCGGTTGGGACACTGGATTCTGTCCCAGTTGTTCCTCTTCCAGTCCATCTCTCTGCTGTGGCCCGGGAAGGCAGTGGAGGATGGCCTAAGTGCTTGGACCCTGTACTCACGTGGGAGACCAGGAGGAAGCACCTGGCTCCTGGCTTTGGATCGGTTCAGTGTGCCGGCCGCAGCGCGCTGGCGGTGGCGGCCATTTGGGGGGTGAACCAACGGGAAAAGAAGACCGTTTTCTCTCTCTCTCTCACTGTCTAACTCTGCGTGTCAAATATATGTATATATATGTGTGTGTGTGTGTGTGTGATGGTTTTGATAAATGAGGGGAAAGAGAAGGTAGTCTAATATTTTACTCAAAAGTGATCATAATGCTGATTTCATTTGTTTCATTAAATTAGAAACTCTCTTTCCACTGTAGGATTGTCTGGGCCTCCTGGTGCTGGGAAATCAACATTTATAGAATACTTTGGAAAAATGCTTACTGAGAGAGGACACAAATTATCTGTGCTAGCTGTGGATCCTTCGTCTTGCACCAGTGGAGGTGAGTATAACTCGTCGTTCTTAAATTGCTGAGCTTGTAGGGGCTCCCTGTTAGCATTTAGAGGGAATTTGCATAGTTTGGTGGCTTCTAACTGCTCATTGAGTTTGCTGTCCCTGAAGGAAGGGAGTTGGACAGCGGGAGGTGGAGACTGATGCGGTTAGTTTGGGAGCATTGGACTCTACAGAGAAGGTCAGCGTGTGAGTGTCTCAGTGGCTACTTAAGAAACCTGGCATCCCATAGGCTGGCGCCGTGGCTCAACAGGCTAATCCTCCACCTTGCGGCGCCGGCACCCCGGGTTCTAGTCCCGGTCGGGGCGCCGGATTCTGTCCCGGTTGCCCCTCTTCCAGGCCAGCTCTCTGCTGTGGCCACGGAGTGCAGTGGAGGATGGCCCAAGTGCTTGGGCCCTGCACCCCATGGGAGACCAGGAGAAGCACCTGGCTCCTGCCATCGGATCAGCGCGGTGCGCCGGCCGCAGCACGCCAGCCGCGGCGGCCATTGGAGGGTGAACCAACAGAAAAAGAAGATCTTTCTCTCTGTCTCTCTCTCTCTCTCACTGTCCACTCTGCCTGTCAAAAAAAAAAAAAAGAAGAAACCTAGCATCCCAAGTGCCAGAAGCTGAAGTTGCCAAAAAGCAGATTTCTGCCTTTTGGTGGCCATGCCTAAGATCACGCCCCCATCCCTCTTGTTGTTTCTCCTGGCTACATCACCAGCTATGTGACTCAGAAAATGAGTCCTTATTCATTCATCTCTTCCCTTTAGCTTAAAAGAAAAAAAAAAAAGCTTACTGCTGTCTATAACTTGTTACCTGTTCATATTCTATGGTCAGTTAAATAGGAAGCTCTTAAACTATGCCATGTGTTGCCGTGCCCCCAGAGCACTTAGCATAGTATACCATCCATTGCACAATGCTCAGCAGTTCCTTACTGATTTGAGGTCAAGCAATCACTCAGAGTTTAATTTGCAGCTCATCAGAGATAAAATGAATATTAACTTCATTCCCCAAAGGATTATTTAAGAAGACATAAAGCATACCCTATTGATACTCAGGAATGATTTTTCTTTCTTTATGATTTAAACTTCTCCTATTACAGTTACTCAGTGATTGAGTATTTGAGGGCCTACTGTAAGCGAGGACCTCTGCACAGAAGGTACTGTGCTGTATCACAGTGGGTAAGACCCAGTCTTCTTGACCTTATGGAGTTTTATGTCTTATGTAGGAACCAGACCAGTCAACACAAGCCATTAGGGTATTGTGTTGTGAAAAGGTTGATAAAGTGTTATTTGTGGAAGTGTTGGATTTGAATATTGTGATAGTCTGTTGATTTACTACCAAAAAAGTAAAAAATGAGGTTGCAATCCTATTTCAAGGACCTTAGGTCTATAGAGAAGTGGAAAACAATTCCCGTTACCACCCACGGAGAAACCTACTCAGAGCATTCAGGGCTTTTGATTCACTGTAACCAAAAGGCTGACCATAAATAAAATTTATACTCACAAGGTTTAATGATTAAATCTATGTCAATGCATTGCTATTACAGTCTACGAACTTTGTTAAAAGTAAGTACTTTAATGAGGGAGTTTTTGATGAGTGGCCCACAGTTTCATATAGTTGAGAAGGCCTTTTCTCCTCTGTTTTCACAATATTATAGAATACTTGCAATAGAAAAAGGAAAAATAGCTTGAGATAATAGTAGCAGAATGATGTCATAAAATAGTCTGTGATTAAAGTTGCATAAGCTACGTGGTTCCTAACTTTGCTTAAGCAAGTAATGAGGATCTTTTTCTCAGGTGAAAAATATTTGGAAGAAAAAGTACATGAGGATAAACAAGACACTGTGCATGTCTAAATGTGTACCTTACTGCAGTGCTACCTATATCTAAAAAACAGCATGCTGTTAAAGTTGGAGAAGATTGCCTTTTGGGTCTGTAGTCAGTCTGTGTGCTTTGACTTCACAGAACCCCTGCGTGGCTTGAGACTTCCTGCAGGGTCTGCAACTCACCTTTTTGGCTTTGCTGGCACAATTACATGGGAGAGTAAATTCATAATGTTTAGTTCATGGTGAGAGGATCCATAGGATAATCATTTAAAGTCTAGCCTTGGCAGGTTGTTGACTAACACTGAGATGACTTCATGCAGAAAATGACATGAGGAAGAGGCGTTATGTGAAGTTAGGTAGTTAAAATATGTGGTGGGTGTATGCTCTAGAATTAGAACCAATGAGAATGAGAAGCTGAGATCATTAGAGAAAGGAGCATATCTTTAAGGAACTTCTCAATCTTTAGCATTAATTTGATGTGGAAAAACTGGCCCTTAGGCAGAATGAAGATAAATATTCAGGTTAGAACAGTACAGTACCTTCAGATAGTACTATATGGATAAAGAAAAGGAAAAAAAGGTAACAGTAGCTAGGTCTTTTGTTCATCCAGAATTTGCAAGTATTGATGTTTACTGAAATAGTGCAGTAAAAGTTCCATTCTGCCATTTGTACCAACAAAAGCTTGGGGCGGGCGGGGAGGGGGCACTGCTCATGGAGATCATGGGAAGGGGAGGGACACTGAAGTCCTTCTGTGCCCTCCCAGATGCTGGGGCAGACTGCAGAGAGGTAGAACTGTGGAAGCTACACAGATGAGCTTGGGAGGAAGACGTACGAAGGAGCAAGGACTTTTACTGGTGTTTGTAAGGTAGTTAAGTTCCGTGTTTCTGTTTTGGAAGCACTGTTTATAATTACATCTGATTTCTTCCAGTGGCTTCTTATGCTTGTTATGTAGCCAAGGAAGGGGGTTCAGGAAGGTCAGGTGACTTTCCAAAATTGAATAGCAAAGAATGGTATAACCAGGGTACAGACCCTGGGGTTGGTGTAGGATAAAGCAGCAGTGAGAAAGCAGGAGAGGGGCCTCAGGCATGAAAGCACAAACACAGGAGGGGAAGAAGTAAACACAGCAGCGTTGATGTGGCAGCTGAGAAACCACGCTGGCTGGAGCTGAGATGGTTGGAATACCGGAAGGCGAAATCAGACAGTAAATTAGGGCTGGGTTCTGAGGGCATGCAGTGCTAGGCTAATGGAACTAAGTGTGAAGCCATTGGTCAGCTGGAAGCCTTTATAAAAGATTTTGAGGGGCTCCTGGTGTTAATATATTAACTTAGCATCATTATGTACAGTGAATTGCAGGAAAGCTCAGTAATAGGAAAGACAATTTAAGATTGTGAGAAAAATGAGGTGTGAGGGAAAAAAGCATTTCCCCTAGGGACTGGCTGATTGGTAATTGGCCCTTACAACTGTTCCATGATTATAAACTGTACCCTTGTGTTACAGGATCACTCTTAGGTGATAAAACCCGAATGACTGAGTTATCAAGAGATATGAATGCATACATCAGGCCGTCTCCTACTAGAGGCACTTTAGGAGGTGTGACAAGGACCACAAATGAAGCTATTCTGTTGTGTGAAGGAGGGGGCTATGACATCATTCTTGTTGAAACTGTAGGTGAGTGTGATCCTCTGTTTCATAAAATGAATATTATATGAATGCTATATAGAAAGATGAGTGACAACTAATTTCAGTTTGCTCGTTCATCAGGTGTTAATTAATGCAAGATATTACCCCAGAGTCCATGGGATATAATAGTATTTGTAGGTTATTATCCTATCCTCAAAGAACTTACTGATTCAAGGCTGAAAATAAGCCATGTATCCACACTAGTGGTAAACAGAGTAGTGTGTTGTATGTGCCAGAGGAGAGCTGTAACCATTAGTTTTACTCATGTAAGCAGTTCTTTAACACACCTGTTAACATACCTGAAGTATGTTTCTTAGGTCTACAGTATTTGCTAAGAGGGTTAATATGGTTGAATTATTTTGAATACAGGGCTTTGTTTTTTCATTCTTATATCCTTGGCACGTAGTTGTGCAGTGAAGATACTAAAATGAAAACCACAAGAAATTGACCTCCTTGGAGAGCAATAATATATTATATTCCTGTGTGCTAAGTGTTTGTGACACAATCTCACTCAGATTTGGGGCAATCAATGAAGACTTCCTAGAAAAGGGGATAGCTGAACTCAGTTTTGAAGGAAGAAGCAAAAACAGGGTGAAGGGCATTTGCAAAGACACACAGCAGCAAGAAGGTGTGATCCGGTCAGGGAGGTGCAGTTTTCTTAGCGTGCTCAGAGCACAGAGTGTGAAGGCAGGAAATGAAGAGAGATGACCTATAGCGACAGGCAGCATCAGCTTGTCAAGGACCCGTATGGTACGCCAGGATAAGGAGTTTGGAGTTTGTCCTGAAAGGAGCGTGAAGCCGCTGCAGGAGGAGCAGGAGAGTGAGGAAGCCAGGTAGACCGTTAGCAAAGGCCCTGGCAGCAAAGCAGAGTCAGGGAGGCAACTGGGAGACTGCTACCAACCCCAGGAGATGGTGGGGCCTGGACTGCACAGGAAGTGGGAATGGAGAAGATGGGATGGATTAAAAAAACACTGAGGGTAAATTGGTGAGAGTTGATCCATGATTAGGTAGAAGAGTAAGAAAGGAAGAGAGTAAGAGATGATAGAGAATTCCGTGGAAAAGGTGGTTATGCACAGGGGGAAATAAAGAGTTCAGTTCTGAATCTACGAGGCGTAAGGTGCTTATTAGGTGTCCGAGTGATGGTGTTCCAGGAGAGGACTGAGTAAGGAGTGGAGATTTGGCAGTTACCAGCACCGTTCGTAGTTTCATACTTTTAGAAAAACAAGGGCAAAAATGGGAGACAGCTGCATTCATCTGCTAGCGCTGCTCTACCCTAGCATCAAGGCTGGGTGGCTTAAACAGTAGAAGTTTGTCTCCCCAAAGATCTGGAGGTCTAAGGTCATGGCACAGGCAGGACTTCTTGTAAGACCTCTCCCCTTGAATTGCCGGTGGTCATCTCCTCACCCTGTCCTCCCGTGGCCTTGTCTGGGCTTGTCCTCCCCACGCCCCCGTGCTCTTCCTCATCCTCCTCTAAAGATGCAGTCTTCTTGGATTCAGGCTTCACTCCTATGACCTCAGTTACCCTTCATCACGTTGTGAAAGGCCCTATCTGTAAATGAAGTCACACTGAGGGTTGGGGCTTCAGCACAGGACTTTGTGGGTATAGTTCAGTCTAACTTAGTGTAGTTAGCCAACACTATAGTATAGTACAGTAGCCAACACTGGGCTTTAGGAACCCCAGCACTGAGAGTGGATGGAGGGAGAGCTGCCTGAGTGGAAGCAGGAGCCTCAGAGGACCAAAGTGCCATGAAAACCAAGTGTATTACCTGCAGGATGTATTTAGCTACTTACACCAGAGACTCAAACAAAAAAGAGGTTATTATAAATAAAAGAAGCCCAGATGCAGGCAGTTAGTTCTTTTTTTTTTTTTTAAGATTTATTTTATTTATTTGAAAGAGTTATACAGAGAGAGGAGAGGCACAGAGAGAGAGAGAGGTCTTCCATCTGCTGGTTCACTCCCCAGTTGGCTGCAATGGCTGAAGCTGTGCTGATCTGAAACCAGGAGCTTCTTCCAGGTTTCCTCTGTGGGTGCAAGTGCCCAAGGACTTGGACCATCTTCTACTGCTTCCTTAGGTCATAGCAGAGAGCTGGATTGGAAGAGGAGCAGCTGAGACTAGAACCGGCGCCCATATGGGATGTCAGCACTGTAGGCGGTGGCTTTACCTGCTACACCACAGCGCCAACCCCAGTGTGGTGATTCTACAGTGCCCTTTTTTCCCAGGCTGCTCTCCATTCTTAGTGCTTAGTTTCTGCCCATCAAGGTTGTGCATTGTTAAAATATGGCTGATGGGGCCTGCACTATGGCGTGGTGAGTTAAGCTGCCTCCTGCAACACCAGCATCCCATATGGTACCAGTTCACATTCCAGCTGCTGCACTTCTGATCCAACTCCCTGCTAATGGCCTGGGGAAAGCAGTGAACGGAGGCCCAAGTCCTTGGGCCCCTGCCACCCACGTGGGAGACCTGGGTGAAGCTCCTGGCTCCTTGTTTTGGCATGACCCAGCCCTGGGCATTGCGCCATTTGGGGGGGGGGGGTGAGCCAGTAGATGGATGATTTCTCTCTCTCTCTCTCTTTCTCTTTCTCTCTCCCCTCCTCCTCCTCCTCCTTCTCCTCCTTCTCCTCCTCTTTAACTTTCTCTTTCAAATAAATAAATATATAAAAAAAAAAGATAGCTGATGTTTCTCTGACACATCTGTGTTCCAAGTAGAAGGCAGGCAGAAGAGAGTAAGGAAGCCGGGAGGAGTAGGCAAACATCAGCCTGTTCATGGGAATGTTCTGGACGCTCTCTGTGATGACTTTGCTCTCACTCAGTGCTCATCTCTAGCTACAGGGGGTCCTTGTGAATGTGCTCTTTCTCCTGATACACTGATAGCATTGGGGTAAGGAAATGGGGAAGAATAGATTTTGAATTGTCAACCTGAAGTCTATACCACCGCTGAAGGAGAGAGTTTCCCTGGAGCAGGGCATGTGGAAGCCAGTTGTAAGTGGCTTGAGATTAATGTGGAGCAGGGAAGTGGGAGGCAGTGAACATAGATGACTTTTTTCCCACACACTTGACTAGAAAGAGAAAGTGAGAAATTTGGTAATAGTTGGAGGAGGTTGTGCGTTTTGGTCATTTTTTTTCCCTTTGTTGTAAGATGAGAAAGACTTGAGCACAATTTATATGGTGTGCTGAGGGTCGAGAGCCTGTGGACAGAGGAGAGGTTAAAGATACAGAGGAGTGAAGGCCAAAGGAAGTGGAAAAGGAAGAGAGTGTCATCCTCAGCCCTTGCTTCCTGCCCTGAGACTGCAGGGAGGCACTGAGGCTGGGTCCATGGAAGGAGCAAGGGAGAAGCTCAGGAAACTCCTGCCTTTACCTCTTCATGAGTAGTTGCTGGTCGCCATCACGTTGGGGGGAATATGGAAGAGTGAATTTTTTTTTTAAGATTTATTTATTGGAAAGGTAGAGTTACAGAGAGGTGGCGGGGGGGAGGGGTGTCTTCCATTTGCTGGCTCACTCCCCAAATGGCCACAACGGCTGGAGCTGTGCCGATCTGAAGCCAGGAGCCAAGAGCTTCTTCAGGGTCTCATATGTGGATGCAGGGGCCCAAGGACTTGGGCCATCTTCTACTGTTTTCCCAGGCCACAGCAAAGAGCTGGATTGGAAGTGGAGCAGCTGGGACTTGAACCAGCACCCATATGAGATTCTGGCACTGCAGGCAACAACTTTACCTGCTGCACCACAGCACCAACCCCAAGAGTGAATGTTTGTGATAGCTGCTGTGGGGAGCAGGACATAAAGCTGATTGAGGGCATTGTCTGTACTAGGCAGTGAGGAAGATGTAGCAGAAGCTGGACCACCATGACACTGTAGTGGCTCCCATCCACACAGTAGAGTGATGTGTCCTGCATGCTCAGAGAGGAGATAACACACAGAGTTGGATTGGTCCAGATTTGGGGGTTTGCAGGGTCGGTATAAGGATGGGAAAGCATAAGAGATGAAAGTATTGTCAGGCATGGGTTAAGATAAGTCATGTGTCCATGCTACTCACTGAAAGGAAGCCAAGAGAGAGCTAGGAGAGAGTGGAGATCCCTCAGTTAGAGAACATTTCTAATGGGAATGTGGAGGGAGAGAGCTGGAGGGAAAACCAGTTTTCTGGGAGGAAAAGATAGTGACCTGTGATAAATTCCCCCCCTGGGGGGGGGTGGTATATGTTGGAAACTTGATCCCCAGAGTCACATGTTAATGGTATTTGGAGGTTCGGCCTTGGGAGGTAGTTGGGGTTAGGTGAAGTTGTGAGGACGAGGCCCCTATGAGGGGAAGAAGAAGGAGACCCAAGCTAGCATGCTTGCTATGTTGTCCTGCGATGCCTTCTGCCACGTTGGTTATGATGCAGCAAGCAGGCCAACACCGGGTCCAGAGCAGATGCTGGGACCGTCTTCCTCCAGACCTCTGAAACTTTGAGCCAGAATTTCTATTCTTTATAATTACCTGCTCTCTCAAGTACTTTGTTGAGGCAGCAGAAAATTGGCTAAGATATGGAGTGTCTAAAGGGATGCCAGGTTGAGTCTGTGGCCATGAATATGAGTGAATGAAGTGGGATAGAAATGATGGTCATTAAGGAAGTCTAATAACTGAATACCTGAGGATACTTGAGTTGTGATTTACATTTTCAGGTGTGGGTCAGTCAGAGTTTGCTGTTGCTGACATGGTGGACATGTTTGTTTTACTACTGCCACCAGCTGGAGGAGATGAATTGCAGGTAATTATATTCATCCTCTCTCCCCCAAATACAAAGTATTTATTTCTAAAAGTCCAAACTTCTGATGTGTTTTTGTAAATTGGGTTGATAATGGTATTGATGAAGAAGCATCATTCACATTAGCTAAAATGCCTTAGTCAAAAGCAGTTCCTCTACATGTCTTTTTTCCCCCAGTTTGATAGTAATAGAATATGTGACCTTGAGCTAATGATACAACTTACATTTTCCACTTGTAGCGTGGAAATGACTGGAGTATGTGATAGCTTTAGCCGGAAGGCCACTGTTCCCTGGTATTTGTAGTACACCTGACTCAAAAGTTCTTTATAATGTGCCTCTTTGTTTTTAACTGGGATCCACCCTCATAGTTTTCATGTTGTGCAGTAGAATTTTTACCTCTCATCCTACAATACAATTGTGGCAGCACCCCTGGGAGTTGGTGCAGGGTTTATAGGTTGAGGGCATAGTCTGTCTTGAGCCACACTTTACTTCAGATTCCAGCTGCAATCACTGGCCAAGTAATCATGCTCCATCTGTAGCTCCCACACGCATCTCCCCCAGGGGTTGCACTGATGTAGGTACCACAGGTCCCCAACCTGCATCATGTATGGGGTCTTTGTGGTGTGGTGGAGTTGGGGCCTATCCGGAGTGATCTCCTTACATGAATTTGGGTATGACACCAGGCAACCACCAATGAGTAATAAACACATGCTTATCATTCGGAAAGTTCCTAGGAATTAGCAATTACCTTCCAAGAACAGGACCAGATTCTTTTTATGTAACACTTTCAATTTTATAATTCTAGAAAATAGTGCCAGCAGACTATGGATGCTGTGAAACATTAACCGTAAGAATTTAGTAATTAAAGTAACATCTAAGAATATTTGAAAAGAAATTTAATCTTAGATGAAAAAATACATTTCCCAAATAAGCTTTAGCATTTGGATTTCATCTTTTATTTTTAACATTTTAATGCATTGTAATTTAAATCAAGGAGTGGTGCATTTTTTAGCCATCATGTTATTTTTTCTCAATTCACGTTGAAAAAAATGCTCTAAATTTAAGAGAAATTTTGAGGACTTCATTTCTAGAAATGCAGATGTTAGTGATATGTGTGTTTTCTTCTTAAGCACCCAAATGATGGATGGTTTTGTATCCTGCAGTGTTAGCCCGTGAGAAGCAGGATCCATCCTGAGATGATGTGAACGGCCTCCTGCCACTCAGTCATGCTGTGTCTTGGTGATATATTTACTCCAATTCTGAATGGCTATCAACACGTTTGTCTCTTAACTTTGGAAGACAGATTATAGATGCCTTCCAGAATCTTAATAGCCAGTGCTTTTCTGTCATTTCTGTCAAATAATTGTGATTGCTGGCACCCAGGACTTAGAAAGATACAGAAAAAAAGTTAACTAATGAAGGTTATGGCTTTCAGGATCTGAACCTTAACTGGCTGTCCCATTTTTATGTTGGTTGTGACTCAGTTCTCAATTAGATGTTTCTGATAAATCCATGTCTGTCTTGTTGTCTACAGGGTATCAAAAGAGGTATAATTGAGATGGCAGACTTGGTAGCAATAACTAAGTCTGATGGAGACTTGATTGCACCAGCTCGAAGGATACAGGCAGAGTATGTGAGCGCACTGAAGTTACTCCGCAGGCGCTCGGCAGTCTGGAGACCAAAGGTGAGTGTGCATCCCATGCTCCATTTTTCACCCTGGACGGACCGTGTGCGTTAGGAGAGAGGATGTAAGTCCCAAGCTAGACACATAATCAATCTCTGTTTGCGTGTGGAGGTTGCATTTTTAAAAATTATGACGAGCCATCGTATGTAGTCATGATTTTAAATATAACCCTCCAACCACTGGATGTCAAAACTAGAATGTGAGATGACAGATTAGATTGCTTAATGCTTGATATGAACCTTTTGGAAGTGATTGCAAATCCATTCTGAAAAGAACCATCCTTAAGATTATGGAGCAGCTAATGATTTCATTATCTGCAGTGGAACTGGAGTAAAGGAGTAAAGGCTTGTGGTACGATACTTCCAACATGCTTGCCGAATGCTTTTTTCAGTTAGGAAAAAACTTGGAAAGAACTCCTGTGTCAGTGATAGATAATGTGGCTGCAGGCAGCTTGATCTGTAGGAGGACACTGCATTATTAAAGAGTGAGCTGTGGGCATTGCCATGGGAATGATGCTGATTCATCTTATGGGCACTCACCTGTTGTCCTCCGCCATGTTTGTGTAGGGTCTGGAGCTATCTTCCCCGTGTAGGGGCCAGACGCTTAGCTTATAGCACTCGCTCATTCAGGCAAGTCTGACAGAAGGAATAGGGCGAAGTTCCCATGTCAGCTTCAGTTTTTGGCACTCAGGCCTCTGGGCTTTCCCCAGCATTGCCCTCTCGTGCTCCACGATGCCACTGACCAGCTGCACAATCCTAAATTAAATACATGTTTGGGGGCTGAGCATTTGGCACAGCAGTTGTGATGCCACTTGAGATGCCACATCCCATTTGGAGTACCTGTGTGTGATTTCTCGTTCTGTTCCCGATTCCAACTTCCTGCTGCTGTTCACCCTAGGAAACAGTAGGTGAGGGCTGAAGTAGTTGGGTCTTTGCCACCAACGTGGGAGACTTGGATTGAGTTCTGGGGCTCCTGGCTTTAGCCTGATCCTGTCCCAGCCATTATGAGCGATTGGGGAATGAACCAGCAGATGAGAGATCCTGGTCAGCTTGTCCTTTCTGTCTCTCAAATAAATAAATCATGATTTCATTAAAAATAGTTCAATTTCTGAGCTAAACAATTCGACCCTGAATCAATCTGGTTTCTGCTGTGTGCTAGACAATTCTAGGTACATTACCTCAGTATATGTCGATATGTTCACTTTGACACAGAGATAAAAATTTTGGTTTTGCCACATGCCTATTTCCATAGACTATAAAACTTAGTGGTAAATATCAGAGTTCCCATGAGAATGTTTTCTGTCATTTGAAGTAAAACAGTCGTGGTTCGTCCCTTCTCCATAGGTGGTTCGTATTTCTGCCAGAAGTGGAGAGGGGATCACTGAAATGTGGGATAAGATGAAAGAATTCTGGGACCTAACACTTGCCAGCGGGGAGCTGACTGCCAGGCGACAGAAGCAACAGCAAATCTGGATGTGGAGCCTCATCCAGGAGAGCGTGTTAGAGCACTTCAGGAGCCACCCTGCAGTCCGGGAGAGGATTCCTGTGCTGGAACAGAAGGTCCTCCGGGGGGCCCTGGCCCCAGGGCTAGCAGCGGATGTGTTGTTGAAGGCTTTTAAAAGCAGAGACTAATAAAATTTCTCCTGTACAATAATTTTATATATATATATATATAAGTTGATAGCGTTTTAATATTTTAAAAAATCATTTTTGTGTTTATACTTTCCACAATTCCTTTATGGTGCTTTGTCAGTCATACTTGAAAATGCAAAGGAAATTGGGTATGTATGACAAGATTAGGCAGTTGGGCAGTGTTTCTGGGCTACCTGTTTCATGTTACTGATCTCCATGTCTTCCTCTTCCTAAGCCCTGCTATGATGGCCCTGGGATGGTGGCTCTCATCAGTCAGGAGCATGGGAAGCTGAGGAAGAGAGAAGAGATCATGTACCTTAAAATGCTTGCTTTGATTCTGATGCTGTATCCTCGTTTCTAGAGAAAATGTAAGACTGATCACATTTGGAAGTCTTACTAGAGGCCAGCACAATACACAGTGGATTTCAAAAGAATTGAAAGTCATGGTTAACACTTAGTGTACCAGACTATTTTATGAATTTCTAAAATGGCCTTGACTCTTCATAATTGCCCTGTAATACAATTACCTGCTTTTGCTCAGCTTTTATGGTTATTACCCAAGCTGCACTGAAAACAGCAGCTAATGAACAACGTACACTCTCATGTATCCAACCTTTAATGAGTAAAAGAAAAAGAAAAATGAAAAATCAATAAAAACCATTCAAACACGGCACTCACCTGGTAGGTTGCCATAATAGAAATCTCTTTAGCTCTTGCTAAAAACTAGTAAACTTCAAGGAGTCCAAGAGGGAAGGAACTTCTGTGACCAATCTACCTGTGCAGCTGCTGGGGCTTCAATGCCCCTGAAGCCTCAGACATCCAGGTGGGGCTTCCTATAACAGGGCTCCTAAGCCAGACGTTAGGAAACCCCATAGAAGGCTGGCTTCTTAGCACCCAAGTGGGAATCTCCCGGTGACACTGTACTTCAGGTAGAACTTCAGAGTGGTGACGGGCACAAAGATTCAATGTAGGTGATGGTATATACAAAGCAAAACTAAAGAATTGATGAATTAGTCGAAATTTTCCTTGAAGGGACTCGTGTAGTGGCATAGTAGCTAAAGCCACTGCTTACAGCACTGGCATCCCATATAAGCACCAGTTTGAGTCCCATCTGCTCCGTTCTCACCCAGCTCCCTGCTAATGTGCCTGGGAGGACAGCAGAAATTGGCCCAGGTACTTGGGCCCCTGCCACCCACATTGGAAAACCCGATAGAGTTCCTGGCTCTCAGCTTCAGTTATAGGCATTTGGTGAGGGAACCAGAGAATGGAAGATTCATTCATTCATTCTCTCATTCTCCCTCTCTCTCCCCCTCTCTCCCTCTCTCTCCCCCCTCTCTCTCCCTCTCTCTCCCTCCCTCCTTCCCTCTCCTCCCTCTCTCCTGCCTCTCTTCCTCCCCCCTCCCTTTCTCCCTCTCTCCGGCTTTCTCCTACCCCTCCCAACTTTGTATTTCAAATAAAAATCTTTTTAAAATTTTTTTTTGTTGGAAAAACAATCAGACTTGCTAACCTATTTGGTTTTCTCCACTATAATATTTTGATTAGTTGGTTAATAAATTTATGAACTTTTTAAATCCCACTTGGAATGAATGTTTAGTAATAGTTCCTATCCAATGAAGCTTATATACATTGGATTTTTTGGTCATTCATTATACGTTTGATAGCAAAACTATTAGACCTGAACAGCACAAAAGCAGTTAAAACATACTGAATACTTTTGTTTTTCTCAGAAAATATAAAATGTAGGTGAGGTCAGTCAATATAGATGAATATTTACCTGAAAATTTGATGTTTAAAGGTAGCCTTGGGACAATTTATAGTGCTTGACTGTTTTAGCTTCTTTATGGAATGAGGTGAGGGCATTTCTAAGTCAGTGACCTGTTCCACTCTTAGCAAGTTCAGTTACTCTAAATTAATGTTACTTTTAACCAAAACAGAGGAAATCATGTAACCTCATCCTCAAATCTCTGTAACATCTACCTGATCTGTCTTAACGGTGTGGCTAGAATTCTATAGTGCAGTATCTCAGGATAAGAGTAAGGCCATGGCTTGGGCTCATACACCAAATATGGTTAAATAATCAACTCAAGAATCAACATTCGTTTATGACACCACGTCAGACACCTGTATCACATTTTAGAATACCCAGGTTTGCATTCCAGCTGTATTGCTGCTTTAAAAAAAAAAAAAAAAGATTTATTTATTTGAAAGCAGAGTTACAGAGAGAGAGAGAGCTTCCATCTGCTGGTTCACTCCTGATGTGGCCTCAGTGCCTGGCACTGGGCCAGGCTGAAGCCAAGAGCCTGGAACTCCATCTGGGTAGCCCACATTGGTTGCAGGGGGTGAAGCACTTGGGCCATCTTCTCCCTTCCCAGGTACATTAGCTAGGTGGGAAGGGGAGCAGCCAGGACTCAAACCGGCGCTCATGGGATGCTAGCCTCACAGGCAGCAGATTAATCTGCTACACCAAATGCCAGTGCCCCAGCTGTCTCTCTGATTCTACTTTCCAAGGAGGCAGTGGTGATGGCTCTAATACTTGGGTCCCTGCTACCCATGTGGGAATCTGGATTGAGTTCCAAGCTCCTGCTTTCATCCTGGCCCAGCCCTAGCTGCTTCAGGCATTTGCAGGTGAACCAGTGGATGGAAGCTGTCTCTCCATTCCCTTCACCCTTTTTGTCTTTCAAATAAGTAAACAGATTTAAGAAATTTGAATTCTCTTATGAATAAAGTTACAGTATTTACACCCACATTTTGCTGTCTCAGACTTCTGTCACTTCATACAAAATCTCTGTCCTATCCCAAAGTATTTTGGGAAGTCTCAGGGATTCACAAACAAGTCCACACTCCTGGGCTCAGCTGCTGCCAGGCCTCAGTTGAGCCTGCACAGTTTGTGCTGTTACTGTTCTATAGGAGAACTCTCCCCTGTTTAGAAGTCCTCAAACTGGGACTAAGTTGCTGCAATAGTGCTGTGTTCCCGAAACTCAAAATCCTTGCTTCTTTTCCCATAGGAGCTAGTCCATTGTGTTGCAGCAGGGACCAACTACCATACCATCTCTCATTGGCCTTAGCTCTGCTATCTTCCCTCAGGATGGACTTACAGGACCTCTGCAGAAAACCTACCGCACACAACCCCACTTTTCAAAATGTAAGCCCTTCAACCCCTGCCAGTGATGCCTGGGTAGTGAGCAATCCTTTCTTTTTTGATAAAATCACCTTGTGTTGAATCCTGATCTCCCGATTTTACAGGTTTACGTGATTTCCAATTCTGCCAGTATCCTCTCACAATGGTATTACCACCCCCATTTTATAGAAAAAGAAATGGAGCATCAAGGACATGAAAAATGGAACTCACGGTCCTTAAGTGTCATGCATCATACATGCTAGATTCAAAGAATCCAAGTTGCTCAGAGCACTCAATGATCTTTATGTCATTCTTTCTATAATATAGTTCAGTGATAGATACTTGGTTTGTAGTTGCCTTTGCGGTATAGAGTGGATAAGGCTTTTGTACATAATTCATATGGTAAGATCTCGCTCAGTGTTTAACCTTAAGGCCTTTCTTCTTTAACCTGATGTCCTAGACTTTGCTCTTTTGGAAAATGGTGCCTCAAGGTATTTCTTCCAGTGGACTTTTCTGGCTGTGTTTACAGATAATATTTTAGATGTTGAAAACAAACAAAAAACCCTAATACCAACCTCTGTTTTACCCAGGATTCTTAGCTAGAAATGACAGAAATCTTGGCCAGAAAAGAATGCAGTGACTCATGTAATCATCCAGGGAGAAAGGGAAGAGGGTAGCAAGCTCCACAGAAGAGCGATAACAGAACTCTCCTGTCCTCTCGCCTTGCTCTGGGTATTGATTTCATTCTCCCAGTTTCCTCCATGTGGCTGGAAATGTGACAGCCACCAGCTCTAAAGTCCAGAGGGATGACACCCCCTGTACCATAGACTCAAATCTGGAAGTCTTGAGGAGCCACTCGGAGTGGCCTGCCTCAGAGGTCATAAGTTTCTGTGGCCAGGGGTGTGGGGTCCTGTGATTGGAAACACTTGGAAGACCAGGTCCCCAAAATAATGGGCTGATAATCACAGAATAAAGAAAGATGCCACGTGGACTACATATCTAGAGCAATGCTTTATCTGTTTTTGGGTAAGGTGATATAGATAAGTGTTACCGACATATTAAAAGATGGCCGGCGCTGCGGCTCACTAGGTTAATCCTCCGCCTTGCGGCGCCAGCACACCGGGTTCTAGGCCCGGTCGGGGCACTGATCCTGTCCCGGTTGCCCCTCTTCCAGGCCAGCTCTCTGCTGTGGCCACGGAGTGCAGTGGAGGATGGCCCAAGTGCTTGGGCCCTGCACCCCATGGGAGACCAGGAGAAGCACCTGGCTCCTGCCATCGGATCAGCGCGGTGCGCCAGCTGCAGCGCGCCTACCGCGGCGGCCATTGGAGGGTGAACCAACGGCAAAAGGAAGACCTTTCTCTCTGTCTCTATCTCACTGTCCACTCTGCCTGTCAAAAAAAAAAAAATATATATATAATAATAATAATAAAGCTGTGACTGAGGTAGGCATTCGGTCCAGTGCTAAAGATTCTGGTTAGGTTACCCACATTCTGTATTAGAAGGCCTGGATTTGAGTCCCATCTCTGGCTCCCAGTTCTAGCTTCCTGCCTATGTAAATCCTGGGAAACAACAGTGATAGCTCAAGTAGTTAGGTTTGTTTGCCACACATAGGGGAGACCAGAATTGAATTCCTAAGCTCCTAGCTTCAACGCAACCCAATCCTGGCTGTTCCAAGGATTTGGGGAGTGACCTAGCAGATAAGGGCTATGTCTGTCTGTCTGTCTCTCTCTCTCTCTCTCTCTCTCTCTCTCTCAAACATAAATAAACAAGATGTGATCTTCATGAAGGGGTTTAGTTACTGGCAGTATACCACTGAAATACAAATGAAGTTCATATAGTCAATTGTTATATTTGAACTTATGTGACAATGTCACTTATTTTATTGGCAATATCCTCTGATCAAATTTTACAAGTAGACTATTTTTCTTTGTTTCCTCTACTAAATTACATTTGCCCTTCCTTATAGTGAAGATGCATCTGAAAACAAGAGAGGATCAGTACCCTAAGGAGGAATGGATAAACAGCATGGTATTTTAAGGTATTATTTTCTCTATGTGTAACTGATTAATAGAAGATTCTAGAGTTCTTTTAGCCTAACTCTGACTCTGTTTATGCAGTTGAAGATGTGACTCTTGGCAGGCAATAAATTTTATTTTTAAAAAAATTTTTTGAAAACTTTTATTTAATAAATATAAATTTCATAGGTACAGCTTTTGGAGTATAGCGGTTCTTCCTCCTGTACCCACTCTCCCACCCCCACTCCCATCCCACCTCCTACTATTCCTCCCATCCCATTCTTCATTAAGATTGATTTTTAATGATCTTTATATACAAAAGATCAATTGTATACTAAGATTTCAACATTTTGCACCCACATAGACATATAAAGTATAAAGTACTTTTTGAAGACTAGTTTTACGGTTAATTCTCATAGTACAACTCATTAAGGACAGAGGTCCTACAAGGGGAGCAGGTGCACAGTGACTCCCGTTGTTGATTTAACAATTGACACTCTAGGCAGTAAATTTTAGATATGGTCTTTGGATTGTATAGTTGACCTGCTCAGGACACCTCAAGAGCAGATAGATTTATTTTAAGTATGGAGAATCTCGTGGAAATCAAGACAGAAATCAAAGTTCAGCCTTCAAGAATGGAGGCCTTAAAGACTTTCCTTTTGGGGTTGGTGCTGTGAAACAGTGATTAAAGCCATGGCCTGCATTGCTGGCGGCCCATATGGGCACTGGTTCAAGTCCTGGCTGCTCCACTTCCCATCCAGCTCCCTGGTAATGCAGCAGAAGATAGCCCAAGTAAGTGCCTGGGCCCTTACACCTATGTGCAAGACATGGAAGAAGCTATTGGCTTCTGCCTGGCCCAGCCCTGGTCACTGTGGCTATTTGGGGAGTAAACAAGTGGATGGATGATTCTCATTCTCTCTCTCTCTCTCTCTCTAACTCTGCCTTTCAAATAAATAAATATTTTTTTAAAAAAAGACTTCCCTTTTAACCCATGACCTGTAGAGAACATGAAATCATCACTCCCATCCTCTCAACAAGAAAAATCAGTGAAAAATCCGATAAAATCAGTGACTTTTCTTGGACCCATGTAGAGGCAACTGCCTCAGAATGTAGAGACAGGTGTGTTCAGAGAGCCAAAAATCTGTTCACCTGGAGCAGTACCACTGGAGCTGTAAACCAGTTGTAACATCTAAAGTGGTTGTTTTGAAGAGTTGCCGGAGGCTTATCATAATACGGTGTAGCACTTGATAGGATTTTCTTTTCTTTTTGTGAATATTTGTTTTCATTTAAGAGGAGAAAGACTGAGATATCTCTCATCTTCTAGTATACTTCCCAAATGCCTGCAATAGTCAGGGCTAGGCCAGGCCAAAGCCAGGAGCCTGGAACTCAATCTGGGTCTTTCAGGTGGATGACAGGGACCCAAGTACTTGAGCTGTCACCTGCTTCCTCCCATGGTGCACATTAGCAGGGAGCTGGAATTCGAAATGGAGGCCAACCTTGAAGCAAGGCAGTCAGATGTGAGAGTCAGGCATCCTAAGCAGTGGCTTAACTGCTAGCCAAACAGCTGCCCCCTTGCTGCTTTTGATACTCCACATTTTATACCATACCTTGGTACTGATGTCAGTATTGGGCTTTGAATATCCTAAAGGACCTGAATTTTACAGGTCCTGGAGCTTAGGTTCCTATAGGAGGGATTCAGGAGATTATAGAAGCATTCTAAAACAATAAGCCGCAAACAAAAGCCATTATGAAGTATAAGGCCACTCCAGGCTATTCTGTCTTGCAGAGATAATGCCTAATACCCATAAAAAGTAGGGGAAGGTAAGAATTCACTCCAGTTAGATTCAACTTCTTGATCATGTGTTAGGCTTCCCCAGCATCAACCCCTATCATATGGTATCTGACGATTTGAATTTTTAGCTCAAAACAAGAAGTTTTAAGTCCAGCCTTATTAATTTGCTAGGTGTGTGTAGTGTGTCTTAAAATAGGAACAGAAGATGCTTCACTATTGCCAGGGTTTGAACATGTCCCAGGCAGCTCCCAAACGCTTGCAAATGTTTAAACCCCAAGGTTGTGAGTTCATAGCATTGAAAGGGTGGGAGCTTAATCCAATCATGGTATATAGGAAGTGGGCATGGTGGGAGGCCCCTAAATCACTGGCAGCATGCTCTGGAAGTTCTTTTTATATATACATATACACACACATGTATATATTATATGAACATTGTATAAATATATATTATTATATAAAAATATTTATTTGAAAGGCAGAGTTAGAGGCAGAGGCAGAGAAAAAGAGGTCTTCCATCTGCTGGTTCACTCCCCAATTGGCTGCAATGGCTGGGCTTGGGCCAAGCAGAAGCCAAGAGCCGAGCACTCCATTCAGGTCTCTCATACGGTGCAGGGTCCCAAGTAGCTGGACCGTCTTCTGCTGCTTTCCCAGATGCATTAGCAGGGAGCTGGATTAGATGTGAAGGAGCCAAGACTTGAACAGAGTTGCAGGTAGCAACTTAACCTGCTGAGCCACAGCGTTGGCTCTGATGAGTTTCTAACAACTGTTGTTCTGGGGTCTCAGTTAAGAAGTATGCCATGGTGACAGCTCCCTAGAGTCTCTCCTCTGAGCTTAGATAATTTCTGGGGCTGTGAAGGTTTTGCATGTTAATATTGTGTTGGTAATAATGTATGGTTCCTTTTAAATGACTTTTGATCATACCAGTAACATGTCATGTAAAACTGATATCATTGTCCAGGCAGAATTGTACAGCAAGGACTAACTTTCATAGGATAGGTAAGGTGGCCAACTCTGCTCCAACCTCTCCTGGGGTGAAGAAATCAGCTGTAACTATACCCTGGTATGCCTGGTTATGGAGGTATGACAGTGAAATTGACCTGACTGTTAACATGCACTACGTTTTAGTCTTGGTTGTTATGAGCCTTTTGTTTATTTGTTTGAGGGTATGGGATGCAATTTGTGGAGTATCTCATTGTAGATATCTATGAATAGAAAGGGTTTCCTTGTAAAAGAACACCTGTGGATTTAAGTTACTTTACTTTGAGATCCACACAGAGGAGAGTGCTTAATAAAGCTCACACAAGATAGAATTAAAATTTACTTTGGTGCAAAAAAATCTTAGATTCCACGCATGGTTTTGTTTTGTTTTGGTAATATACCTTGTCCATGCACTTTTTGAAGACCTCGTGTATACTTTGAACCTTTCCTTGGCAGATTCATAGCTGTTCGTCCCGTATCTGTATTCCCCCTTCCCTATCTACCACACACACACACACACACACACTCAAAAGGGCTTTTTTTCCTTCCTCTTATTTCAGACCCAGAACTAAAGAGAAAGAAATTCATATGAGTATTGTATTAGTTCAAATTGGTACCATACTCTGCCTTAGAGGGTTTTTTGTTTGTTTCTTCTTGCCTAAGCTCTTAGATATTCTTTGTGAGCTTTGAGTGATTGATGATATGTGGATGTCTTCAGTTTATGTTAGCTTTTGTAAAATAACATTTTGACAGCTTATAAATTCTTACTGTAAAAAATGTACATGTTCTTACTATAAAAATAAGTAAATAAAAGGGATCTAGAATATAAAAATCACATGTATCTTCCGACTTAGCTATAACATTTTGTATATAACCTTCCAATCTTTCTTCCCCTAAATATAGATACGCAGTATATATTGGGATCACTAATATATACACAGTCAGTTTCAACTTTCAAATAGTAAACATAACCAAAAATAAGTGTCAGGAAATCAAAGATTTTATCAGTTTCCTTTTCCTGTTCTTTTGCGCTTTACCCTTGTTTTAGTTCCATTTAACCCTGTTGCAACCAGTTCCTTGCTTTTGGGACTTTCAGACCACCTAAACCACGCAGTTTTTGCTAGGCTACTAAACATTTCTAAATCACACAGCTGATAAACATGAAGAAATTATTCCATCTGGAACTAATAATTAATATTATCATAATACAGTAGCGACAGATTCAAACAACTTGGAGTTATCACATATTGTGTGTACTCATTCAGATGTTAGCCACACATGCGCAAATACCCAAATTTGGCACCTTATGTGGAGGAGACGGATTCAGGCTGAGATGGAGGCTTCAGCTTCTTACAGAGTCTTTTTTTTCTCAAGGGAATTCTGCCTTCTCTGGTCTTTATATTACCTGTTTTCTCCTTGGGTTTCATCCACCTCCATGGAATATAGCCTGACAGGTCTTGTCTATGATGATACCTATGGTGACAAAAATTGAAACAGTACTTACTGATGTGTATGCGTGGGGACACATGGGCAGATGTCTGCACACATGAATGTGTGCACATGCATGTGGATGCATGTGTGCTGTTTTGACTGGAAAGTGACAGAGAAGAGCCTTCTGAAACGCAGGATATGGGCCATAGTTATATGGGTGTAGCACGTATGAAAAGCATATATGTGAACTTGACTGTTTAATGTTCTCTCTCAGCTTTTAAGCACAACAGTACTTTATCCACCCTCCTTGCAGACTGCCAGTGCTTTAAGCTGGAGACCGAGCTGGGGTCTATTAAGTTTAACAGACTTCAGGCTAGCCATTGTCTCAGGTATCCTCTAATCTGCCCAGTTCCTGGACTGTTCTGTAAAATACCAATCCCCAGATACGTTCTCCATGAAAGAAGGTTTACGGTCAAATACATTTAGGAAATACTATACAATGGAGGCCCCTTTGAAAGATGCACAATACATATTGAAATAATAAAGGCTCTGAGAAGCCCTGCAGCAAGGAAACATGTTTATCGCAACGTGTTCTAAACTAACTTTACCATGAAACCCTTTTAATGAGTGCTTATTAGCGCCTGTGTAGAATAATCAGTTTTCTTTGAGAGAGAAGCTTGGTTAAGGCCTGGCCTGCCAGAGGCCCTTCCTGTCATACTCCCTGCTGGGTTTACTGGGGATGAGTCACTTAGTAAGGTATTTTCACTCTGTCCCTCTCACAACTCAGGTTCACTCTCATGGTGCTCTTGGTTGGTTTTTTTTTTTTTCTTTTAAATATTTAAAATATTGGAATAACACAGCCTGCCATGATTTCATTTACAAAAGGATGTTTTATGACAGACTGTACAAGCTGGAAACAAGACCATACAAGTCAGTACTGAGTTTCAGGTTCATGAGAAGTGAGGTATCTGATAAAATGTAATGACAGAGTGAGTATGAGGGTTTTTAGAATTCTAAAACAATAAATTCAATTAGTTACTCCCATTCTCTAATTTGAAGTATAACTTATTTTTAAGAAGCTTGTTCAACTTCAGTTAGACTGCTGAACTAAGCCATAATTCCATTTGAACCCAATGGTAGGTACTGTCACTTAAATTAAGTTTTACTATGTCGGTTCTTAAGGTTAGAGTTGTTAAAATGATATAATTATTGATTCTGAGAGAAAAAAAGTAAAAATGTTATAAATTATAGGAAAGTATTAATATAGTATGCTTATAGCATAATTCTTTTTTTTCTATAAGAGGCAGACTTGATTATTTTTTAAGGATTTATTTATTTATTTGACAAGTAGAGTTACAGAGAGGCATAGGTAGAGAGAGGGGTAGAGAGAAAGAGAGAGGTCTTCTATCCTCTGGTTCACTCCCCAAATGGCCACAAAGGCTGGAGCTGCGCTGATCCACAGCCAGGAGCCAGGAGTTTCTTCCAGGTCTCTCACCTGGGTATAGGAGCCCAGGGACTTGGGACATCTTCTACTATTTTCCCAGGCCATAGCAGAAAGCTGGATCAGAAGAGGAGCACCAGGACTGGAACTGGCACCCATGTGGGATGCTGGCATTGCAGGTGGCGGCTGTACCCACTGTGCCACAGCACTAGCACCCATAATTCATTTTTAAAAGATTTATTTGTTTGAAAGGCAGAGTGACAGAGAGGAAAGAGATAGACAGAAATAGGTCTTCCATCCACTGGTTCACTCCCCAAATGACCACCACAGCCAGGACTGGACCAGGCTGGAGCCAGCAGCCAGGAACTCTCTGGGGGCAGGGGCTCAGTGAGTTGGACTACCTCTCAGGATGTGTATTCGCGGGAAGCTGGGTGGGAAGCAGAGCAGCCGGGACTGCAGCACTGATGTTGGATGCCAGCATCAGAGGAGGCTGCTTAACTCCCTGCACCACAATGCCAGGCAACCCGTGATTTCTGTTGAAAGACCTTATTTTATACGTTATTTGTTTATCCACTGTCACGTAGTTTGTGAAGAAAATTTTAAAATATTATCTAAAAATAATTTTAATAATTCTATTTTCTTCTCTCAAAACAATACAAACTCTGCTGTGGTTGGGATATTAGTTTGAATGTCTCCCCAAAGTCCCACCACCTCCCAAGACAGCACTGTAGGGAGGTGGTGGAATCTATAGGAGGTGGAGCCTAGTGGGAGGTCCTTAGGTCCTTAGCAGAGTGTCCTCACAAAGTAGCCTTCATTTGCCTTTTTTGCCCTTGAGCTTAGGAGAGACTCGCCAAGGAAGGCACCCTCTGCTTCCTGTCACACCACATGACCCTCTTTCCCACTCACTCTGCCATTGGCCACTGCCCTCATCAGGCCAAGCCAGTGCAGCCACTCAGTTTTGGACTGGAACCTACAAAACTGACCTAAGTAAACATTTTCCCTTTGTAGAGTCAGTTTTCCCTGGCATTTTGTTGTAGGAATGAAAAGCTAAGTAATACAATAGCTGAGTTTTCGTAAAGTAAAACCGCCATTTTTGCGAGAATGGATAAGGGTGAGAGCATGCGAGTATCAGCAACTACTGCCTGACGTGGGGTGGACTGAGGAGTTAGGCAACCTGCCTTCCATATTAAAAAAAACCTCATCTGGATTTCTCCAGGAAACCTTCCACTCCACAAGGTAAAGCAGCTGAGTCTGCAAACATCAGCCTGATCCTTTTCCTGAGGCAAAGGTGCTTATGTTTCAGATTCCACCATTTGCAGGACAGGAACCCCTAATGTAGAAACACAGATAAGTAATTGCAAATCATATTAGTCTCAAAGAAACACAGCATGTCGTGTGTCAACCTCACTTTATAAGACTTTAACCCCTGGAGCGGTGCCCCCTTGTAATCAAAGATCAGTTGCATCAGAATCACCTAATCACATAAAAATGCAGATTCCCAAGCTTTGCCTGGGACCCGCAGTCTCTACAGTTGGGGCTGGGGGATCTGTATGTTTAATGTGGATCCATCGGGCCTGATTAAATCGCCTAAGGAGAGTCTTTTTCTCCATACTGAGAATGAATCCATGTGCAGAGTTGTGATCCAGCCTTCCGAGGGCTGGGGCGGGGTTTGTGGGGGGAACATCTGTATTTACAAAGAATTCACAGATTACTTGAGAGGGCACTGAAGGATGAGAACTCCTGCTCTAAGAGGTATCGAAAGAAGCAATGAGCATTGAAAGAATGATTTCATTTTGATTTGTCTGTGAATTGTTTGTCCATCTGGAGAAGTAAGATTGGGCAAACACATTAACCAGATTTGGAGTAATTATTAGTGAAGAATGGGGGAATCATGTGAATAGAAGTTTGAATGCCATGACTTCCCGGCATAAAAAAAGGTTCCACATAGCATTTCCATGACATTGATCTGAACCCTGGCTGCTCTTTAGAGTCCTCCAAGATTAAGGTTTTAAAAAAATACCAAAGCCTGGGCCCTCCTCCAGACCGATTAAATCAGAATCTATGAGGTTGGGCCCTGGATCTGCTTATGTTTAACAGCCAGCAGGGTGACTGTCAGCCAACCTGAGCGCACCATTGCCCCATAACATGTGAGAAGCTATTGAGTCACCTGCTATTGTTGACATCACAAGTAGTTCACGTTCTCTTCTAGACACTTGGAACCTAGGACATTGGTGGCAACTCTCCTCTTATTCCCACTTCTTCAACCACCGTCTTTAGGATTCACTGCTTTATTTGTGATAACAGTGATACATAAACGATTTTGCCTCCTGCTCTCACCAAAATTACAAAGCAGGATAATTCTCAGAGCAAAGGTCAGATAGTTACACACCGTACATATTTGTGAGCTAAAAGTTGGGTGGGGGTGGGGGGGGTGAGAGCAGCATTTGGAATTTTGTGATCCGTTGCTTGGCAACCATATCTAAGACAGTTAAGCTTCTGCACTCTGAACCGTGGGAGTTAGGAAGTTGGGTGAGCCCAGTCAATTACTTCCTGCTGCTAGCAGGAAATTAATTCCTCATTATGCAGAGGCCTTGAAAAGTTGTCAGTCAGAGCAGGCTATCCATAGCCATGTCACATTTCTTCTACTTGACTCCACAAATTCTTCTGCCCTTTAGCCCTCTTTCCTCTCAGGAGTTCAATATGATCCGACACAGGGCCGGGGCATCTTGGCAGGATGAGACGCGATGGTCAGACTCCTCTGTGACAACGTACACAGGCAGCTACCGGGAGAAACATCTGGAAAAGTCCACGTGCAGCCGGTTTTCTTTTAGAGCACTACAGAATGGGCCTGAGTGCAAACAGTAAGATTTCTTTGTGTTTTGCACCTGGATATGTCACTAGAAACGGAAAGAGTGCAGTTAGAGGGACGAGGGTATTGTCGACCTTGAGAGAAACCATAGATCTTTGCACTGTTTTCGTGTATAAATGTCAGTGGGAAGAAGACTTTAATGTCAGCTGAAATTACGATTCTCTTCTCTACTTGGGACTGCTAATCATACATCTAACGCCCCACCTCTGAAAGGCTGTAGACATGACTATTTGACTAAATGGCGGATAGCTTGTGCTTTCTTTTCAGTAAAAAGGTCTTCTCAGAAAAGAGGTGTTCTTGAGAATTGCGTTTGGCTTCTTGCATAGTTTTCCCGCTTCCAGGAGTTGACAAAAAGCTCCCTTTGAACAGGAAGAAAATCAGTGAAACTCTTCCCCACCTGTGGTTGGCGGTGCTTGCAAGTGTTGAGGGCTCCACAGACATTTACTGAGTGCTTACTGGAAGCCAGACCCTCTCCTGAGATCACAGTAAAAAAAAAAAAAATTAATTTCAGGGTGATGCAGTCACTGTGACTGTAGAAATCAAGGAGGGAGATGGTACCAGTGCCTGGCAGAAGGCGGAGTACTGTCATTCTGGAAGGATCTCAGAACAGGTTTCCTCTGGGCTGGCTTGGGAAGCAGGTGAAGTGGGGACTAGCAGAGTGCGATGTGGGGAGGAAAGAGTGTACACAGTGGCCAGGAAGCGTTAACCCCACACACCATCAGGGCGGCGCAAGTGGCTCCATGGGTCTGAGACAGAGTTGTAAGTGGGAATATGAAGAAATATGTGGATGTGTTGAAACCTGTCCTTCTCTATATAAATTAATAATTAATTCTAATTCTAGAAACCTATTTGAAAGTCAGTTGGATTACTGGCTCTAACATCAGATGTGAGGACTAACGCATGTACTACTCCAATAAATACGGTATTGCCTTGCAGTTCTTTCCAGATCCGCAAAGTGCTTAATTAAAGCTGATGTATCTCAGAAGTACTCTCCAGTAGGGCACCTTGTCTGGTTTATTCTCACAAACTATAGCCTCTGCATTTTTAATAGCTTTCAAGTACGTTGACGCTTCAATTAGCTTTGGCAGTCCCTTTGCTAATTCTGTGATATTCAAGGCAACTCTGGACCAGATGGGGGGTCTTCCAGCCCTACTGGGGGCCTGTTTGAATATAGACAGTGTTTGAAAGCTGGACTCCAAACAGACCTATTCACCAGAGTAGAACAAGAAAGATATTTACTAACCCTAAGAAATGCAGAAATATTACATCTGGTAAAATGTACAGAATTTAGAATTTGTTTCCTATTCAGAGGTGTTTTTTTTTTTTTAAATAATTCAATTACATGAATTATTTCAACCAGGGTGCTCTGTTGCTGTGGGGTGTAGGATCCCCAGCTGTGTTTATTTCAGGTTCCTCCACTTGAGATAAGAATTCAAAGTAGAAAAAAACAAATAGTGGCCAGCGCCGCAGCTTACTAGGCTAATCCTCTGCCTTGCGGCGCCGGCACACCAGGTTCTAGTCCCAGTCGGGGCGCTGGATTCTGTCCCGGTTGCTCCTCTTCCAGGCCAGCTCTCTGCTGTGGCCTGGGAATGCAGTGGAGGATGGCCCAAGTGCTTGGGCCCTGCATCCACATGGGAGACCAGGAGGAAGCACCTGGCTCCTGGCTTCGGATCAGCGCAGCGCGGTGGCCGCAGCGGCCATTGGAGGGTGAACCAATGGTAAAGGAAGACCTTTCTCTCTCTCTCTCTCTCTCACTGTCCACTCTGCTTGTCAAAAAAAAAAAAAAGAAATGGTGAGAACTCAGGGTAAGGGGAACTTTCACACACTGTTGATGGGAATGTAAATTACTGTAGCCCTTGTGGAAAACCAGACAGCGTTTGCTTAAAAAGCTAGAAACAGAACTGCCGTATGATCTAGCAATCCCACTATGGGCAAATATCTGAAGGAAAGGGCAGCAGCATGTCAGAGAGAGAGACCTGTACTCCTGTATTTATTGCAGTACTCTTCTCAACAGCCAGAGCATGGAGTCAACCTATGTGCTCCCTTGGTAGATCAATAGGTAAAGAGCGTGTGGTTACATACATACGATGGAATAATACTCAGCCGTAAAAAAGAATACAGTCCTGTCGTTTGCAGCAACACAGACAGGCCTGGAGGATGTTGAATTAAGTAAAACAAGGCAGGCACAGAAAGAAAATGACTGCATGTTCCCACTTAGGTGTGAAAGCTTAGAAACTTGGTCTCATGGAAGTGGGGAGTAGAATAGTGTTTGCCAGAGGCTGGAAGTGGGAGGAGGGAGGGGGGAATGGAGGGAAGATGGTTGATGGGCACAAGCTTATTGCCTGGGTGGAGTAATTTCTAGTGTTCTGCAACACTGTGAGGTCACTGACTGAAGACAGTTAATTGTGTGTCTCAAAATAGCTAATAGGATTCTGAATGTTCTCAACAAACGATAAATGTTTAAGGTGATGGATATGCTAATTAATCTGATCATTTACACATTGTATACCTGCACTGAAATGTCACACTGTACCCCAGAAATGTAATTGTATGTGTCGATTACAGATAAACATGCATATATTAAATTCTCTTTAAAAAAGAATTCAAAGTAGAGGCATAGATAAAATGCAAGAATAGGAGCAGGATTTATTTAAAGCGGTAGAGTCACATTCAGAGGTGAACAGAGGGACCTCAGTTTAGCTGTCCCCTTTATTTGGTGGGTGGCCCCCTGATCAAATATGCAAACAGGGTGGAGTTTGGATGGGGTTTAGTGCACGTGGTGTTTTCTGGGAACATTTTTATGGCATCTCCACGTGGAGCTCAGTGTACGTTCGTTCATTATGGTGCCTTCTGCACAGGGGGGAGGCTTGACACTGGGCATGTTGACTTGGCAAGGAAGGGGATGGAGTCGGGGATACAGGGCCACCTACAGAGAGTGCTGGAACCCCCTCAGCGCCTCTGTTCCTCACTAAGAAGCAAGGGTTATAAATGAAGATAAAAGGCAAACTGAGCTCAGTTTGAAAATACTGATTATGTTCTATATTTGCTCTTGTTTTTAGTCTTTTTTTCTGGGTTAATTTTAGCCCCAAGAAAAAAATGTCTTTTTAAGTTCTGAGCAAAGGCTGTTTGATTAGAACTTCTAAGACCATGGAGAACCATTTTTACATTGCTAAGAAATCAGAATAATCTGAGACAGATTATTGGAATAAAACACTAAATGAATGGTTATTTAAAATGTGCTAAGCCATGAAATTGTTAAAAGAATAGAAAATAATACTTCTTATTCACCTTTTTTTTTTACCACATTGAGTGAAACCCATATTGTTTGAGATAGAAGAAATTGATAGAAGTCTCGATCACTTGGTTATGAGTCAATTTTAGTAGAAAATATATAAAACTCAATGTGCAAAAAGACCGCTCCGTTAAGAGATTGGAGACTTGTATGGATTAAAGCTTAAACAGTTATAAGGGGCTGGTGCTGTGGTGTAGTGAGTAAAGCCCCTGCCTGCAGTGTCAGCATCTCATATGGGTGCTGATTCGAGTCCTGGCTACTCCACTTCCGATCCAGCTCTCTGCTATGGCCTGGGAAAGCCATAGAAGGTGGCACAGGTCTGTAGGGCCCTGCACCTATGTGGGGGACCTGGAGGAAGCTCCAGGATCCTGGCTTTGGATTGACCCAGCTCCAGCCATTGTGGCCATTTGGGATTGAGCCAGTGGATAGAAAACACCTCTCTCTCTCTCTCTCTCTGCCTCTGTGTAGCTCTACATTTCAAATAAGTAAATCTTTTTTAAAAAACAAACAATTATGAAATATCAGTATCAATCTCAGTTTTCCGCCAAGGTTAAGATAATGGAAGACTTGCATTCTGGAAGTCTTGAGGTGAGCGTATGCCTCAAGTATGAATTTTTAAAGCTGAATGTTTTGTTTATTCATTTATTCACTAAATATTTGTTAAGTTTTACTGCATATGAGGTCTTAGCCACGATGCAAGAGCCACATCAGGAATCACAACCTGGATGACCGCTGTTTTCAGGGGGCTTATAGCCTGGCGAGGGAACAGTAACCGGGAAAACAGAGTGTCCCGGTGGCTCCTCTTCCAGGCCAGCTCTCTGCTGTGGCCCAGGAAGGCAGTGGAGGATGGCCAAGTGCTTGGGCCCTGCACCCGCATGGGAGACCAGGAGGAAGCACCTGGCTCCTGGCTTTGGATCGGCACAGCGCCGGCGGTGGCGGCCATTTGGGGGGTGAGCCAACAGAAGGAAGACCTTTCTCTGCCTCTTTCTCTCTCACTGTCTACAACTCTACCTGTCAAATAAATTAAAAAAAAAAAAACAGAAAAGCAAAACTGAGCAAGGAAATAGATCAGTGGTTTCCAAGGTATAAGGGAAAATTGAGCAGGAGAAGCACAGAGATTGCTTTAGGATAAGAGATTATTTTGTATGATACTGTAATAAAATTAGACATTATATATGTGCATATATGACATTAATAGTTGTCAAAAACCATATTAGGAGCCTGTGTTGTGGCGAAGTGAGTTAAGCCACTGCCTGAAATGCCAGCATCCCATATGAAATTCAGTTTGAGTCTTGGCTGTTCCACTTCTGATCCAGCTCCCTCCGACTGCACCTGGGAGGGCAGCAGAAGATGCTCCAAGTACTTGGGCCCCTGCCACCCATGTGTGAGAACTTGATGGAGTTCTGGGCTCCTGGTTTCATCCTGGCCCAGCCGTGGCCGTTCTGGCCACTTGGGGAATGAACCAGCAGGTGGAAGATCTCTTTCTCTCCATCTGTCTCTGTAACTCTGCCTTTCAAATAAATAAATAAATCTTTAAAAAAATAAAACCCACACTACTTTACAGCACAAAGAAGACACCTTAATATATGCAAATTTAAAATAATTATTTAGGAATCATGGAGATCCCAGGATAGAATTGTAAGACAAGGAAATCTAAATATACTACAAATATGAAACCTCACTCAAGGGGTATAGAAATAAGTGCTGATCTGAGGAACTTAGGAAATGAATTGATTTTGCAAGACTTAAAGAAGTTAGGGAATTGTTCTTAGGCACTGAGAAAGTTATTTCCCATGGATTCCTTGGAGATATGGCCAATCCTAAGACTGGGGCAGGAAATATACCAGAAGAACCTGGAATATCTTGCAGTATCAAGAAATAAAAAATTGCTAAAACAGACCAGCACTGTGGTGTAATGGATAAAGCCGCCATCTGTGGCACCGGAATTCCATATGGGCACCGGTCCGAGTCCTGGCTGCTCTATTTCTGATCCAGCTCCCTGTTAATGCGTCTGGAAAAGTAGCAGAGGATGGCCCAATTCCTTGGGCTCTTACACCCACGTGGGAGACCCAGAAGTTCCTGGCTCTAGGCTTTGGCCTGGCTGAGGCCTGGCTGTTGTAGCCATTTGAAGAGTGAACCAGCAGATGGAAGACCTTTTGCTGTCTCTGTCTCTGCCTCTCTCTGTAACTCTGCCTTTCAAATAAGTAAATAAATCTTTTTAAAAACCTAAAAATTGCTAAAACGAAGCAAAGCAACACAAAGATAGATCCACTTTAATGGGTTCCCAGTTGCCACAACAGAAAATTTCAGCAAAACAAAGAAAACTCATGGCATCGTACTATAATCCAACATATAAAATAAATATTCAGGAGTTCATACTGGCATGAAAAAAATTCATACATTAATATAAGAGGACAAAACTCCATGAAGAATTTCAGAAAATTATGTAGTTGCCTCATATATGTTGTCTGACAAATATTATCAGGTTAGAAACCAATGATAAAAATTAAACAATAAAATATCCAAATATTTTGAAAGTGTTCTTTTTTCTTATCCATGTTAAATGTACAAACATTTTCTGGTAGTAATACAAATTCCCTTATGCCCCTCCCCTCATTTCCCTATTAATATATCAGTGTATTTTTTACAACTGATGAACCACACCAAACTTCCCCTATTTCTTTTTTATTCCAACTCCTCTTAGCCCTCCATCCTCCAGTAACCAACAGTCTATGTTCCGATTCAGTTTTTCTTTGCTGTTGTTGTTTATTTTAGCTCCCATATATGAGGGAGAATATGCAGTATTTTTCTGTGTCTGACTTATCGCACTCAACATGATGTCTCCTAGTTCCACCCATTTTGCTATGAATGATGAGATGTCATTGTTGTTGTTATAGCTGAGTAGTATTTCATTGTTTGTGTATCATTTTCTTTATCCTTTCATCTGTGGTGGATACCTTGATAGATTCCATGGTTTGGCTATTGCTTTAATCATGGTGGACCAGGGATGTCTTTGTTACAGTGAGTTCATGTCTTTGGGGTAAATGCCCAGTAGTAGGATGGCTGGATTCTATGGCAGTTGTATTTCTAGTTTTTAAAGAAATCTCCATACTGTTTCCCACAGTGGCTGCACTAGTTCACATCACCACCAACAGTGTATTAGCGTTCCCCTTCTCCACATCCTTGCTGGCATTTGTTACCCTGTGTTTGACAATAGCCATTCTGACTAGGGTGAGGTGACATCTTATTGTGGGTTTGGTTTGCATTTCTCTGATGACTAGTGATATTGAGCATTTTTTCCTGTACCTGTTGGTCATTTGTATTTCTTCTTTTGATAACTGTAGTCAGGTCCTTTGCCCATTTCTTAACTGAATTGGTTTTTTTTTTTTTTTTTTTGTTATTGTTGAGTTTTTTCAGTAGATGATATATTCTGGCTGTAAATCCTTTGTCAGATTAGTGGCTTTCAAATGTTTTCTCCCATTCTGTCAGATGTGTCTTCATTCTATTGACTGTTTCCTTTGCTGTGCCAAAAATTCTGAGTTTGATATATTCCTATTCCTCTAGTTTTTCTTTTGTTGCATGTGCTTTTGGGGTCCTAACCAAGAAATCATCATTGTACTGCCGTGTTTTCTTCTAGCAGCTTCGTAGTTTCAGGTCCTGCATTTAGGGATTTGTTCCATCTCGAGTTGACTTTTGTATATGGTGACAGGTAAGGATCTAATTTCATTCTTCCATACATAGATAGTTTTGCCAGCACCATTTATTCAAAAGACTATTTTTGTCTCCAATTTTTGTTCTTGATGCCCTTATCAAAAGCCAGTTGGCTGTATGTACATGTGTTAATTTCTTTCTTTCTTCTTTCTTTCTTTCTTTTTTTTTTTTTTGACAGGCAGAGTGGATAGTGAGAGAGAGACAGAGAGAAAGGTCTTCCTTTTTGCCGTTGGTTCACCCTCCAATGGCCGCTGCGGCCGGCACATCTCGCTGATCTGAAGCCAGGAGCCAGGTGCTTCTCCTGGTCTCCCATGCGGGTGCAGGGCCCAAGCACTTGGGCCATCCTCCACTGCCTTTCCAGGCCACAGCAGAGAGCTGGTCTGGAAGAGGGGCAACCGGGATAGAATCCGGCGCCCCAACCGGGACTAGAACCCGGTGTGCCGGCGCCACAAGGTGGAGGATTAGCCTGTTGAGCCACGGTGCCGGCCCATGTGTTAATTTCTGAACTCTGTATTCTGTTCTGCTGATCTGTGTCAGCTTTTATGCCGTTACCACGCTGTTTGTTTTGTTTTGTTTTGTTGACAGGCAGAGTTATACAGTGAGAGAGAGAGAGAGACAGAGAGAAAGGTCTTCCTTCTGTTGGTTCACCCCCCAAATGGCCGTTAGGGCCAGTGCGCTGCGCCGATCCAAAGCCAGGATCCAGGTGCTTCCTCCTGGTCTCCCATGCAGGTGCAGGGCCCATCCTCCACTGCACTCCTGGGCCATAGCAGAGAGCTGGACTGGAAGAGGAGCAACCAGGACAGAATCTGGTGCTCTGACAGTGACTAGAACCAGGAGTACTGGCACCGCAGGTGGAGGATTTTTTCCCCTTTGTTAGTCTTTCTAAAGATTCGTCTGTTTTGTTTATCATCTCAAAAAACAGCTTTTCATTTTGTTGATTTTTAAAATTTTTTTAGTTTCAATTTAATTTATTCTGTTTTGATTCTTAGCATATTCTGCCTCCTGCTAACTTAGGGTTTATTCTTTTTGTAAGTCCTTGAGCTGTATCATTAGATCATTTATTTTATGTCTTTATTTCTTTAATATAGGCAACACTAGAAACTTCCCTCTTAATACTGCTTTTGCTGTATATCACAGGTTTTGATACATTGTGTTTTCATTTGTTTCAATTTTTAAAACATTTTCCTTTTGATTTCCTCAATGATCTATTGATCATTAAGTAGCATATTTAATTTTCATGCATTTATTAATTTTCTATTCTTCTGTTGATTTCTAGTTTTATGCCTTTGTGATCTGAGAATATAGAAGGAATGAATTCAGTCTTTAAAAATTTACTTAGACTTGACTTGTGGCCTATTATATGGTCTATCCTTCAAAATGTTCCATGTGGTGATTAAAAAGACGTGTATTCTGTAGCTGTTGGGTGAAATGGTCTGTAAATGTTTGTCAGGTCCACTTCAATTCAGATATGTCTTTGTGGGTTTTCTGTCTGGATGATGTCTCCATTGATGACAATGGGATGTTCAAGTCCCCCACTGTTAATGTGCTGAAGTCTCTCTCTCCCTTTAGCTCTAATGATATTTACTATATCTAGCTGGGTGGTCTTGTGTTGGGTACATACATATATATGATAGCTATATCTTCTTGCTGAATTGATCATTTTTTCAATATATAATATCCTCCTTTGTCTCTTTTCATAGTTTATGATGTAAAATCTGTTTTATCTGATAAGAGTATAGCTGCTTCTGTTCATTTTTGGTTTCCATTTGCATGGCATAATTTTTTCCAGCCCTTCCATTTCCAGCCCTATCCATTTAAAATATCCATCTTTACCTGTGAAGTGAATTTCTTGTAGATAGCATACAGTGGGTCTTGTTTTTTTGTCTGTTCAGCCAACCTATATCTTGTGACTGGAGAATTTAATCCATTAACCTTCAAAGTTAATATTGATAGATAAGAACTAAATCCTTTTATTTTGATGGTTTTGTCTGCTCTATTGGTGAATTTAATAGTGCATGTATTTTCTTGACACTTAATGTTAATTTAAAACTCCTTTCAGGATTTTTTGGAAGGCTGGCCTGGGGGTGATGAATACTGTCAGTTTTTGCTTGTCTGGGGAATACTGAATGTCTTCCTCACTCCTAAATGATAGTTTCACTGGGTATAGTAATTTTGGTTAGAAGTTTTTTCCTTTCAAGACCTTGATTATTTTATCCTACTCTTTTCTGGCCTGTACGATTTCTGATAAGAAGTCTACAGTTGGTTTTCCTTCTCATGTAGCTTGACATTTTTCTCATAACTTCTTTAGGATTTTCTCCTGTCCTTAACTTTTGACAGTGTGACTGAACTGTGCCTTGGAGAAGGTCTTTGTTGTATGAGTCTGGTTGGCATTATTTGAGCTTCGTTTTTCTGGATATCCGTATCTTTTTCAAAGCTTGGAAAGTTTTGAGCTATTCTATTTCATCCAGTGGGCTCTCAATGCCTTTCTCCTTCTGTTCTCCTTCAGGTATCCCTATACACAAATATTTGTTTGTTTTAATGGTTTCCCATATGTCCCACTGTCTTTCTTCATTCCTTTTAATTCTTTTCTGTTTATTTTTGTCTGAGTTATCTCCAAAGTCTTGTCCTGCAGATGAGAAATTTTTTCTTTTACATGGTCGATTTTGCTGTTGAAGCTCTGAGCTGTATATTTTAAATTTCATTGATTTAAGTTTTCAGCTCTAAAATTTCTGTTTAGTTCTTTTTAATAAGTTATCTTTATTGAATTTCTCATACATGTCACTTATTGTTTTCCTCATTTCTTTACACTGTCTATCTGTATCCTCTTGCTTCTCATTTTGTTTCATTAGGGTAATTATTTTGACTTCTTCTGTCAGGCATTTCACAGATTTCCTTCTGATCAGGATCTATTTCTGGAGAACTGTTGTGTTCTTTTGCTTCTTCATGTTTCCCTACATGTAAATCTAGCATAATGGTCCCTTTTTTATGGAATAGGTTTTGTTGAAAAAGACTTTTTTGTTTAGATGGAATGTGTGGAGTGTCACTTGGATTGTTGATCTGGCTTTTGTTCTTGGTGATCCCAGAAATGTAGCCTCTGAATGATTTCATCAGTGGTAATTGGTGTCTACAGTGCCTACAAGTGCCACAGTTGTCTAGTCTGTAGCAATTTTTAGAGATAGTAGTATGACTTTGAGAATGGATGTGAGCTTCCAAATAGCTATGTCTTTAATCCCCCAAAGAGCTGAGTGTCAGTCACATTAGGGTTTGTGATGACTGTAGCCAAGTTTTGGTGTTGTGGAACACAGAGAGTGCTGTTGGAAAGGAGTTGGAAAGGTGGGTGTATCAGTGGATACCGAGTTTCTGTTTTGGATGATGGAAAGTTCTGGATATAGTAGTGATGGTTGTGTAATATTGTGAATATAGTTAATGTGACCAAACTGCCTGCTTATGATAGTTTTGGGTAATATTCATTTTACTCCAATAAAAAGAACTTGTGAAGAGGAGGGATATTAGAATGCAGAGACAGGAACTCTGTGTATCTGTCCCTGTTATATCTCACATATTCACCCCTTAAAAATTATCAAAATCAGTTTTTCAAATGTCTGGAAATTAAATTAACCAAAGGCATGCAATAATATAAGGTGTGAATATTCAAAGAAAACTGAAGAACCTTGGTAAGATTAGTGGGATTGGCGAATTATAACTCAAAAACTCTCCTCGCCTTCATTGTCCTTGAGAGCTAATGATGGTTCCTGCATTTGCTTGATGTTGTAAATGTTCAGTTCTTATTAAAACAAAGGTTCTCAAGCCAATCACAGTGGAAACAATGACTAGGAGGCACTGGTGTATCTGTATGTCTAACAAGTGCTCCACATAATTGTTAGAATCAGAAAACAATGGGAAGTGCTGCTTTGGAAGAGGGTAGAAAGTTGTTGTAGCCACATGGCCACCTGATACTAGATGTCACTTCAGGGACTTCTGAGTAGTTACTCTTTTAAGAGATACTGGATGTTATGAGGATGTTCCCCATCTTAACCTTGGACTCCTCTGATTGGCTTCATTGTCATTTAGGAGGGATACATACCCTGAAAAAAAATCTGGAAAGCTATGATGACTACACCTGGGCCATACAGTATAGTCCAAAATTGAGGAGTAGTGGTTTTCCTTTCTGAATTTTTATTTATGGAGGCAAATTCCTAAGTGAAAGAGTAACAGCAAGTTGGGTTCTGTTTCTCATATGAAATGACACTGTTTCAAGGCTTTCTAAAAGCTTCAGGACAAATTTGGAGCATTAGCTGGTTATAGCAGCAGTAGAAAAGTAACACAGGTAGAATGAAGGAAGACATTTTTAATAATAAAGGAAACATTTTTTAAATGTAGGAAAGTATAGCATGATACAAAGCTTTCATAAATGTTTAAGTCGAAACAGGACACAAAAAGAAAGTTAGTGCTTGCCAAAAGCAATTTAAAAATTAAATTTTAAAGGTACTACAGACAATGTAGCTAAAATAGGTCAAGTCAGGGAGGGCCTTGTGGCATAGTGAATTGGGCCAGCACTTGGGATGCCTGCATCCATTATTGGAGTGCCAGTTCAAGTCACAGCTACTCTGCTTCTGATCCAGCTTCCTACAATGTGGCTGGTATGCCGTGAATGATGGCGACATTGCTTGCATTCCTGCCACTCACATGGGAGACATGGAGTTCCAGGCTCCTGGCTTTGGCCTGGCCTTGCCCCAGATGTTCCATGTGTCTGGGGAATGAACAAGCAGAAGGCAGATTTCTCTGCCTCTCCCTCTCTGTCGCTCTGCTTTTCAAACAAATAAATCTTTAAACATAAATAAATTTAATAACTCAAATATCTAGTAATGTTATCAAAGATTTTTCACATAGAAAACCATAGACAGTCATATGAGAAAAAAAAACAATCTGGTGGATAAACTATATTCATGAATAGGGAGTTTGAATGGTGTAAAAATACCAGTTTCCTCCAAATCAATTTATTCCTTCAATACTATTCTCATAGGTGTTTTGTGGAAGTTGATAGTATTATTCTAACATATATATGGAAATAATATGATATAGACAAGACACTCTTATAAAAGAACAAGAAGGTTGTTCTATACTGTGGCATAGTGGGCTAAGCCTCCACTTGCAGCGCTGGCATCCCATATAGGCACCAGTTCATGTCCTGGCTGTTCCTCTTCTGATCCAGCTCTCTGCTGGTAGCCTGGGAAGGCAATGGAAGATAGCCCAAGTGCTTGGGCCACTCATGTGGGACACCAGGAGGAGGCTCCTGACTCCTGGCCCAGTTCTAACCATTGCAGCCATTTGGGGAATGAACTAGCAGATGGAAATCCTCTCTTTCTCTTTCTCTCTCTCTCCATCTCTCTCTCTCTCTCTCTCTCTCTCTCTCTCTCTAGCTCTGTCTCTCAAATAAATGAATAAATCATTTTTTAAAAATGAACAAGAAGATAGGCTTGTTGTACAGATTACAAGCTTACTATGAAGCCTCAGTAATTAAGGCAGGTTTGTGGTATGGCAAAGATAGACAAATAGCCCAACAGAACAAAGAGCCCAGAAACAGTCCCATGTATTTATAGATACTTTATTTATGAAAGAGCAGTAGAAGAAAAAAGCTATACTTTTAACTCAAAGTAGATTGATTCAAATAAATTGAAGACCTAGTTGTGACAGTCAAAACAATAATACTATTAGATGACAATAGAGGGAACATCCTGGTAATCTTGAGGTTTGCAAAGATTTCTTAAATAGAATCCAGAAAGCACTAACCACAAAGAAATAGTTATATGAATTGGACTACCTTAAAATTAAGTGTTCTGTTCAACAAGATACACCATTACAAGTATGAAAAGGCAAGCCACGATAAAATAGAAGATATTTCAACTCAGAGGTTGACAAAGGGCTTGTATCTATATATAAAATACAAATTAAAAACACAATAAGCTTGCTCTGCAAACACTCCAGAAAGGTTAAAAACATCATCAATACCAAGAGTTTGTAAGGATGTAGAACAATGAGATTTCTCCTACACAGCTGGTGGGAATGTACACTGACATAATTCCTTAGGGAAAAGAGGTTGATGTTATAGATATACTTACACTGAGAAATTCTGCTTCTTTTTTTTTTAAGATTTATTTATTTAAGAGGCAGAAGCAGAGAGAAAGAGAAAGAGAGACTGGTCTTCCATCTACTGGTTTACTCCCCAGATAGCTGCAATGGCTGGAGCTGAGCCAATCCAAAGACAAGAGCCAGGAGCTTCTTCCAGATCTCCCAATACTTGGGCCATCTCTGCTGCTTTCCCAGGCACATTAATAGGGACTGGATAGGAAGTGGAGCAGCGGGGACTTGAACCACAAACTGAAAATAAGACGAATATGAAATACTGCAGTCATCTCTTGGTGTCCAAGGGGGTTGGTTCCAGGACCACTTCTTCTACAAAATGATATAGCATTTGTATATAACCTATGCATATCCTTTTTGTATTTTAAATAATTTCTAAATTACTTGTAATAATTAACACTGTGAGTTTTATATGAATAATTGTATTTTTAGGGAATAATGGTAAGAAAAAGTATCTATACATGTTCAATACAGATGCCCTTTTTTTCTGACTATTCCTTGGCCTGTAGTTGATTGAAACCGTAAGTGTGGAACTCCTGGAATTGGAGGGGGATGATTCTGTTTGTCTGCAGCAGAATGTATAGACACTGGTGTGTTCATCCAATTGGGATACTATATAGCAATCATTATGAACCAAGCTGTGGTTACATATGTAACATCTGCACACACATTGTTAAGCATTTTTAGCCAGACCAAAATATATATTGTGTAATTCCATTCACACACAAGTCCCAAACCACAGTGTCTGATGATCAAAATATACACAGAAAGGGTGATTTTAAAAATATAAAGAAAATGAAGAGGTTCCCATGTAAGTCAGGAACCTGGCTTGCTGACTACCTGAATCAGAACCATATGCCCAAACCTACTAAAACATAATCATTGGGGTTGGGCACAAAAGTCTGCATTTTAAAAATTAATACTCTCAGATGATTCCATTGTTATTATAGATTAGGAGAACAACGATGTATGATTGCCTCCCAGAGCCTGTCTCAGAGACGGTTAGGGCTGGTTTGCGGTCTGGCTGCATGTTTAATGAAGGCATTTTAGGACTCTCCAGGCTGACATTAATTTTACTCTGCCCCTACCTCACATACATAGTTCCAGGCTCTAAAACAATTGCCACCATCTGTCATTCTCAAGGAATTGATGCCTTTGTCCATTCCACACAAAATAATCTGTGCTTCCCAACAAACTTGGGCTTTCTCGGAGTGTTATATCTGGAGTCACATAAGAGGGAAACTGAGATAGAAATGTGTTTCAAAGGATAGACACCACATCTGTGAGTCCCCGAGTTCCTCCACTGCTATTAAGTTTTATTTGGAAACCAGCATAATTACTGTAATCTTTCTTATTTCATGCATAACACTTATTTTGAAAACAACTCCCTGGAGAAACACTCATAAAGCCTGTTGAAATAATTATAAACTTAATGTTTGAGCTTTTCATGCACAGAAGTTGAAATGTTACCCTTTTATGACAAATTAGAGAACAAACAAATTATTGAAGACAATGAAAAAATCCAACTTGAGTTGTTTTAGTGGGATTGTGGGGATAGGGTTGAGAGTGTGGAAAGAAGGAAAGAGAAGAAGCAAAATTTAAGAAGCAAAATGAGAAGATAAGCAAAAAAAATCTCTTTTAATTTCATAGGTTCCATGGAATTTAAAAACCATGAACTTATTTCTTCTACTTGTTTTCTTTAGCATGTCATCACCACAAAGTTCTACCAGCAGTCCTGCACTCGGCCTCCTTGGCACCCCGGAGGCTACCGATGTTAAAGGTAAGCTCTTCTGGGCATTGCCCTTTTGACCAGGCTCTGTGTTTGTTGCTTTTAGGTTCTTTTTCATCCCAGCATTACTGCAGTTTGATTGACAAATAAAACCTATATATATTTAAATTGTACAACATGATATTTGATATGAGTATGCAACGTAAAATGATTAGGATGATCAAGCTAGTTAACACACCAGTCATCTCATACTTACCTTCTGGGGTGTGTGTGTGTGTGTGTGTGTGTGTGAAGTGAGAACAGTTGAGGTCTACTTTCAGGTCTATAATAGATTTTCATTATCCCTAGTTATCCCTAGTTACCAGGTCCTAGAGTAGGTCTCCAAAACTTAGTCATCTCATAACTGGAAGCTTACATACCCTGACCAACATCTCCTATTTACCTCACTCCAGTGTCCCTGATCCCCACCATTCTACCCTCTGCATAAATTTGACTCTATTTTTTTTTTAAAGAATTACTTATTTGAAAGACAGTTACAGAGAGAGGTAAAGCCAGAGAGAGAGAGAGAGAGAGAGGTCTTCCATTCACTGACTCACTCCCCAAATTGCTGCAATGGCCAGAGCTGAGCTGATCTGAAGCCAGAAGCCAGGAGCTTTTTCCTGGTCTCCCATATGGGTGCAGGGGCCCAAGGACTTGGGCCATCTTCCACTGCTTTCCCAGGCCATAGCAGAGAGCTGGATCAGAAGTGGAGCTGCTGGGACTCGAACTAGCGCCCATATGGGATGCCAGCACTACAGACCAGGGCTTTAACCCACTACACTACAGTGCCAACCCAAATAAGTTTGACTTAAAAGAAGATTTATTTATTTATTTGAAAGGCAGAGTTATAGAAAGTGGAGGAGAGATGGGGGGGGGGAATCTTCCATCTATTGATTCACTCCCCAAGTGGCTATAACAGCTGAGGCTCGCCAGGCTGAAACCAGGAGCCTGAGTCTGGGACTCCCATGTGGATGCAAGAGCCCAGGCACTTAGACCATCTTCTATTGCTTTCCTAGGCACATTACTAGGGAGCTGGATCAAAAGTGGGGCAGCTGGGACTTGAACCAGCACCCACATGGGATGCTGGCGCTACAGATGGCAGCTTCACCTGTGCCACGGCACCGACCCCATAAGTTTGACTTTTGTAAGAGTTCACATAAGAGAGATCTTCAGACTTGCCCCAAATGGTAGAGTTAGAAATGTTCTGGGGGAGTGGGGGGCCAGCGCCACGGCTCACTAGGCTAATCCTTCGCCTGCGATGCCAGCACCCCAGGTTCTAGTCCTGGTTGGGGTGCCGGATTCTGTCCCTGTTGCCCCTCTTCCAGTCCAGCTCTCTGCTGTGGCCCGGGAGTGCAGTGGAGGATGGCCCAAGTGCTTGGGCCCTGCACCCGCATGGGAGACCAGGAGGAAGCACCTGGCTCCTGGCTTTGGATTGGTGCAGTGCACTGGCTGCAACACGCCGGCCTAGCAGCTACTTGGGAGGTGAACCAATGGAAAAAGGAAGACCTTTCTCTCTCTCTCTCTCTCACTAACTCTGCCTGTCAAAAAAAAAAAAAAAAAAAGAAAAGAAAAAAGAAAAGAAAGGTGCCAGGGTAATCCAATTCAATCCCATCAAGGTGGCATGTACCAATGCCATCTCACTAGTCCAAGTGATCAATTTTAGTTCCCAATTGACCATAATGATAGGTCTAAGAGTCAAAGGGATCACATAAACAAGACTAGTGTCTGCTAATACTAACTGATAGAATTAAAAAGGGAGAGAACGATCCAACATGGGAAGCAGGATACACAGCAGACTCATAGAATGGCAGATGTCCTAAACAGCACTCTGGCCTCAGAATCAGCCCTTAAGACATTCGGATCTGGCTGAAGAGCCCATGAGAGTATTTTAGGCATGGAAAGCCAAGACACTCTGGCAAAAAAAAATAAACAAACAAACGAAAAAAAACCCCAAATGAAAGATCTCTGCTAGTGAGATCCCAGTGGAAAGAACGGGGCCATCAAAGAAGGAGGTACCTTTCTCTGAAGGAAGGAGAGAACTTCCACTTTGCCTATGACCTTGTCTAAAATAGATAGGAGTCGGCGAACTCAAAAGGCTTCCATAGCCTTGGTGACTCATTACAAGAGCCTAGGGTGATTACTGACGCCATAAACAAGAGTGTCAATTTGTTAAGTCAACAGCAGGAGTCACTGTGCACTTACTCCTCATGTAGGATCTCTGTCCTTAATGTGTTGTACAATGTGAATTAACGCTATAACTTGTACTCAAATAGTATTTTACACTTTGTGTTTCTGTGTGGGTGCAAACTGTTGAAATCTTTACTTAATATATACTAAATTGATCTTCTGTATATAAAGATAATTGAAAATGAATCTTGATGCGAATGGAATGGGAGAGGGAGCGGGAGGTGGGAGGGTTGTGGGTGGGAGTGAAGTTATGGGGGAGGAAAGCCATTGTAAGCTATAGGTTGTACTTTGGAAATTTATATTTATTAAATAAAAGTTAAAAAAAAGAGATCTTCAAAGAGTTCATAGAGAATATATATTATGAAAACTATGTATGAATTCTAAAATTTTTGCATTAAAATAAGCTCATACCAAATTGTTACAAATGTCTGAACATAATCCAGTTTGAAGCACGAAGAAGGATAACATATCAATTTGAAAAGAGCCCCTATCAGAGCAACATAAAATTCTGCTACAAATTGAAGGGAAAATAAATATATCAAATTTATAATGAAGCTTACGTGGAATAATGATGAAATCATTGATGCTTGATGAAAGTTGGTTAACACAGTGCTTCAAAGAAATCATCAGTTTACAAATGAATAACTTGTTTTAAGAAGGGAGAGATGGTGTTGAACATGAATCCCACAGTGGCAAACTATCCACATCAATTTGGGAGGAAAAATTCATCTTGCTTGTGCCCTAATTGAACAAGACTGCTTATTAAAGCAGAAATAATATCCAGTGCTGTATATATCTGCGTTGGTTTGGCTTACTTAATTCTGACAGAAAAATTAAAGTTGAGCAAGTTTTCTGCTTGATAGGTGATAAAACCCAGATCAGCTGCACCCAGATCAGCTGCAGACAAGAGCAGAGATTTCAATGGAGATTTTCAAAAAGCAGGATCAAGATTCTGAAGGATTTGTTTGAGTAACTAGAATAGGAGAGGAAACATGGCTTTCCCAATACAATCCTGAAGACAACACAAAAGCAAAGCAGTGGATACCAAGAGGTGTAAAATGGTCCAATCAAAGCAAAAACGGACCAGTCAGAAGCAAAGGTCAAGAGCAACAGTTTTGGGGGGATCTTCAAGGCATTTTGCTTATTGGCTTTCTAGGGGCTAAAGGATTTATCTACATATAAAAGAAGTGTTTTGAGAAAGTTAGGCAAAGTTTTAGCAGAAAACTTCACTGAAGAGTTCTTCTCCAGAACAGTAGTGTGCCTATTCATTCCGCTCATAAAATGAGGGGAACTTTGTGAGAGTCTCTACCTTCCAGTCCTGATTTTGATCTTTCCAACTTCTTTTATCCTAAAAATATCTTCAAAGGGTGCCCGTTTTCCTTCAGTTAGTAATGTACAAATACTGCATTGCCATGGTTAAATTACCAGGATACTCACTTATTTGAGGATGGACTAAATGGCTGGTATCATCACTTACAAAAGTATCTTGAACTTGATCTTGATGCAGGCTATGTTGAGAAACAAATTCATGGCCAAATGGCTGCCACAGCTGGCGCACCGCGCCGATCTGAAGCCAGGAGCCAGGTGCTTCCTCCTGGTCTCCCATGTGGGTGCAGGGGCCAAGGACCTGGTCATCCTTCACTGCCTTCCTGGGCCACAGTAGAGAGCTGGACTGGAAGAGGAACAACTGGGACTAGAACCCGGCGCCCATATGGGATGCTGGCGCTGCAGGCGGAGGATTAACCAAGTGAGCCACAGTGCCGGCCCCCAAATTCATGTTTTTAAAAAGTTTTCATTCCATTTCACAAACTGCTTAAATTCCCCTAATGTAAGTAAAATCATGCAGTATTACTCTTTCTGTGCCTGGCTAATTTTAGTTCACACAGTGTCTGTCAGGCTCATTTATGCCACAAGTGGTAAGATTTTTTTTTAAAGATTTATTTATTTGAAAGGTAGAGGCAGAGAGAGAGAGAAAGAGGGAGCGGGAGAGAGAGAGAGAGAGAGAGAGAGGTCTTCCATTCACTCATCCAGTCCCCAGATGGCCACAACAGCTGGAGCTGCACCAATCTGAAGCCAGGAGCCAGGATTTTCTTCCAGGTCCTCCATATGCATGCAGGGGCCCAAGGTCTTGGGCCATCTTCCACTGCTTTCCCAGGCCATAGCACAGAGCTAGATCAGAAGTGGAGCAGCTGGGACTTGAATTGGAGCGCATATGGGATGCTGGCACTGCTGGCTGCAGCTTTATCCACTATGCCACAGCGCTGGTCCCAAGATTTTTTTTAAAGACTGAACAATATCCCATTTGATATGTATAATACATTTTTCTGTATCAGGTCATTATGTTGTTCCCATATTTAGCTATTGTGAATAATGCTGCAATGAACATGAGGATGCAGGCATCTTTCAAAACCTTGCATACATACTCAGAAGTAGAATAAATGCATCAAAGCCAACAAAATATAAAAGGCATTCAGCATCACTAATAACCAGGAAAATGCAAATAAAAAGTGCAGTGAGATATCACTCACACGTGGTCATGAATGGGCCAGGGCCAAAGCCAGGAGCCAGGAACAAAATCCAGGTCTCCCACATGGGTAGCAGGAGCCCAATTATTTTTTATTTCTATGTCTTTCTTGAACACCTTATTTTCTTCATGGGTTGTTTTCCTGATCTTATTGTTCATGCTCTCTTATAGTTTGCTATGCTTGCTTAAAATGATTACTTAAATTTTTTTCAGGCTATTAAAAGCTATCCATTCGGGGGAGTTGGTTACTGGAAGGTTGTTGTGTTCTTCAGGTGGTGCACTGTGTCTTGGCTTTTTCATTAACCTACTGTGCCATGGCGCCAGCCCCCCACCCCCTTGGATTTTTTACTCCAGTGGTGCATTGGACACCTGGACTCCCACAAGGTACCCTGCCCTGTGGGTGACTGTAGGGAGATGATGGTAGAACACTCCTATCCCATCTTCTCATTGATACCTCTCTCCTCTGCTTTCAGGTTGCTCTCTGTGGTTTCCATTTGCCCACAAAAGGCAGGGGAATCTAGGAAGAAAATAACGGTGCTCCACTCTGGATATTTGCTCTTAAAAGTTACCATTATTTCAGGGCAAAACTTTTCCTCCTCCCTAGTTATCCCAGACTGTAACTTCCATTAGAGCTTGGAGCTCTGAATAGAGTAATTTGAGCATCATTGGGTTTTCCAGAGAATTAAGAGAAATGAAAACAATGTAATTAAAATGATGACTCATCAACTAGTAAACTGTATTTGCTCATCTATAGTCACCTCCGCCCTGCTTTAATTAAATTGGGTTAACAGTAGAGGCTCTACTACTAGGTAAACTCCAAATTCAAGTTGCTTAGCACAGTCAAAGATACTTTGCTTCTTCATTCGAAGGCCAAGGTGGCCTTCCCCTTCCACGTGGTAATTCTGGGAGGCAGAGCTCCTCCCCTGGGGGTTACCCCGCCCCCTGGGGCCCTGTTGGCCCTTGTCTCCCTCTGGCAGGTGGGGGTGGGGCAGGGCAGGCACACGTGCTCCTCCCCCACGTCAGCCTGGGTGTGAGGCACACCACTTCTGCTCACATTCCAGTGTGATGCCAGCGAGCTGAGACGCGGATTCCTTGGCTGGGCAGTGATCCCAGCAACAGCTGCACACTCGGGAAGGGAACAGCTGGCCATGCGGCCACACACCCTATTTTGAGGAGGAAACACAATATATTTTTTCCTGTATAATTTCCATCTCTTAGAATTGAATCGTGGAAGGGTTCCTAAGACTCAGGATTGAACATTGTTACCATTCTCTACAATCTTTCGGTACTGCTTGCCTATTTTCTGTGGCATTTACAGTCTTAGTGTGTGTGTGTACGTGTGAGGTGGAGGGAGAAAGGGCTATCTTGCAGCCTTAAGGGTTTTTTCTAACTAACAGAGAGAGAGGTTTCTAACAGTTCCCTTGAATGAGTGCTACTGTGCTGACTGGCTTTCCTAATAGAATTTGACTTCACGGGAATAGTCTGTTGGAGATTGGTTTTGTGTGTTCCTCTGGCTTGTGAGGCAAGAGGACAGGACAACCAACCATTTGTGCTATTGTTAAAAATCAGGAAAGACGTTCTTTCTCTCTTTGCTGTAAGGAACAAAACATTAAAACACACTGCACAGCTTGGAGACAACCCTGAGCTGGTGTAGGGGAAATTAAACAAACTGATTGTGGTGTTCCTATAAAGTTAAGGTGCATCTGAGCTGAGTAGCACAAAATACAGTCCTGTCCCATCTATATTGCTATTCGGGCCCTCCAAAATACTGATTAACCCCACTCATCACATCTGTCTACTAGAGCTGCCTGGCCGTCTGCAGCAGATAGATGGGGTGTTGGCGAGGTGCTAATGGGAGCAGCCAAACCATGAGGAAACCTATTCAATAGCTATTACTTTGTGTCCTGTCTCTCCAGTTTTTATGGTAAAGTATTGATATAAGGAAAGGTAGAAATGACATAATTGTATTTTTTTTTAATTCTTTTTTTTTTTTTTGACAGGCAGAGTGGATAGTGAGAGAGAGAGAGACAGAGAGAAAGGTCTTCCTTTTTGCCGTTGGTTCACCCTCCAATGGCTGCTGTGGCCGGCGCATCTCGCTGATCCGAAGCCAGGAGCCAGGTGCTTCTCCTGGTCTCCCATGCGGGTGCAGGGCCCAAGCACTTGGGCCATCCTCCACTGCCTTCCCAGGCCATAGCAGAGAGCTGGCCTGGAAGAGGGGCAACCGGGACTAGAACCCAGTGTGCCAGCGCCGCAAGGCGGAGGATTAGCCTGTTAAGCCACGGCGCCGGCCAATAATTGTATTTTTTAAAGATTTATTTTAATTTATTTTATTTGAAAGGTAGAGTTACAGAGAGAGAGGGAAAGAGAGGTCTTCCATCCACTGGTTCATTCCCCAGATGGCCACAATGGCCGGAGCTGTGCCCATCTGAAGCCAGGAGCCAGGAGCTTCTTCTGGGTCTTCCCACACGGTACAGAGAGCTGGATTGAAAGTGGAGCAGCCCGGATTCTGTCCCAGTTGCTCCTCTTCCAGGCCAGCTCTCTGCTGTGGCCCGGGAATGCAGTGGAGGATGGCCCAAGTCCTTGGGCCCTGCGCCCGCATGGGAGACCAGGAGGAAGCACCTGGCTCCTGACTTTGGATCGGCACAGCGCAGCGGCCATTTGGGGGGTGAACCAATGGAAAAAGGAAGACCTTTCTCTCTCTCTCTCTCTCTCTCTGTCTAACTCTGCCTGTCAAAAAAAAAAACAAAACAAAACAAAACAAAAAAACAAAAAACAAAACAAAACAAAAAAAACAAAAGTGGAGCAGCCAGGACTCGAACTGGCACCCATATGGGATGCCAGCACTGTGGGTGGTGGCCCTACCTGCTACAGTGCTGGCTTCTGTGTATGTTCTTAATGATGACTTACAAATTTGCCCGTATTGCCTTTTTCATTCTACTCAGATGGGCATTTAAAATTATTCATTTTTAAAGTTGTTTGTGAGGTTGAGAAACAGCGCAGGGTACAGGGAGAGACAGCAAGCTCCCACTTGCTGGTTTACTCCCTGAATGTTACAGTGGCTGGGGCTAGAGCCAAGAGCCAAGAGCTCAGTCCTGGCCTCCCATGTGGGTGGCAGGAACCCAAGCAGTTGAGCCTTCACCACCTGCTTCGTCTCAGCATCTGCAATGGCAGACAACTAGATTTGGGAGCAGAGTCAAAGACTGAACCCAGGCACTCTGGTATGGGACACAGGCAAATTAACTGCTAGGTAAAACACCCATCCCTCACATGGTCATTTTGACGTAACTGACAGCTGCTGTCTTCATTCAGAGATGAGAGTACATCAAGGCAGAATTATTTAACTTGGTCACATGTTAACCTCCCTTAGTGCTTTGTTTCCACGTCCATATCTAACTTTTGGGTTATCTACTTTAATTGTGCTGGGAAACCCTGGTCTACTGATCACCCCTTTGTAATATCCATTCACAAATGGACAAATCAGCTGGGCTGTACTTAAGTGTGATTCATGATCATCATAGGAAAAAAGTTCTCAGATTCTTTGCCATAGCTGCTTTTTAAGGCATTCAGTCATATTTGTTCAGTCTACACTGAGATGGTTTTCCTTTTGTATTAATTGTCTTTGCCAGTGTTTGATATGGTTGAGGCTTTCCTGACTGGTTCTTTCTCATAGTCCATCATGTGCTCAACTCTCATATTCATAGGACAAAGCAATAGCTAATCAAATCCAACTATGAGGGGCAGGCATTTGGTGTGGCGGTTAAGGGGCTGCTTGGGGGGGGAGCAGCACTGTGGCATAGCTGGTAAAGCCGCCACCTGCAGTGCCAGCCTCCCATATGGGTGCTGGTTCGAATCCCAGCTGCTCCACTTCTGATCCAACTCCCTGCTAATGGCCTAGGAAAACAGTGGAGGATGGCCCAAGTGCTTGGGTCCCTGCAGTCACCTGGGAGACCTTATAGAAGCTCCTGACTCCTGGCTTTGGATTGGCTCAGTTCCAACTGTTGCAGCCACTTGGAGTGTGAACCAGCAAATGGAAGACCTTGCTCTCTGTCTCTCCTTCTCTCTGTAACTTTTCCTCTCAAATAAATAAATAAATACAGTCTCAAAAAAAGTGAGGCATCCTTTTTTAAAAAAAAAGAAAGAAAGAAAAAGAAGCAGCAGCAGTTTAGGATGCCCAACCCCAAATCCAGCTTCCTGCTGATGTGCATGGGGGTGGCAGAAGTGATGGCTCAAGTAATTGGGCCCCTGCAACCCACATGGGAGACCTGGCTGGCATTTTGGCTCCTGGCTTTGGCCTGGCCCATCCATGGCTATTGTGGGCATTTGGAGGCATGAACCAGTAGATGGGAGCTCTGTTTGTCTCTCTGAAGGACTTCCAAATAAATGAGTGAATTTTTAAAAATCCAACCACTGGGACCAGCGTTGTGGTGTAGTGGGTTAAAGCTGCTGCCTATGATGCCAAAATCCTATATGGGCACTTGTTCTCATCCTGGCTGCTCCACTTCTGATCCCTGCCAGTGGACTAGGAGAAGCAGCAGAAGACTGCCCAAGTGTTTGGGCCCCTGCCACCCATATGGGAGACACAGATGAAACTCCTGGCTTCTAGGGAGTGAACCAGCAGATGGGATATAGCCTCTCTCTCTCTCTCTCTCTCTCTCTCTCTCTCTCTCTCTCTGTGTGTGTGTGTGTGTGTGTAAAACTTTCAAATAAATAAAATCTTTTTAAAAAAACCAAGCATCAAAAAATGCAGTGTCATAAACAAGCTGTGGCCTCTGACTTCTCTCCATTTATACTCTGCCGAGATGAATTCTAGCAAGTTTTTGTGTAATTACAAAGCTCTATGCAGCAGAAGCAACTCTGTGAAGAGTGAGGCGGGATGCAGGCTGATTCCACTGGGCCTGCACTCACTGGCCAGCCCTTTCATTAGCTATGTTGCACACCTGTACTGCTGTAATCTTCCAAAAGGGCTCTTTGATTCTGTTGTTCCAGGGGATGTAGTGTGCACTGGGAGGGAGTTTTATACGGGATGACCATGGCAAGCCCCGGGTGTGACACCTGCAGGTCCTAGGATATTCCTCACTCACAGACGACAAATTCCAAGTCTCTGAAACGTCTATCTGGAACTGCTTTTGTGGCATACAGCCTCTTAGGAGCATAGTAATGAGGACCAAATAATATTCAAAAAGGACAACCTGCATGTGGCTTGCAATGTGATTGCAAGAGTATTTGTGTCCATTTTGAACACCCTTATTTTTCTCCTACTTCTTCAGTTCTATTTCTATTCTTCTGTGAAGGCTTCTTCAAGTCTCAAAAGACTTCAAAAAGCAATAAGAACTTACCAGACTTCCCCAAAGTCGTATTCTGCCAACCCAATCCACTATCCACACAGAGAGATTTCAACGTAAAAATGAGGCTGGAAACAGGCAGGGGCTCTCTTCCACCGTTTTGCTCACTCTGTTCCAGTTACATTGGCTTCATTTTGTACCTTGGAAATGCAAAGCTGTTTGCTGTCTCAGGGCCTTTGCATATGCTGTTCTGTTTGCTGAAACTCAGTTATTTCAGCTCTGCTGAGCAGTATCTTGCAGATCCTTCTGTCCTGAGATTCAACTTCGCCTCTTTAGAGAGCCCTTCCCTGGCTACCATGTGTAAAGGAAGTGCTTCACATCTTCCCCTCCTAATTTTTATCTTGGTGCCTGCCTTGCGTTTCATGTGCTATTCAGTTTGTCTACTTGTTTGTTATTTCATTCTCCTTCAACAACAGAAGCTTCATAAGGGCAGAGATTTGTCTGTCTTGTTTTTCCTTATATCCCCAGCACCTGGCACTGGGCTCAACACAGACCAGATGCACTAAAATGCTTGAACAATGGTTGTTTTTAAGAAATAAATATGTATTTATTTCAAAGGCAGTGTGACAGAGAAAGAGGGAGAGACAGATCTTTCAGCCACTGGTTCACTCCACAATGCCTGCAATAGCCAGGGCTGGGATAGGCCGAAGCCAGAAGCCAGAAACTGCATTTGGGTCTCCTACATGGGTAGCAGGCGCCCAAGTATGTGGGCCATCTTTTGCTGCCTTCTCAAGCACATTAGTAGGAAGCTGGATTAGAAGTCTTGGGGCAGGTGCTGTGACATAGTAGGCTAAGCCTCTGCCTGCAGCGCCAACATCCCATATGAGTGCAGGTTTGAGTCCCGGCCACTCCAGCTCTCTGCTGTGGCCTGGGATAGCAGTGGAGGATGGCCCAAGTGCTTGGGCGCCTGCACCCGCATGGGAGACCCAGAAGAAGCTCCTGGCTCCTGGCTTCTGATTAGTGCAGCTCCGACCGTTGCAGCCTTTTTGGGAGTGGACCAGCAGATAGAAGACCTTTCTCTCACTTTCCCCCTCTCTCTGTAACTCTACCTCTCAAGTAAATAAATAAAATCTTAAAAAAAATAAGAAGGAGAAGAAAGAGAAGGAGAAGAAAACAGCCTGGACTCAAACTGGCACTTCGATATGGGACATTGGTGACACAAACAACATCTTAGCCTCTGCACCACAAGGCTGGCTGTTGAACAAGTTTTTATGAACTTTCCATTGTTTGCTTTTACCTATAATGTAATCCTTTAAAGGGGAAGTTCTTTATTTATAATTTGTCTTCCAAAAGGCACTTGATGCATTCCTTGAAAAACAAGACTATACTTTGTAGAAGCAGCCATTAAAAAGCCTGTTTTTCTAATGACAGCCTTTCGATTCCTATGTCGTAGCCATGAAGTTGCAAGACCTTAAAAACGGGGTGACTAAGCAGTGCAGGGCGCTGTTGCACGTGTATCCACTCCTCCACCCCCAGCCAGGTTTGGTAATGCACTTGAGAGGAGCCTTCAAAAAGTTTGCTAAAATACATAGTAAAATGATGGATCATTTTCTAATTTTTCTGCATCCAAATAAATTTCTCAGTGAGTTCCATTTTCCACAAACTTGTTGACAGGCCCTTGCCCAGGCAGGCAGACGCCAAGTCTGAAGCATGCATGTGAGTGGTGTGCCCAGCGCAGTAGGCGTGATTTGCAGAGTGAGGGGAAGAGAGCAGAGGGCAGGTGAATGTTCGGCAGGTGCCTGCTAGGGAAAGACCTTCCACTTCCTAGTCATGTAGCCTGCTTGATTTTGCTTCAGTGTGTCCTCTTGTGCCATTTGTGGGTTATTTCCAAAGCTTACTGCTGCTGGAGATAGAGACCCCCGAGGAGAAGTTGGGGGTCCAGCAGAAGAGCAAGGGTGTGACCGGGAGGAGGGCACTTTTCCCACAGGTTTTCTGGTCTGCATGAGAGACAGCTACAGGCTGGCCCCAGCATGGGATGGTAAAGCTGCGGATGGCAGCCAGAGCAGGCCACCTGCCCCAGATTTCCCCGGGGAGACTCCCGGCTCCCCACCAGTGGCCCGTCATCTCCCAGCCAGCTTTTCCCAGGCAGAGGCATGAGGACTTCCCCTCTCCAAGGTCTGCTCTGTTCTAAGTCCAGGAATGGGGCCAACGGGAGGTCTCACCTTCCCCTCAGCTCTACAAGGAGACACCAGGAACAATACTCGGCCATCTCAACCACCCACACCCAGCTCTTACCTGTCTCACCTGTGTGACTTCGCTCCCCAGTCCACCTGTGAGGCACCTGAGTCCCCTCCCTGAGGCGTGGCACGCTCTGCTCCCACCATTTGCACACCCGGAAGGTTCTCCTTGTCCTGCCTCCACTCATCTCCCAGCACCTGCTGCCTGGGGTTGGGAGGGGTGGGTACAGCCAATTTTCCCATTGGCCTTTCAGCGCAAGCACTCACAGGTGCATTTTGTGGTGAGGAGAAGGAGGGCTCCAAGAGACTTTGTCAGGAACATCTGCACTGTCTCCGCCAGGGCCACCCTTGACTGCTTTGTTAACAGAGGATAGTTGAAGGGGAGGCCAGGGGCTCACACAGGCAGGCTGCTGCTGCTTCACCTTCCCCCATCCCACTGTGGAGCTTAACAGCCACTGCTGTGCAGGCTGTGCAAAGAGGGGACTGAGGTCACGCAGAACAAAACTCCCTCGCCATGGCCTCTGCGTTCACTGGGGGTGTTAGCTCCTGCAGCCAGAGGAACTGGTTAGAAGCAGGACTTGGTTTTCTGGCGAATTTATATGCTTTGCTGTGAGAGCTGCATACGTCTCATTTAAACTGCAGAAGCAAAGAAAGATCACATTAGGAAAGAGGGTTTAGCCTAGCAGTTAAGATACCCAGGTCCCACACAGGCGTGCTCTCTACCTCCTGGCTCCAGTTTCCTGTGGCTGCAGACCCTGGAAAGCAAGGGTGGTAACTCAAGTGACTGAGTTCCTGCTACCCATGTGGGAGACCTGGGTTGTGATCCAGCTCCTGGCTTCCCCCTGGGCACTTCAGGAGCGAATCAGCATCTGAGAGTGAACTCACTGTCTCTTTGTCTCTCTCCCCACCTCTCAAATAAATTTTTAAAAAAATTGGGGCCAGCATTGTGGTGCAGCAGGTTAGGCTGTTGCTTGTGAAATCAGTGTTCCATACCAGAGTCCCAGCTGCTCTGCTTCCGATACAGCTCCCTGCTAATGTGCGTGGGAAAGCAGGGGATGATGGCCAAAGCGCTTGGGCCCCTGCCCCTTACATGGGAGACCCGGATGGGATTCTAGGCTCCTAGCTTTCAGTCTGGCTTCAATCCTGGCTTCAGGATTCCAGCCCTGGCTATTAGGACCATTTGGGGAATGAATCAGCAAGTGGGAGATCTCTTTGTTCCTTTCTCTATCATTGTGCTTTTCAAATAAATAAAATAAATCTTTAAAAAAGTGTTTTTTAGAAGATCACATTGGCTACTTGTAAATCTGGTAGAGTGATAAGCACTTACACCTGGACATGAGGTCCTCACGACACGGGAAATGCCAGCTCTGCTGGGTGGTTGCCAGCATGTCCCAGAGATCCCAAGACGGGCCTCTGACTCAGGAAATACCAAGCTGCCTTCCAGGTGTTGGGAATTTTGTTTTGTTTCCCCCTGTCTGTTTAAAGTAGGAAGCAGACTAACAAATGGTTAACTGTGTTTGCCGGAAAATATTCAAGTGTGAGGCAACTGTTTCCAAATTCCCCGCAGAGCCTGGACACAAGGGAACATTGGCAGCCAAGCCTGTTATTAAGAAGGTCACACGGTGCCATCTGCTACTGCGTGCGCTTCACTGTTGAAGCACTAGGTCCGTGAGGAGGTGGCTGCAATCGATGTTGCCGGTGAACCTAAAAGACAGCCCTGTAGTGGGCACTGCCGTGGTTTCCGTGGGCTTATGTGAACAAGCCCTGTGCCGGCCTGTGTGCTGGGCTGGAGGTACATGGAGTAAGAGCAGAAGAAGGTGAAGTGCTATTTTAGGTCTCCTTGGTGGGAGCTCAAGCTGCTGGCTGGTGTTCCTACTTCTTTGGGTGCCTAGTTTTAGCTGTCTACAAAATATGATGATAGCACCATAGGGCAGCACGATGAATGCCTTATTCTTTTATTGACAAGTTGCAAAATGTTTTAATCCTTAGGAAAGTTGAAAGAATAGTACAATCAATATCTACCTAAGCTCTTCTCAGAGATGCATCAGTTGTTAGCATTTGGTCACATTTGTTAACATTTAGCTTTATCTCAGTCTCTGTATGAGGGCGCTTCAAAAAGTTTGTGGAAAATCCAATTAAAAGATGTTTATTTTGGTACAAAAAATGTCAAAATCTGTGTATAGTCGTGATACATATTTTCCATGAACTTCCTGGAAACTTCTTTTTTAAAAAAATGATATATTGATTTGTTTGAAAGAGTTACAGAGAGGGAGAGACAGAGATCTTCCATCCACTGGTTTACTCCTCAGATGGCAAAATGGCTAGGGCTGAGTCAGGCCGAAGCCAGGAGCTTCATCCAGGTCTCCCACATGGGTGACAGAGACCTAAATACTTGGGCCATCCTCCGCTGCTTTCTCAGGCCATTAGAAGGGAGCTGGATCAGAACTGGAGCAGCTGGGACACGAACCAGTGACCATATGGGATGCTGGCATCACAGATGCTACCTTTACCCACTATGCCACAGCGCTGGCCCCTTGAAAATGTCTTGTATGCTGATACAAGTATATACTTCTTTGCTGAACTACTGAGAGTAAAGACATCATAAAGCATATCTAAAAATTCTTCAGCATGTGTCTACTATGAGTAAGAATGTTCTCTTACATAACCACATATCATTATAACACTTGAAACATTTAACTTTGATAGAATAATTTTTATCAAGCGTGCAGACCATTGAGTGCCTTATTCTTAAGAATCTGTCAAGAAAAGAGATTTGTCCTGTAATCTATCCCACTGGTTAAAAAACTCTTCAAGACAGTGATATCTTATATTTTTGAGGCACTTTGAAAAATCTCATGAAAGCTCTGGGCCTTATTTTCAGAAAACTATCCATAGACACTTACATGAGGATACTTCAAAAGATTAGAGGGAAAAAGAGAATTAAAAGATAAGGTTATTTCAGTGCAAAATTTTGAAATCTGTGCAGTTTTTTCATAATGTTTCCCCCTCCCCCACCCCTTGACTCCCACCGCCACCCACTTCCCAGCACAAAATAAACATCTTGTCATTTCATTTTCCATGAACATTTTGAAGTACCCTCATGCAAGCCAACAATGCTCACAGCCTGGATCCCTCCAGGGTGTCCATGGACTTCAGGTTAAGTGTTTTGTAATCTAAAGCTCTTGCTTTGTGTACATGCAATTTAAGACACAATACTCCCTAAGGATGGAGAGTAGTTTGTCTTCATTTTCTCACCTTATGTTTTGTGCTCATGAACTTTCCTTTAAAGGAACTCAGAGTTTTTGTTTGTTTGTTTGTTTGTTTTTTTGACAGGCAGAGTGGACAGTGAGAGAGAGAGAGAGACAGAGAGAGAAAGGTCTTCCTTTCTCCGTTGGTTCACCCTCCAATGGGCGCTGCGGCCGGTGCGCTGTGGCTGGCGCACCGTGCTGATCTGAAGCCAGGAGCCAGGTGCTTCTCCTGGTCTCCCATGCGGGTGCAGGGCCCAAGGACTTGGGTCATCCTCCACTGCACTCCCGGGCCACAGCAGAGAGCTGGACTGGAAGAGGGGTAACCAGGACAGACTCTGGCGCCCCAACAGGGACTAGAACCCAGGGTGCTGGCGCCGCAGGCAGAGGATTAGCCTATTGAGCCACAGCACCGGCCGGAACTCAGAGTTTTAAGGAGTCTCTGAGATGGGTAGGTGGGAGATGGAATTCTCATCAATCTGTTAAAAAAAAAACCTGAATCACAAATACGACTGGTGTTGTACTATGATAGATATCCAGTAGGTGGACTAAGTGATTTGAATGGAAGAGCTAGGAGCATGCTTCCAAACTTGAGCTTCTTTGGGCAGGAGCTGATACCAACAAGCCTACACTTGCTTTCTTGATAATTTAGTTTTAAAAATCAGATACCTGTAGCATCCCATCAGGGTTGACACATCCTGTAAGCACTTAATATCTAAAGGTAGGATTTGTTGATGGTTACTGAGATAGTTTCATCAGCAAAATTACCCAATTTGGTTCCGGTTGTAGGAGTAGGAAGTAGAACAGAGAGGTAGATACCTGCTAGCAAATTAGGGTGCCATTAAAAGTCTTTAATCAAAAGGTGAGCTGAAACTGCCAGGGTCAAGTCGAGCTGTGGGTTCTATTTTGTCAACTATGAACTCACCAAGAGAAGTCTTCAGCTAGCCATATTCCAACATATGTGAGCTTACTCATTCCTTTCCAAAAACAAGCTAAAGAAAATGAGAGACATTTCTGACTCAGAAAAGTGACCAAATTTGGCTTAAAGATGAACACAACTATGTAAATAACACATGGCAATGGTCTAGTATCTGTTTTTGGTTTTGTTCCCCTCCCCCCCATTATTTGTCCAAATGACTTTCTGTAAAATTTGTATGTTATAGACTCATATAGTTTACTAATTAATGATTATCTAGTGTAATTCTTGAAAGAAAGGCTAACAAAAAGCCAGTTAAGCTTCTGGCAGGCCTATGGAATTTATAAAAGTCTTATAGAGAGCTTTGAAAGGCTAAGAATTCAGAGTGGAGCAATCAATAATTATGCAGGATAAACTTCTTATCCATTTGCTCTTCCTGGAGCTATGAAAAAGTGAGGTTTTCTTGAATTTAGCTAAATAATTGTTAAGCTCCTCAGCTTTGTCTTAAGATACCTTTCTTTTAAAAGTTTATTAACACTGGCTGGCGCCGTGGCTTAACAGGCTAATCCTCCGCCTTGCGGCGCTGGCATACCGGGTTCTAGTCCCGGTTGGGGTGCCGGATTCTATCCCGGTTGCCCCTCTTCCAGGCCAGCTCTCTGCTATGGCCCGGGAAGGCAGTGGAGGATGGCCCAAGTGCTTGGGCCCTGCACCCCATGGGAGATCAGGAGAAGCACCTGGCTCCTGGCTTCGGATCAGTGAGATGCGCCAGCCACGGCGGCCATTGGAGGGTGAACCAACGGCAAAAAGGAAGACCTTTCTCTCTGTCTCTCTCTCTCACTATCCACTCTGCCTGTCAAAAAAAAAAAAAAAAGTTTATTAACATAAAATAGCACAAATAATGAGTGCTTGCTAAAGGCTGTTCCTCTCCTTTGCCTTGCCCACTCAAAGCCAGACCCTGTTTTGCCAACCAGGACTCTCCATTTAGCATTTAAAACTATTTTAATTAAAACACACCAGAGAACTCAACGTGAGTGATTGTTAGGGAAATATCAATTAAAAAAACAATGAGAGGGGCCAGAGCTATGGCAGGTAAAGCCACCACCTACAGTGCCAGCATCCCATATGGGAGCCTGTTCAATTCCTGGCTGCTCCACTTCCAGCCCAGGTCTGGCTGTTGCAGCCATTTGGGGAGTGAACCAGTGCATGGAAGACCTCTCTCTCACTCTGCCTCTGCCTTTGTGTAACTTTGCCTTTCAAATAAAAATAAATAAATGGGGGCCGGCGCTGTGGCACAGTGGGTTAAAGCCCTGTCCTGAAGCGCCGGCATTTCATATGAGCGCCGGTTCAAGTCTCGGCTGCTCTGCTTCCAGTCCAGCTCTCTGCTATGGCCTGGGAAAGCAGCAGAAGATGGCCCAAGTCCTTGGGCCCCTGCACCCATGGGAGACCTGGAAGAAGCACCTGGCTCCTTGTTTTGGATTGGCGTGGTTCTGGCCGTTGCGGCCATCTGGGGAGTGAACCAGCGGATGGAAGACCTCTCTCTCTGTCTCTGCCTCTCTCTGTAACTCTATCTTTCAAATAAATAAAATAAATCTTTAAAAGAAACTTAACAAAAAGCAATGAGATACCACTTCATGTCCATCAGAATGGCTATCATCACAAAAGAGATATAAACAAATGCTGGTGAGGATTTGGAGAGAATGGAACCTCCACTCATTGCTTGTGGAAATATAAAATAGTAACAGAGCTGCTTTGCAGAACACTTTAGCAATTTCTTTACAAGTTAAACATAAATGTATCACAGGACCCAGCAATTCTACACCTAGATTTTTACCCAAGAGAAATGAAAACATGTCTACACAAAGACTTGCACGTGAGCGTTGACCACAGCATTATCCTACGTGGCCAAAATTGGTAGCAACTCTAGTTGCCTATCCAGTGCTGAATGGATAACAAAATGTGTAATAGCCATACAATGGAAAACTATTCAGCAATGAAGAAGAACAAAGCACTACAATGTGGACAAATAACAAAAACATGATGGCAAGTAAAAGAATTCAGAGGTAAAGGATCACATAGTGTATGATTCCATTTATATGAAATGTCCAGTAAAGGCAAATCTATGGAGAAAGAGCATAGATCAAGGATTTGCTGAGGGCTGATGATAAGAAAGGAAATAAAGTTGGCATGAGGGATTAAAAATATTGGTCAGGAGCCAGTGCTATGGCACAGCAGGTTAAAGTGACAACCTGCAGTACTGGCTTCCCATATAGGTGCCAGTTCATGTCCTGGCTGTTCCACTTAAAATTATCTTCCCTGCTAATGGCCTGGGAAAGTAGTGGAGGATAGCCCATGTTCTTGGGTCTCTGCCACCCATATAGGAGACCAGGATGGAGTATCAGGTGTCTGGCTTTGGCATGGGCCAGCCCTGGCCATTGTGGTCCTTTAGGTAAAAAACCAGTGGATGGCAGATTTCTTTCTTTCTGTCTGTCTGTCTGTCTCAATCTCTCTCTCTCTCTCTGTCTACTTTTCAAACAAGCAATACTGGGCTTATGAAAGGATGGCTGTGGTGATGGTTGCCTAACTTGACAAGTTTACTCAAAATCACTGAACTGTACAGTTGATCTGAGTCGATCTTATGTAAGTTATACATTAATAAAATTGATTAACAATATACCAGAGCTCCTTAAGACCTTAAGAAAGATTTACAGCCCTGGAATTTCAGCATAGCCTTGGTTCCTTCTGATTTTCTAGGAGTATAAGCACCATATCACAGAAGATTGTTGTTGCTTACACCAAACCTCCAGGTTGATTACAATTTCACTTTTAGTTATGGCTTCGTCTGACCTGACCAACTCTCACTTTTGGTGGTGGAATGCAAAAGGGAAACAAGTGATATGTGTCTTTTTGTTCTTCTTCTTCTTATTTTTGATAATTGTCTAATTGGGAGCATAAAAAATTGTACTAACACTGGCTTTAATCCTGATTTCCCCTCTTTGATTGCATTCAGGACTGCTCCCAGATATAACCAGGCCCTTAAAAAAGTCACTTGACATCAAGCATGGAGTGGTGAGTCTAACGTTTCTCAGTGCTCATTTACATGTAGAGAGCTTAAATGATTATCCTCTGTGTAGTATTCATATGGAAATAAGTCAAAAGCAGTTGGAGTTATTTTTAAAATAATACTCATTTGTCAAATATCTGTTTCTGAGTGCTCACCATGTGTGTGGCTTTCTACCTGGTGATGGGGATGCAAAGACTATAAAGGTGTTACAAATTGTCAACAACTGATGATGCTCTACTTTCATCATTGTCACCAACTTTTCCTCTTTCTCACGCATGGTGGTAATAACATGTACTGTATTGGCAAAGAAAAACAAAAACAGCCTTTCTCAGATTGTAAACTTTCATATAATACAGAGAAATAGAAACAAAAGCAAAAATCATCCAAACTCCTTACTTTCCCTCAGAGATAATCATTATTTACATTTTAGTAAACTTCCTTACGAATGTCTCTCTATACTTATGAGTGCATAAAAATATATGCACATGCAGAGAGTATACTGATGAATTCATATACTGGGCATTGTTCTCTGTAATTGTTTTTTTTTTTTTTTAAGATTTATTTATTTATTTGAAAGTCAGAGTTACACAGAGAGAGAAGGAGAGGCAGAGAGAGAGGGGTCTTCCATTTGCTGGTTCTCTCCCCAGTTGGCCGCAACGGGTGGAGCTGTGCTGATCTGAAGCCAGGAGCCAGGAGCCTCCTCTGGATCTTCCCTTGCGGGTGCAGGGACCCAAGGACTTGGGCCATCTTCTACTTCTTTCTCAGGCCATAGCAGAAAGCTGGATCAGAAGTGGAGCAGCCGGAACTTGAACTGGTGCCCATATGCGATGCTGGCACTGCAGGCAACAGCTGTTATGCCACAGTGCAAGCCCCTGTAATTGGTTTTTATCATTCAGTATTTTCATGGACATCTTTCAGTGTTAATAAACACAGTGCTTTGTCATCATTTTTGAAAATTATTTACTTGAAATGCAGAGTGATAGAGAGAGATATCTTCCTTCCACTGGTTCACTCCCCAAATGGCCACAGTAGCCAGGGCCATATCCAAGAGCCTGGAACTCCACTGAGGTCTCAGACTGGCAGTCATATGGGATTCTGGCCTAACAGGTGTCAGCTTAACTCACTGTGCCATGACGCCAGCCACAGAGAGACATCTTCTAACCACTGGTTCACTTCCCAAATGGCACAACAGCTAGAGCTAGGCCAGGCTGGGTTCAGGAGCAAGGAGTCCCATCTGAGCTCCCACATGGGTGGTAGGAGCTCAAGTACGTCTGCTGCCTCCCACGCACACGAGTATGGAGCTGACTCAGATGCACAGAACAGCCAGGCCTTGAACCGAGCACTCCAATACGAGATGAGGGCATCCTAAGCCGTGGGTTAACCTGCTGTGCCACAACATCTGTCCTGTCGTCATTTTTTAATGGATCCATAGTATTCCATCGAGAGAATAAATCACAAGTTTAAAATAGGCCATGCCACCAGGCATTTAGGTTTTCTTAAATTCATGACTAATAGGAACAATGCTGTGATAAATAAAATTTGAATATATATTATATCTTACAATTGTAAAATAATCTCTTCAGGGTACATACCTTTAAGCAACAATCTTGAGTCAGAAGGTACACTTATATTTTGGAAATTATTTATTTTCATTTTATTTCAAAGGCAGACAGAGTCCGACAGAGAGGAATCTTCCATACGCTGGTTCATGCCCCACATACGTGCATCATCCAGGGCTGAGCCAGGCCAATGCCAGGCCAAAGCCAAAAACTCCATCTGTATCTCCCATGTGGGTATCAGGGATACAAGTGCCTGTGCCATGACCAACTGCCTCCCTTAGTGTGCATTAGTGGGAAGCTGGAATCAGGAGCAGAACCAAGACTTGAACCCAGGCCCTCCGTTCTGGGGTCTGAGCAGCCCAGGTAGCGTCTTAACCACTGTGCCAAGCGCCTGTCTCAGTCCACTTCTACATGGCCCAATTGCCTTCCAGAACAACAGTGCAAGAGAGTGCCTTTTCCTGGGCTGTCTCCAACACTGGCTGTAAAAAAATAATCTTAGTGTTTTCCAATCTGGTAGATGAGGATATTCAAATTTTTTCAATTTCATTTATTTATCAGTGAAGTTGAGTATCTTCTGTTTATTAGTTGTTGATAGTTCTTCAGGCTGATTCTCATTATTTGCGGTAGTTATGTTTCTAAATGTTGCCTTGACCTTGAACTCTGAGTTAAGGAGTGCTGAACCATTGCTCCCAGGAAATGCCAAGGTAGTATCCTGTGAGCCGCCAATCACAATGTTTTTTGCCAGCAGAGCAATATGTAACTTTGTTTGTATGTATGTTTCTGTTAAAGACACTTTAATATAGGTTGCTAATTTATTACCACTGAGCTCACAGCCAATAGCATTCTACATCATAGGTAAAGGAATCTTAATTAGCACAGGTCTTTTCTCTGGAAGGCACATCACAGGCTTCTTGTGCTTAGGAATGCTGGACAGCCCTTCAGCCCAGTTCTTGGAGCCATTGTGCATGGTGAAATTACAAAAAAAAAAAAAAAAGCCAAAAATATGACACTAAATACGCTTTGCAAAGGACACCTGACGTCAGTACAACCTTGTTTGCCTTGTTCACCTTCAGGCTGGGAAGGCACCTGTCTGGTGACTCGAATTTTTGCCACTCCAGGCATGTCCACAGATAACCTCAAAGGTGCTGTTAGTATTGACTTTGGGATTAGGATTACACATAAATTCTAGCAAGTCATGAATGTGTAAATCTGGAATCCATGAATGATAGGGTATGACTGTTTATTTCCTTTGCCATTTTTCTAGTGGGATGTTTAGCTTTGTCTTACTGACTCATGAAAGCTAGACTTGTTCTCCTACTTCATAAATATTTTCTCCAATTTTGTCATTCCATTTTACTGTTATTATCTGTTATTAAAGTGAATTTTTAAAACTTTCTTTATGTACTTATTTATTCATTTAAGAGCCAAACACAGACAGGGATTGCCCATCTGTTGCTTCACTCCTCAAATGCCCACCACAACTGACCTGGGTCAGGTGGCAGCCAGGAGGGATGTAATCCAGGTCTCCCACATGGGCGGCAGGGAGCCCAGTCACTTGAGCCACCACTGTTGTCTCCTGGAGTCTACACTGGCAGGAAGCAGGAGTCAAGATCAAGAGCCAGGGATTCAACCTTGGCACTCTGATGTGGGATCTGGACATCTTAACTGCTAAACTAACCCCCCCCTGGCCTATGGCAGCTTCTCACAACAGTATCAAAGCGTCTTTTGAATTGCAGAGAGAATCTAATAATTTTATTAGGTTTCTATTATTGTGGTTGGGATTGACGTTGAGCTCTCCTTTTTGCAGGCACACCAAATTTGGTGCTTCGATGATTTTTCTCCGGCACCTCGAAGTTATGGAAAAATCTGTAAGTCTCCTCCTAAACTACTACTTGATGTCTTTTTTCCGCCTTTATTTTAATCATGATCTCCATCTGATACTTCCATATTTTTCATAGTCTGGGGCCATTTAAGGCTGGTTGCATTCTGCTTGCCCCTACCTGTCCCTCTCCTAACAAAAAGGAGAGTTGGAGGCAGAAGTAACAGGAAGGAGAAATCCGACAGATGGGCCACTCAGCACTCAGCAGCAGCTCTGAAACAGGAGGTGTACAGGAGGAGGTTGTGGTGGTGGCTGGGGTCGAGGTTGTATATGAAAGAGTTTGGAACTATTATTATTTTTTATTTGATAGGAAGAGTTATAGACAGCGAGAGAGACAGGTCTTCCTTCCGTTGGTTCACTCCCCAAATCGCCGCCACGGCCGGCATGGAACTATTATTTTGAAATTTGGGTTGATGTATTTGAGAGGCAGATAGAGTGAGACACACAGAGAGATTTCCCATCTGCTGGTGCACTCCCCAAATGCCTGCTGCAGCCAGGGCTGGGCCAGGCTGAAGGTGGGAGCACAGAACTCAATTTGGATCTCCCACATGGATGGCAGGGATCCAGCAACTTGAGCCATGGCCACTGCCTCCCAGGGTCTGCATTAGCCAGAAGCTGGGGTCAGGAGCCAGAGCCAGGAATTGAACCCAGGCACTCCCATATGGGTCTTGGGCTTCTTAACCAGTAAGACTAAATGCCCACCTGGGATTGGAAGCACTGACTGAGGAACGCCAGGAAGTCCCAGCAGACTCTGGCTGCCACAAGCACTTACACATTGTTTGCCTTTTCACCCTAGATATGAGGCCTACCAGGCCAGCACACGTGATCTTACTGAACTACAAGAGACAAGGGGAAGGCTTCCTGAGTCATGTAAGAATCTTTTTTTTTTTTTTTTTTTTTTTTTTTTTAGCAGGCAGAGTGGACAGTGAGAGAGAGAGAGAGAGAGAAAGGTCTTCCTTTTGCCATTGGTTCACCCTCCAATGGCCACTGTGGTAGGCGCGCTGCGGCCGGCACACCGCGCTGATCCGATGGCAGGAGCCAGGTGCTTCTCCTGGTCTCCCATGAGGTGCAGGGCCCAAGCACTTGGGCCATCCTCCACTGCACTCCCTGGCCACAGCAGAGAGCTGGCCTGGAAGAGGGGCAACCGGGACAGGATCGATGCCCCGACTGGGACTAGAACCTGGTGTGCCGGCGCCGCAAGGCGGAGGATTGGCCTGTTGAGCCACGGCGCCGGCTGTAAGAATCTTCTTACTGTCATCCAACAGGGGAACCCTGGGAGCCGCAGGAAGTGGGCTGCCGGGTGCATCTGCCTGGCAGTGGGTGTATGCGTTCAGAGCTGGTATAAAAGGCTGTCCTGATTTATAATCAGATGAAAAGTAGAGCTCTTGTGATACAAGGTACAGTCTTCCTGAAAGCCTACGAACAGCTGCACAGATTTTTCCAGTTTGGGAGAAACGAACCTCAAAGAGGGTTGTGGGAATTGCACTGTCCAAATAATAAGCCAGTGAAAGTTGGGGATGTTGTGAAAATGGTGGGAAATGCTGAGTGTCCTTCCCTCGTGCCCACGGTCCAGGGGCTACCGCCTCACGTGCCTGTCCTGCCACCTGCCTGCTCCCTGTTGTGGCCCTTCAGACCAGGGGTTCTCCCTGGCCTAACCAGACTTTCTCAAAGCCCTCTATTTCTATCAGGATGTTCAAATGGGATTCATTGTATGTCTTAGCGTTCCGGCAGAGATTCTTACAGAATAGATGGAAAGAAAGAATAAAAACTGGTTTTTCCATGTACCCTCCTGAGTTCAATTATTAAGAAATTATGACTGTTTTTGCTATCCTACTTTGTTTATTAAGATATCTTTAAGTTAATTTTTAAAAAACTTCACTCAAATTAAGTAATTATATTTGCAATACCATTGATGTGATATGCTAGCTATGTGTATGAAGGTAAAAATTCATGAAAAATGCAATGAAAAGACACATTTTAGTGCAGAAAACGTTGAAATCCATGCATGATACACATAACATGCATTTTCCATGAACTTGTTGAAGACCCCTGGTATGCCGGCTTTCAAAACCTTTTGCACTGTGATAAACTTGTCTTCGAATTGTTTCTCCATGAACTTTTTGAACTCCCCTCATGTTAGAAAAAAAAAAAAAATCCTGAGCATTAAAAAAAGTTTTCCAAGTACCAGCTGACATAATCACAGAACCACCTGTTACAGACACATAGCACTTCGGAAATGCTGGTCCACAGCTGTGAACTTGAGAATCTGATGAATTTAGCTAATGGGACAGGGCTGGATGATCCCCCTTGGTTCCCAGACAGCTAGTCTATTTTAATGGTAACCAAAATGGTGCATTTTTCTTGAGTTTTCTGCTTGAGGGCCTGATGCCTTGCCCCAGCAGCATTTCAAGCACAGGAAGGCAGGGCTGTGGCAGGCTGTGGCAAGCTATGGAGGGGTTCCTCGGGGGCACTTGAAGCTGTGTGGTCCACAGCAAGTTCTGTATCTTGTGCGGGCAGCCAGAGACCTCCCTTCACCCCCGGGGCTTGGTGGCTGCTTCTAGGAAGGGGAGATGGTTTCCTGAAAGTCTCCTACTGCTTGCTGGCCTCCTGGGAATGGCTTGGGAGAATCATTAACTATTGTTAAATAAATAATCCCTCCTGCTGCACAGCGCTGTGCCGCTGCCAAGCGATTCCATTGCCAATCAGTGTCTGCAGCTGTTCCAGCAAACAGCTGCCGCTCTCTGTAAGGTGCTTCCCCGGCGGCTTCTCCAGGAGAGGGAATTCTCTGTGCACCCAGCCACCGCCGGTAAGTCAGCCATTCTGGACGAATAAGTGACACTACACCCTGCTCTTGTGATGATACAAGAAGAAACTGAACGTACCCCCACCCCGCACTGCATACCCCACACTATTAATATTGGAGCTTATCTGAGAAAGCTTGGCCCTACAGTCCTGATTAAAAAAAAAAATCATGATTGCTTAACTTATGAGACAAGGCAAGTCTTTGTACCTCTTTTAAAAATTGCTTTATTTTCATTGCATTTGAAAGAGAGAGAGAGAGAGAGAGAGAGAGAGAGAGAGAGAGAGAGAGAGAGGGAGGTTTTCCTGCTGGTTTACTCCCCAAATACCTAAAACAGCTGGGTCTGAACCACTGAACCAGGCGGAAGGCAAGAACTCATCTGGTTGACCTCAGCACTTGAGCCATCGCCTGCTGCCTCCCAGGATGCACATTGGCAAGATTGCTGAAATACAGAGCAGAGGCAGGACCTGAACCCAGGCACCCTGATAAGGAAACAGGGCAACTTAACCCCTGTGCCAAATACCTGCTCCAAATCTTACTATATTTTAGAGGGTGTTCTACTTGGGGGAAGGAAAGTAAGTTTTGAGATTAAAAAAAAAAAAGTGTCCATTCCTGCGTTAGCAACAAGCAGGGATTTAATGAAACGTTCCAACCATGATTTAAGGATATTCTCACTCTGAGCAGTGTTTGCCAGGTGTCCAGTGCCTTTGGTAACTATCCTAGTCTTGGAATTCATGATGCCCCACTGTGATTCCAACCTGCGTGGAAAATGAGGTTAAAAGGTATTCGTTTTGGTGCAGAAATATGTTTTGAAATCGTGTAGTTTTTTCCTAATACGCGTTTTCCATAACTTTTTCAATGAAGCCAGAAATGCACCCTGAAGAATGTTGGGATGAAAGGAAAAGGAGGGAGGGGGTTGGGGGAGGCTCTCTGGCTACAGGAGGATTAAGGGGCTGTGGGGGCTTCTGTAGTGATTCTGAGCTCCCGGCTTGTGCTGACGGGACAGCCGATGACACGGGAAGGTTCAAGGCGAGGTGAAAGCGGCAGGCGCCAGCCCACCTCCTGCTGTCTGGTTTGGGACTACCTCGTCCTCATCGCCTGGGGAAAGGCGCCCTTTGTGGGTGAGCGCGCGTTCACAGGCCAGCCGTGTCTCCGCAGCTTCGCAAGCACTGGGGTTCTGGAAGCTCAGTACTCGGATTGTGGGCGCGGAAGGCCGTTCTTACGTTTCAGCTGAGTCGCCGGAGTCTGCCGGACAAGGACTGTGCGGTAAGAGGCCCTGCAGCGCACCCATAGCCGGCCCCTCCCTGGGCCCCGGGTGGCCCCCACCCCACACACCGCTTTTCTCTGTCCGTGGAGGAGGGAGACCGAGTGATCCTTAGAACGGATATGAGCTCTCACAAAGAAGACGTGGGGCGCAATCGCCTCCCTAGAACTGCAGAAAAGACGCCCTGGCCTGGGGCCCCTGCCGGGGTGTGAGAAGGCGTCCCTGGGTTCAGGGTCTCTCCCGGCACCGCCCGCGCCTTCCCTGCCGGGTTCCAGCACGAGGTCTGTGACCTGCAAGCAGGGCCTTGAGGCCCAGGGCCTCCACCTTTCACGCCCAGCTCTGCCTGAGCCCGCAGCGGGCGCCCCCTCTTGCCTTCCTCTTATTCTGCTGCCTGCCGCTGCCAGGAGGTCCGTCTCTTCTACTTACCCCTCTTCCTATGTCCGCGGCCCTCCTGCTCCCTCCACGATGGTCCTCCTCTTCCCTCCATGATCCCCCCCACCCGTGGCCCTCCTCCCTCCACCACCCCCCACACCCGTGGTTCTCCTCCCTCCACCATCCCCCCCCACCCGTGGCCCTCCTCCCTCCATGATCCCCCCCACCCATGGTCCTCCTCCCTCCACCACCCCCCGCACCCGTGGCCCTCCTCCCTCCACCATCCCCCACACCCGTGGTCCTCCTCCTTCCACCATCCCCGCCCACCCGTGGCCCTCCTCCCTCCACCATCCCCCCCCACCCGTGGTTCTCCTCCCTCCACCCCCCCCCCACACCCGTGGTTCTCCTCCCTCCACCATCCCCCCTACACACACCCATGGCCCTCCTACACCACACACCCCTGGTCCGCCTCCACCATCCCCCCTACACCACACCCCTGGTCCGCCTCCCTCCACCACCAACCCTCCCCCCCCCCCACCGCCTCCTCCACTCCACGGTCATCCTCCTCTCGTGAGCCCACAGCCCTCCTCCCTCCGTGGTCCTCTTCCTCCTCCCCAGCACCCTGAGCCCTTCTTCCGCCAGGATCTGCCTCCTTCCTTCACCGTGCCCCTCCCCTGCAGCCACAGGACAGCTCCTGGCCTCCTCCTACCCCTTCCCGCTTGGCGATCCTCCTCCCCTGCATGCCCCGGGGCCTCCCCTCGGCCCCGGACCCGCCTTCTCTCCCGGCCGGCCGCACGCCGCCAGCCGCACGCCGCCACGCTCCTGCCCCGGATCCTGCCGCCCACACGGCCGGCCCGCCTCCTTCTCCTCCCCCGGCGGTGCACGGCGAGCTGGCGGGAGGCCCCGGCACCGCCTGAGCAGGGAGAAACCCCCCGCCGCCGCCGGGGGCCGCAGAGGGCCACAACTACTGTGGCGGCGTCGTGGGGAGGCCCGGGCCGGGGTAGGAAAAGGGCAGCCTCCCAGCCCTGCCCGCCCCCATGCCCCCCTCCCCTCAAGCCCTGTTTACCGAGGCTGCCAGGGTGGAAAGCTCCCTGCAAGTCGCCTCTCCCGCTCCCCACCCCCAGACTCCTAGTGGGTATTCTTGGCCATTAGTCCAGGTTGGGCTCAATGCGTTCTAGGGGAGCCATCTGGGCTGATTCCCGGGAACCTTCCGTATGGTTTCCATTAAACTCGCCAAAACCGTGCATTGGAAACGCAGCCCTGGAGCCACTCAGGAACCTCCAGGATTTTTGCCCTGGCAGCTTTATTGGAGAGTCTCAGGCAGAGGGAGGCAGAGGCCTTTGCTGGAGCTCGGAGCCCCGTGTCTGGGACCTAGAAACCCTGGGCCTGTGCTGTGGTCACTACTCTGACTACCAGGAAATGCAGCTCTCCATCGGACTGGCTACCAGGCATTCACCCAGTACTTTTTAAAAAACTGGATGCAAAGCCTAGCTTGAAGAATTCTGTTTTAATTTATTTTATTTTTTAAAATATTTATTTGAGAGGCAGTGTTAACATACAGTGAGAGGGAGAGGCAGAGAAAGGCCTTCCATCTGCTGGTCCACTCCCCAAATGGCCACAGGAGCCAGAGCTGGGCCGATCTGAAGCCAGGAGCCAGGAGCTTCTTCAGGGTCTCCTACATGGTGCAGGGGTCCAAGGACTTGGGCCATCTTCCGCTGCCTTCCCAGGCCATAGCAGGTAGCTGGATTGGAAGAGGAGCAGTAAGGACTAGAATCAGTGCCCATATGGGATTCTGGCACTGCAGGTGGAGGACGAACCTACTACACCACAGCGCCGGCCCCTTAATTTTTAAAATATTTATTTAAAAGGCAAAGATAATAGAGAAGCTGGGGGCGGAGAGTGAAAGAGAGCTTCTACCTGCTGGTGCACTTCCCAAATGGCTGCAACTGCAGGGGTTGGGCTGGAGGGAGCCAGGAGCCAGGAGCTTCTTCAGGGTCTTCCACATGGGTGCAAGGGCCCAAGCGCCTGGGCCAGCCTCAGCTGCTTTCCCAGGTGCATTAGCAGGGAGCTAGATTGGAAGTGGAGCAGCTGGGACTCCCAGCTGGAGCCCATATGGGAGGCTGACACTGCAGGCAGAAGCTTAACCTTCTACACCACAGAGCCGGCCCTGTTCTGATCTTAAACACCAATGTCAAGGCCTCACAGATGAGTTTACAAAAATAACCTGGCCGCAGAAATTCCATTTGATGGTAACCTGGGAATGGGTGGGTCTGTGTCACCTCCTTTCCCTGGCCCCCATTCCTCTCTCCTGGAAGGGCAGGAAACAGATGTCAACGTGTGGAAAGTCGTCCCTCACATGGGAGTTAGGGTTTGCCATCCCAGAAAGAGGGAACAGGCCGATTCCTACAATCATGGGCGTCACAACACGGTGTTCCTCAGTGCTCACCAGAAACCAGGCTGTGACTCACTGAGGAGACTCGGAAGGAGGGGGCAGGCACCGCGGCCCAGAGGTTGAGCCACGCAGAACTTCCACATCCCGTATCAGAAGGCCTAGGATCCTGTCCCACTTCTGCTAATGAGCGCCCTGAGAAGCAGCAGTACTTGGGTCCCTGCCACCCACATGGGAGCCCCAGATGAAGATCCTGGCCTGGCCCAGACCCAGCTGTCCAACTGTGTGGGCGTTTGGGAAGAAAACCAGCAGATGGAAGATCTCTCTCTCTCTTCCTCCTTCCCTCCCTCTCTGCTTTTCAAATCAATAAGCATCCAACAGCAACAACACAGGTGGCTGGCTTGGGGAAGGCGGCGTGGTGTAGGAGTAAAGCGCTGATTATCCCAGTACTGTGGCCTAGTGGGAGGCAGGAGGGTGGGAGGAGAGCCGGTCAGCCGCTGCGTTCCATACGGGGGGGGGGGGGGGGGGGGGGGGCCTTGGGCAGCAGGCCCCTTGCTCTCCGCCTTCCACCTGCATTGCAGGCTCTGCTCCACACCTCACCTCTCTGGGGAGGTACAGCCTTTTCCTACCTTCCCCAGACTTGGGTTTTTCTCCTTTCTCTCCCTTGTCTTTCCTTTCTGTCCCCTCACCCCCACCCCGACCGTGCGGTTTTATTTGGGTTTTTAAAATGAAACCAGGTGCTGCCTAAAACAAAAGCAAAGGAAGAACAAGGAAAGACTACCCAATGCCCGAGGAATGCGCTGCGTTTTATGACTCAGGCTGTCCTGGCAGAGCACCCCAACTGACACGGAGAGGTGGGTGGCAGGGAGCACGGACCATACATGGCCGCCCTGGCCTCCCCAGATAGGCACGGTCAAGGCAGCCTGTGACTCATTTCACAACACCAGAGCCTCTTGTTCTTTGTGGAACGAGACTTCCCGGAGGCTAGAGCCAAATGATCGCCAGCTCTCCCCGCCGGGGCTGTCTCGGTCTGCTGGAGCAGGGGCCACCCTGAGGTTTGGAGGGGAGCAGAGCCCAGGCAGGAGGCCATCGCTGGGAAAGGAGCAGGCTTGGACTTGGGCAAGGGCGTTGGTGCATTTAAGAGATGAATAACATGTAAGCTGCAAAGTGACATGAAAATTAGCGTGTATTGTAGTGGAGACAATGGTTTGAGAGTCCCAGGTGGCACACTGCTGCTGTGACTGGGAGGAGGGGAGGGCAGGGGAGGTCCCAGGAACCAGAGGGGGCTGCCCTTTGCAGCAGTGTGGTGCTGGGGCAGGGTGGGGGTGGGGGGTGTCTAGTGTGCCATTCCTAATGCAATCAGAAGGAGTAACCAATGGCAAGAGGGGTGGACTTTGCATAAGCCCCAGAGAGACACCAGGCACACATCCCCACATTCTGGGAATTCTTTTCAAATGAGCATAGTAATGGGGGGAGGTGTACATTTTTCCTGTTACTAAGAGACAGACTGAGAAAGCTGAGCGCTAAGGAGAATGTCTCCTTCCCTTCCTCCTCTCCCCCAGCCAAGGGGTGGTGGGAGGGCGCTGATCTTGGGTGACAAGGGTGTGCTTTTGCTCCCTTCATTCTGCAGGCCTGGGTTAAGGGACTGATGGTGTTCCTCCTCCTGTCTCCGCCCACCTCCACCAGAGGAGGCTGTCACTTTTCAGATGAGAGTGCACCTTGACTGGCGTAAATGAGATCTCCATGTAGAGCAGCCACATGGCATCATGGCTGGTTTTTCCTTTTCCTCTCTCTTTTTTTTTTTTTTTTTTTTTCCTTCCTTTCCACGAGATGCACTTGAAAAGCTATGGTGACGTCTTCATAATTGCCGGAAAAGCTCCGCATGACTTTTTCATTAGCATCTACTTACCTGGAAAAAGAGAGTCTTTTAAGGATGGTGACTTCATAAATATTTATAGAGTGAACAGGCGTCACCCTGGTGCTGCATGAGAGAGAATGGGCTCATTCAGTTTTATTTATGATGTGATGCTTGGGTGAGTGGCACCCGTCACCTGGGTCGGTCCTACGCTCCGTTCCACTGCAGCTTGTTTATGGAGTGATTATGCTGGCAAATATTTGCTATATTTAGGCCCTCTCCTCTCCAAACTCCTTTGAGTCCCTTCAGGTCCCCAAACCAGTAAAAAGCGAAGCATATGGTCTCAGGAAGATTTGAACGCTAGTGACAAGGCACAGGGGCTTAAACAAATGCCTTGGAAGCGTTTGGTGAGCCAGGAGGCAACTAGAGTGGGGTTGCTGACTCTGTTGCAGCACTCAGACACTCAGGAGGTTTTCTTGGGCCTCTGTGTAGCAAGTGAGGCACTCAGCTGGGGTTGAAAGGTTTTGACAGGTGACAAGTGCAGCTTCGGGTGATGAGTGAAGGATGCTTATGAAACGTCTTCCTTCCCAGGGAGCTTTCTCTGCAGAGGATCTCACAGGCTCTGAGATCTCTCACTGTATGCCCAGGACTTGAGGAGATGGGGGGGGTGGCGGAGCTCCAGGACCTCCACTGGGTCAAGGTCTCTGGTGTGACCTGGGTCCTTCCCCTCTCCCAGCCACACCTGGTCCCTGGCTGGGGCAGCAGGTGCCCTCCGCCAGCTGGTTCAGAAGGTGCACATGCCCTGACCCAGGCATTTCAGGCTGGCCTTCGGCCTGTTAGGACTCAGTATTTACCGCTGATCGACTTGACTACCTATTGTTTATGCTGGGAAGGACCAGGTCTTGGCACAGGGGCCTGCAGCATTGCCAGCATTTTATTTTTAGAGACAGGAAAATGTCTGCTTTTTGGCAGCTGCTGTTTTTCTGGCACACACTAGGGATGGCGTAAAAAAGTTCAAGTGAGAGATTCCAAGCCCTAAATTCATGGCATATGACATAGGCAGCAGCAGTATGAGCCTCGCAACAGAAGCCTTTGTGGAGCCCAAGATCTTTCATCTGAGGGCCTCCTGGGCAGAGCAGGAGCCCTGCTGCTGTCCCCTGGCAGTGAGAGTGCCCTTGCCCGTAAACCACAAAGCCTGGACATCTCATAAAACCCTTCTGAGCTCATCAGCCAGTCTGGAATATCATTGTTCTCACCTCCCCTGTTCTCGTCCACCATAGTCTAGTCCGGTACGATAGGGAGAATAAGAACAAGAGTCAGTGTTGCTCTACTAAATTTCAGGTCTGTCAACTCTTCTCAGATCCAGAGGTGTCGTCACCATGACTGTAGAAGGCTGCCAGTGTCCATGGCACAAGGGATCACTAAACTCAGCAACTGTGTTTCCAAGTTTGGCTGGAATTCATATTTTCTTAACATGGTTCCCTCTTAAAAGCATATTTTGTAGGTCCTGTGGTTCTGGCAACTGGCAATCTATCTGAAAGCATTTTGTGAACATAGTGACATACAAGGGATCTTCAGAAAGTTCATGGAGCATATAATTCATGAAAAAACTATCCATTGAATTTCACATTCTTTTTTGTACCAAAACAAACTTATCTTTTAATTCCATTTTCCATGAACCGTTTGAAATCTCCTAATATCAAGCAAAGGTAGAATAGAATGGAAATAAATAATTAAGTTGTGTTTTCTACCTTCCTTTCTTCCCAACCTTTGAAAAAAGATCACTTTCTCATAACAAAAATAAACATAAATATATTCATACACTCTCCTTGACCACTTACAGTCCTCGCTTATAGCTGAAGACTACCTTTTAGAGTCAGTTTTCTAATTGCTGGAGTACATCCTGTGATAGGTTTTCTTTTGTCGTCTTCTCTGTCAGAGAGTGTCATGCATTTTTCTGAGGGCCTGTGTGTCTGAGAATTTATTCTGACCTCTGAATGTTGGGCTTGTTAGAGAACTCTGAGTACAGGTGTATTTTTCCTGATCATTTCTAAGCTGAAACGGCTGTTGTTGACGAGCAGTCTCCTATAGATCTGAATCTTTCTCCTTGGTGGGAAATCGCTGTCTATCCTGTTAATACCTTGTAGGATTGTCTTAGTTCTATTTTGATATCACTGTGTGTGATTTTATTTGTAAAGAGAAGGAGAGGCACTTTCCACCTGAAGGTTCAGGTCTTTCTTTAGTTCTAGGATGTGGGGTGGGGAAGAAGAAATCAGAAAGGTTAAATTGATCCATAAAATCAAGTACAGAGGGAGAGAGGGATGGGCCTGTGTGGCCCAAGTGCTGGAGGGGGTTTTAAGAGGCTATAGAAAAAGAGAGAGAAGTAAGGCTTGGAGAGATTCATTGCTGGTTAAGGAAAACAGGTAAAGCAGACTTTTAAGATCTTAAAAATGTACTCCTCTCTTTGCTGCTTCATGGAAAATCTAAGACTCGAGTTGCTGTTAATTGTGTTTTTTCTGTGGGAGTATTGTCTATGTGATTTGATGCTGAGGCCTAACCACAAGACTGCCATGGGTTACAACGAGTTACATAAATAATTCTTACTGATTAACCAAAACTCTTTCTCTGGCTCTCTCTCTCTCTCTTACATATCCAAGCCATAATTTCTTCTTTGGTAGAGTGAAGAAATGGAACTGGATGCTCTAACATCCCACTTGTTTCTCTATAACTCTCTTTCTCTGTATGTCATTCGTCTATCATCTGCCTGCCTATAAGTTCTCTTCAGTGGCTGTTAGCTTCTGAGAAGCATAGACAAATACTTTGTCCCCTTATTTAGTGATCTCATTTGTCGTAAGATGAGCTATTAGGAAGAGATATAGATTTGGACAGAAAAGGCAGCACAGTGACCAAGACTCCCGCACAACAAGACTCTTAGCTTGGGGTCTGACCCGTGCAACCCTGCCCAGCTGCCCAGTTTGCTACTCTAGGCTGAGGAGGTTGTTCCACTGGTTGTGCAGGCCCATGCATTGCGCCTGATGTGGCACAGAGGGGCAAGGTTTGGGAAAGGCTCACACTCAAGCCGGTATTCAGCCTCGTGTAGCACCCTGAACAAGACACACCCAACATTCAATTAGGCTCTTTCACTCTCTCCCTGAACCCTTATCATTGACTTGGATCTTATTTTATCATATGTGTATATTGCCTTTTTTAAAAAGATGTATTTATTTATTTGAAAGTCAGAGTAACAGAGAGAGGAGAGGCGGGGGGTGGGGGTGGGGGGTTCCATTTGATGATTCACTCCTCAATTGGCTGCGATGGCTGGAGCTGCACCGATCCGAAGCCAGGAGCCAGGAGCTTCTTCCGGGTCTCCCATGTGGGTGCAGGGGCCCAAGGATCTGGGCCATCTTCTACTACTTTCCCAGTCCATAGCAGAGAGCTGGATCAGAAGAGGAGCAGCCGAGACTAGAGCCGGTGCCCATATGGGATGCTGGTGCTTTAGGCCAGGGCGTTAACCTGCTGTGCCACAGTGCTGGCCCCTGTATATTGCCTTTTAAAAAGAGTTAAAAACACTTGTTAAGCTTCTAAACATGTAAGGAATATAGGATAACCATTGAGCACCCAAATTCTCCTCGCTTTGGATTGCATGAAGGCGTTTTATTGCATGTCGAACATTTCATTTCATGTCTAACATGAAAATGTTCCATAGGATGAGACAGAATACAGATTCAGCCCATGTCATGAGCTACTCTTCTGATGGAAAGGGAACTGGTGACTGAGTAGTTCCAGGCCAAGACCCCTGACACAGTCTGAGCTCTCAGCTTCAGATGCTGCCATTCGCACTAGAATTCAATACAGGTGTTCCCTCGGTCTGGGTAAGCAGGGATGCCTGTGTCCTACTAACACAGTCCTCTCCTGGGACCCTTTTCAGATGAGTCCATACGTAGTGATGACTCCGTGCTGGGTGGCTGTCCCATGGCCTCAGGTAGAGCCAGGAAGGGAATAAGGTCTCAAGATGTGCCAAGGCTGTAAAAGGTCACATTCTGCTGACCTCACCAGCAGCCGACATTGCAGTTCCGGACTGCAAGTTTCCCTGTTCTGTCCACCCCCAGGGAGGGGAAAATGCTATCCATATCATAGTTATCTCTCATTTCTGGAAAAAAAAAAAAATGTGGCTGTGAGGTTTTCCTAAGTACATTCTATGAAAAAGAAGCTTGCCTTTTCTCTCTAACGTCCGGATGCTATAGTTGTCATTTTGGGTTTCTCGGTAATTAATTGTAGCTTCCCACTCATCCAGTTGCCTCCATGCCCCTTCGTCTTCTCTCCAGCCTGCATGTTGAACAATCAGTGCCTTCTACCTTGGTGCGTGAATCCCCTCCTGAAACTCGGTGCCCAGGCAATGGACTCATGTCGTAAGAGGAATTCTAAAATACCGACCCCCTCTTGTTTTGGACTTTAGGTTTTCATGAAGTAGCATGTGTAAGCCCAGACCCACCTCTGGAGGATATGTGAGTGAGAAGTTCCCAGCGGTTGTCATTACCGTGAGGTGCTCCCCTCAACACCCAGGAATTGTCACTTCCTCTGTGTTTGCCACCTTGGTGGACAAGCCCGCCACGGTGACACACACTGTGCTTCTGAGTGCGGGCTGCAACGCTCTGCCAGATGGTCCCCTTGGAGCGAATGCTTTCAGTAGGGTAATGTTTGTGTTTGTGTGTCTGGCATGAATTAATAATTTTCTCATGGTATTGAATAAAACCCAGCTTATTTCATTTCTATCGCATAAACCCGGTTCCTTTCTTCCCCTCCTGTCTGTTGAGGGTGATTTTATTCCTGCTGGCGATGCGGCAGCAAGAGCAGGCAGCGGGACTGTGCTGTTGCCGTCTCTCCACCTGCAGGACTGGAGATCCAATCCTTCCCCACCCGGGTTAGGTGTGCAGCGCTCAGCAGGCTGAGCTGGCCCTTGGGATGCCTCCTGGTGGCCCACGTACCAGAGTGCCAGGTTGAGTCCTGGCTGCTCCATTCCGGATCCGGCTTGCTGCTCGTGTGCCTCACAAGGCAGCTGGTGACAGCCCTGCCGCCCACATGGGAGACCTGGACTCAGTTCCTGCCTTCTGGCTGTGGCCTGGCCCAGCCCTGGCTATTGCAGGTGTTTGGGAAGTGAACCAGCAGGTGGAAGATTCTCTCTCTCTCTCTCTCTCTGTCTCTCTCTGTTTCTGTCTCTCTCTTCCTCTCTGTCTCTCTGCTTTTCAAATAAATAAATAATTCTTAAAAAACTAAAAGGAAAGTGACAGGACAACGTGAGACCTGGGCTTTAAAGTAAACGACCATGTCTAAGCTGCAGGGTTTACCTCCTAGCTCTAACCTTTCGGTATTGACTCAGACTGGGCTGGCTGGCCACATTCGTCTTTTTATTTTAAACCTTCCAAGCCTTCTCTCCCTCCCCTCCCACCCCCCAGATTGAAATCCTTGTTTATAATTCTGGCGGCAGCAGAAGGGTGAGGGGTGGGACGACTCCGACTTCCCATCCTTCGACTTCGTGTTTTGTGCTTGTCTGGACTTTGTATTTAGCGGGAGTGGTACTGAGTGTTGTGCGCGTAGCCTCTGTTTCCTGCGGATGCCTTTGGTCCTGGCCAACAGCCACAGCAGGATGGCGTGGAGCCGGTCCGTGTGCACTTTGGAGGATGAGTTGACACCAAGGAGAAAGGGAAAGCTGGTTTGGGGTGTGGCTGGGGAGGAGGATACCAGCTGTGTACCCCTCTCCTTCTCGGAGGAACGTGGATGGGGTAGGGACTGGGACAAAGTGAGAGTTCCCAGGGTGGACATGGAAGACTTGGCATCTCTGGGGAAGAGCTAGGTATGCATGAACCTCCTTTCACTACTAACTTTGGGATAGGAGGAGACACCTGTCCCGGCCACCAGCTCCTCACCCCGAGTCATTCTTTAACTCATTAGATTTCGGTTTCCATTCCACCAAGATGGCATCCTTAAAGATCGCCAAGGACCGTCAGAGTGCTACAGGCTATGGGATTCAACCTCACCTACTCAAACTTCTGTACAGTTTTACATGCAATTCTCTCCATCAGCTTTTCTGATGACACATTTCTCCTCCTTCTCTGGTGTCGCTGCCACCTCCTCTCCTCCTCCACCCTGTCCGTGCCCCCAGCCTCCACTGGCGTTGGCATCTCCCACAGTTGGGTTTCTGGCACATTTATTGCTGTTGCTGCTATGGCGTTATCACCTCCCCTGCTGTCTTCAGACATCCTGGCCATGTCTACAAGTCTGATCGTGGACTTTCTTCTGAGCTCCATCCTCTCTACATGGGAAAGTCCCGTTCCATGCACAGGCCTGGACCTAGCGAGGAAGCCACATTCCAGGACTGAAGAAGGGAAAGGACAGGACAGAGGCATGGCATATTCGTCAGAGGAGAGTAACAGGACTCTGTGATGGATGTGCTGTCCTAAGAGAGGGAGGAAGGAAAAGAGGGAGGAGGTAAAAGGGCAACGCTGATTCCAAGTTTTGTAGCTTGGGAACTGGGAAGACGAGACCCCACCCACCAAGGGGTGGGCCAGAGAGGGAAGACGATGACTGGTTCAGTGTAGGCCGATCTGAATACGCCTCATTTCTCTGTCTTTTTTGCCTCTTGAGTCTTTCTGTCTTAGGGTTGCTACAATTATCTTCCTAAAACACACGTCTAGTCCTGCTGTTCTCCTCCAATTTTGTGTTGTTCTCACTAACCACAGAGTTGTTTCAGTAGAGACAGAGTGGGACTCAGCCTCGCTGACAAGCCCTGTGCAAGCTGGCTTTGTTTGGTTTCATTGGAATCTTCCAGCATCACAGAATCCACCATGGCACTTCTCACCTTCTTGCCTTTGCTCAAGCTGTTCTCGCAATCTGGAGTGCCCTCCCCACTTTCCCTGCCTACAGAAATCCTACTCAGCCTTTAGGTTGCAGATTGCACACGACGTCCTCCGTAAAGCCTCCTCCTTTGCCCCCGTTAGCACTAGGAGCCACCTATTCGGTATCTCTCCAGCAGTTTGTGTGTACTTCTCCGGTGTTATAGTGCATTTGCTCAAACACACGTCTTCTGCTGGTTGGTAGACTCCTTAAAGCTAGAGGAACTAGCTCATCTGTCTCCCTTCCTTACTAGCTGCTAGCGACCGACTCTCCATGGATTTGTTGCTCATTAAATAATAAATGAAAAGAAGAGGGAGACATTGGTAGGAGGGACATCTGAGGAAGAGAAATAGATAGACTTGAGCTTGTTCTGTAGTATTGTTTAACCGGGATGGGAACTTCATGTTGTGAACAACAGGTGTGCAGAGTAACGATGCTGGAGGCATTGGATTATGGGTAATGTTAGGGGCTCATCGTTAGACACAGAATCCTACAACACAGAGCCGTGCATGTACACGTTTAGCCTCTCCTCCACAGGCAGATAAGCCGAACTGAAAAGTCCTTCCTTAGCAGGAAATTATTATTCTGTCTGTTTGAAAAGATACACAGCCTCTTCGTGTAACCAAGACTCCTGCATATTTGGCTGTTGCTGCTGCTCTGTCCATTGTCTGATGCCATAAAGAGATGGGACCTTGACGGAGAGTGCAGTGATGACCCGTTGCTATGCCCGTTTATTCATTGCACAAAAGTTGGGCAAGGAGGTATGCTGATTAATGAGATTTCTTTGACCCTTAATTATTCCTTTCCCATGTTAGACTCTTTCATCAACCTGTTTTTATTTTCAGCAGCACAAAGGAACAACGGAAAAATAGTCTTTTCAAACGAATCTTAGAATAAGAACACTGACCATCTCCCTTCTGAGTGCTCGGACACAGACATAGCTATTACGTTGCACCTGTGTCGTGCTTTGATGCTGCACATCTTCCTGTGTATGCTCTGTGTGTGTGTGTGGAGTCATCCGTCAGGCTGTGCTTGTTCTAATCGCCCACTAGGGAAAGAACTGCTTGTCACGTATTAGAAATGGGAAGAAACAGCGAAGACCCTAATTCTGAATATTTTAAGATTTAATGAACTATTCCCTCTGAGTGCAGCTACTCTGTCTGCCTCAGGTTCCAAGGGAAGTTACATGCACAGAGAAAATGCCAGGAAAACAGAATCTTACTTCTAGCTGGGCTCTCACTCCCAACCTATTTGTTGGACCTCCGTTTGTGGTAAGTTGGGACAGTTAGTTTGGGTTTTAAGGCTGGCTCCAGAGGCTTTATTTATTTATTTATTTGAAAGACAGAATGACAGAGAGAGAGGGAGATCAAGAGAGAAAGAGATCTCTGATCTGCTGGGTCACTTACCAAATGACTGCAGCAGCTGGGGCTGGGCCAGGCCAGAGCCAGGAGCCTGGAGCTCCATCAGGGTCTCCCCCATGGGTGGCAGGGACTCCAGTACTTGGCCACCTTCTGCTGCTTTGGTAGGCTCAGTAGCAGAGAGCAGGATCGGAAGCAGAGTAGCCGGCACTCGATGGGCACTTTGCTGCGGAATCAGGCATCCCAGGTGCGCCCCAAGCCAGCACCTAGACTGGGTAATTTTGGGGACTCATACGCCTTTCCCAGGTCAGGGTGGCTCTTCAGGGTGGGAGGCGTTGCACATGCGTGTCAAGTGCCTTCTCCCTAAAGGAGTGCTAGAGAGCACCGTCCTATTAGAGAACTCCAATGAGAAGGGGCTCTAAAGAGAGCCTGCGTATGGTGAGAGCCTTTGCCGATTGCTCCTGCACCAACATCTCCGTGCCTGAGCATCGTGACCCAAGGCCGTCCTTGACTGCCAATCCATCTGTCCTTCTTAGGAGCAGGGAGCAAGGGGCTTTGAGCTAAGGCAGCAGGCTGGATGTGTGGCTGGGCAGCCAACACTGATCTAGAGGCCAATGTGATGGCCACATTCATGCGAAGTGAGGCCATTTTATCAGATGCTTCTTGTTCCCCACATCACAAGATCGCCTTTTTGCTCCAGCCCTGGCTGTAGCAACCATCTATGACCAGGGTCAATTGGGAACACCTCCCTTTGGCTTTGCCAGGAAGCTCTTGCCGTCGGTCCCAGGTCGTCTTTGCCACCTCTGTGTCTGCGGGACCTACTCAGTCCTTCTGTGTTGGGGCAAACCTGGCTGTGCCCCTGTATTCACCTCCTCGGGGGCTAC